>NC_041391.1:244225128-244377841 GCF_002162155.2 Triticum dicoccoides
TGTTGCCTCCGGTGGGAAGAACTCGTCGGGCTGGTTGCGGTGTACTCTTTTTTTTTACCGTTGAGCGGACTCAAAACGGATCAACGGCGCAACCTTAACCACGATTCGACCCCTCTGCGTAGGTTCTTCATATAGGGTACGGGCTTTCAGAGAGCACAACTCAAAAGTTCGAAGCTTGGCAACTTTCTTTGCCTTACTGTCTGGCAGAGCTCGATGGCGTGTCCTCGACAGCAGCGCGGCACTCCGGAGAGGCGGGCTTGCCGGAGCGAACACCAGAGCCGTTCTTGCCGGGCTTAGTCTTTGGTTGGTCTGCCTTTGCCTTCTCGCACTTGTCGATGGAGCTCGATGGTGCGTCCTCGACGGCAGCGCAGTGCTCCGGGGAGACGCGCTTGCCGGAGTGGGCACCAGAGTTGTCCTTGCCGGACTTGGCCTTCTTCTTCCCCCGGGGAGCTTCAGCCGCAAGTGGCTCGCGCTCTGCTGCGGCTGCTGCTTACCGGTAGATCTTGTCTGCGCAGATGAGTGCATCCCTCTTGTTGCCTTGGACAGAAATGACACTCATCGGGCCTGGCATCTTGATCACATTGTATGCGTGGTGAGAGGCCGCCATGAACTTGGCGAGTGCGGGTCGGCCGAGTATCCCGTTGTAGGGTAAGGGGATATCAGCCACGTCAAACGTGACCCTCTCAGTCCTGAAGTTCAATTCGCTGCCGAATGTCACCGGCAATGTGATCTTCCCCTTGGGCTGGCTCCTTCCCGGATTTATTCCTTGAAAGGTGCCAGTCTCTTCAAGATCGCTGTCGGGGATCTGGAGCTTCTTGAGTACTGCGGAGGAAATCAGGTTCAGGCCGGCCCCGCCGTCAACCAGCATCTTCGTGACCTTGAGGTTGCGGATTGTTGGTGAAACCAACATCGGCAAGCACCCGACCGCAGTGACGCGATCAGGGTGGTCCTCAACGTCGAAGACGATGGGCGTGCTGGACCACTTCAGAGGCTTGCGCGCCTCGACGGACGGCTCTGCAGCGTTCACTTCTCGCACCCATTGCTTGAGCTGGCGGTGCGAGGTGTGCAGAGAGGCGCCGCCGTCGATGCACAACACCTCTGTTGCCTTCTGAAACTCCTGGTCATCAGTCTCATCTTCCTCCCTCTCATCATCTTCATCTTCATCTTCGTCTTTGTCGCGGCCGTGGGGAGGTCTGTCTCCTTGCCGCGCCTTGGCCTTGCCGCGGTGCCCTCCCCGGGCGGGAAGTTTCTTGCCGGATCCTCCGCCACCTCCCTGGGCTCTCTCCTTATCGCGGCGCTCGTATTCAGCTTTTTGCAGCTCCGCCATCTGCTCCACTTTCTTGCAGGTTTGGAGATCATGGCCCTTGGTACGGTGGATCTTGCAATACCGCTTGCCGGAGCTATCCTGCTTGTCGGCGGCTACCACAGCCTCGCCGGAGTCGTCGGTCTTGGCCTTGTCGGAGCCGCCTCCGTTGCCGGAATGCTCAACAGCTAGTACATCCTTAGCCTTTCTCTTCCTATTGTTCCGCCTCCGGTTTTTCCTTGTCGGGGCGGCGTCCTCACTGTCAGATCCTTCTGCTCCGGCAACCTCTCTGGGGATTTTCCTCCCCTCCTCAGCCCGTGCACACTTGTCGGCCAGAGCGTAGAGCTCGCTGACATCTCTGATTTTGCACATCGCCATCTCCTCCCTCATCCTGCGGTTACGCACGTTCTGATGAAACGCGCTAATAACCGCGGCAGGGTGGACGTCTGGGATGTTGCGCTGCACCTGGCTGAATCTTTGTATATACTTGCGCAGGGGCTCCCCTTCCTTCTAGACGAGCAAGTGGAGGTCACTCTCCTGGCCATGAGGCTTGTGGCCACCCGTGAAGGCGCCGACAAACTGATGACACAGGTCCGCCCATGAAGAGATGGAGCCGTCCGGCAAGTGCATGAGCCAAGATCTGACGTTAGGCTTGAGCACCAGCGGGAAGTAGTTGGCGAGGATCTTCTCGTCGCGTCCTCCGGCAGCCTGCACCGCGATGGTGTAGATGCTAAGGAACTCCGACGGATGTATCCTGCCATCATACTTCTCGGGCACGTCTGGCTTGAAGTTCTTGGTTTTGGGCCATTGGACTTGCCGCAGCTCGCGGGTGAACGCAGGGCAACCTGCCGCGTACGGCAAGTCGCCTGGTTCCCCGGGTGCGTGCACGTCGACGGCGGGCCCAGCGCACTGGTCAGATTGGCGTCGCGCTTCTCTCCGGCGCTCGATGCGAGTGCGAGCGTCTTCGTGTTGCCATTCTTGGAGAACGTGGCGCTGATCATGGCGAGTTCGCGGGTCCGATGACGCGGTGGAGTCGGCGTCAAGGTTGGTCCGGCGAGCTGGTGATCTTGGCCTTTGGGGCTGGGAGCGCACGGAAGCGGCACCCCCGACGGTCCTGTCGGCGCTGGCCTGCACCGGGGCGTCTTGCCGGGGCCTCGACGCGCTCGGTCGCCGGGGCTTGTCGCCGTTGGCGAAGCCGATGAGGCTGTATATGGTCATCCTCTAGTCGTCGACCTTGTGCGGCGCCGGAGGGTAATCTAGAAGCAGCTGGGCTCGGGCCAGCGCTTCCTCTGCTGTCTTGGGTGGCGGTGGCGACGAGCGCCGCGAGGAGCGGGATGTGCTCGGACTCCCAACCGGATTGGGAGGAGCAACACCTCGTCCTGGCGATCGTACCTCACTCGCGCCAGCATGCGGGCGTGCATGCTGACCTCGAGCGTCCTGCGACCCACCGGCTTGGCCTTGCTCCAACGCGAGCACGGTGCTAGGAGCACCGGGGCGTTGTTGACCTTGCACTTCCTGGGAAGGGTGCGGCGTCTGCACCGTCGCCGACGCTTGCAGGGCCTTGTTCTTGGATCTGGTGACGACGCGAGACCCACCAGTGGCACCCGCTCCTCCGCCGGCGTCCACCTCACCGCCTGCTTGCTCCGGCGGTGGTGGTGGAATGGATGTAGACGGAGCGGCCACCTCCGAAGGCTTCTTCTTCGGTGGCATGTTGACGATGACGCTGATGTAGCGCGCGTGGAGACCGGATCAGATGCCCACGACCTCGACGCCCCCCTCCCTGGCGCGCCAAAGATGTCGGGGCTCTCTGCGGCCTCGAGCACCTATGGGGCACTGGGGGCCCCTTCTGGTTCGGCAAGGGAGCGGGGGCCGCGCGCAGAGCAGATCGAGGTCGAGCGCGCGGGGGAGACGGGCGATTTTTACCCAGTTCGGGGCTCTCCGGAGAGATAAAACCCCTACTGCTACCTTTTTGCTTGTTATTTGATCTTGCTCGAGCGTGCGAGCGTATGGTGGTGTCCTAGGTATCGAATGGATCGAACCCCTTCTACGTGCGCATGGGCCTCCCTTTTATACTCTGAAGGGGGGGAATCCACAGGTGGCAGCGTAGGAAGAGGGGGTAGAAAGGTAAAATTGCGGGTTGGTACAACAGTGCACAACAGTGCCCCTACCTAACTCTGACGGCAGGGGACAAGGGCATTAAATGCCCGTCTGGTCGCCCCAACAGTGCAGGAGGAGTGACCGTTAAGTGAGCCACCGGTTGCCACGATGGCATCTCTGTCAGCTCCGTTTGCCACCTCGCTCTGCATGGCTAGGTAGTGCCTCGCCACGTTCCCTTGGGATGGCCTTGTGATGACACGTCGCTGGGTGCGCTGGAGTTTGGGTGGCGGCCTTGCCGCGGCAAGTGCCTTGCCGCGGCCCTTCTCTTGTGTGCCGGCAAGCTTGCCGGCTATCGGGCCTTGCCAGGACGCGCGGGGCGCCGCGGCAAGTCTTCTGGTGATGCCTCGGTTGGCCTTCCCGGCAAGCTCCTCTTGCCGGGGTTTCGTTTTCTTGGTTAGTACTTTGTTCTTGAATGGCGGTAATAAGGAGCGGTGGAGGGCCTTGGCGGGCGTCCGGCAAGCCTTGCCGGGGGGTGCTGCGACTGCCCGTGCACAAGTTCGGGGTACTAAGGTACCCCTACTTTAGTACACCGACAACTCCCCTTCCCATACTACGGATGGCTTGAACCTTTCCAGGAATATGTTAGGTGGGATAGGGTCGCGTTTGGCGCCGATGCGGGCAAGAACGTCCGCCATTTGATTGTTTTCTCGAGCCACATGGTGGAATTCGAGCCCCTCGAACCGAGCTGACATTTTGAGGACGGCATTGTGGTAGGCCGCCATTTTCGATCCTTGGCATCAAAGTCTCCGTTTATTTGTGATATTGCAAGGTTTGAATCCCCGCGCACTTCTAGGCGTTGGATGCCCATAGAGACTGCCATTCGAAGACCGTGCAACAGCGCCTCGTATTCGGCTGCATTGTTGGAGTCTGTATATAATATTTGAAGGACGTACTGGACCGTGTCTCCGGTGGGAGACATCAAGACTACACCTGCTCCCAATCCGGCCGGCATTTTGGAGCCGTCGAAGTGCATGATCCAGTTGGAGTACGCGCCGTACTCTTTAGGGAGTTCAGCTTCTGTCCATTCGGCGACAAAGTCAGCCAGTACTTGCGACTTAATGGCTCGCCATGGTTTGTATATTATGTCGAACGGAAGGAGCTCGATAGCCATTTAGCAATCCGGCCCGTAGCGTCGCGGTTATTTATTATGTCATTGAGTGGTACTTCGGAAGCCACCGTAATCGAACACTCTTGAAAGTAGTGTCGTAGCTTCCGAGATGCCATGAAGACCGTGTATGCTATTTTTTGATAGTGTGGGTATCGGGATTTGCATGGGGTGAGGACCGTGGATACGTAATAAACCGGCCTTTGAAGCGGGAATTTTTATCCGTCCGCCTCTCATTCGACGACGAGCACTGCGCTTACTGTCGTGGTTCTAAGTCTGACAGTAGAGTGGGGGGTAGGTATGGAGAGGCAAGGTCCTATCTATGGAGAGGTTGTGAACACAGGCGATGTACGAGTTCAGGCCCTTCTCGGAAGAAGTAAAAGCCCTACGTCTCGGAGCCCTGAGGCGGTCGAGTGGATTATGTGTATATGTGTTACAAGAGTCGGAACCCCTCTGCCTGTGGAGGGGGGTGGCTTATATAGAGTACGCCAGGACCCCTGCCAGCCCACGTAATGGAGGGTTTTAAAGTATATTAAGCCTGGGGCGTTACCGGTAACGCCCCACATAAAGTGCCTTAACTATCATTAAGTCTTATTCAATTACAGGCCGTTGCAGTGCGGAGTGCCTTCTGACCTTCTGGTGGTCGAGTGCATCTTCATGGTCGAGTCCTTCTGATCAGTCGAGTGAGTTCCCCGTTGGTCGACTGGAAGGTGATCTCTTCTTAGGGTGCCCTTGGGTAGGACATCTAGGTCAGGCCTATGACCCTACCCTAGGTACATGAATCCATCATTAGCCCCCGAATGGATTGAGGCTTGAATGAGGAAGGAGTTGATGCTGTTCCCGATTGATTTTTGGTATACTGGCTATGCGTCGTTCGTGACCAAGGTCTTCTTTGTTGATAGCGAGCAACTTTTCTTCAGTCGACTCGATCCATTCTTGTCTTTCGTCGAGTGATCTTTTAGACTTCGCCGGTCCCCGAGCGACGGATCGCAGGAGATCTCGCGTCTGACAGACTGATCTGCCGCTCACGGATTCCACGGGATACGAAATCTGGAGAGGCGCGCGAAGCGGAACGAACCGCGGCGCTCGGACGGGACGGGACATAGACGCCTCGATTTCCGCGCCGCTTTTTCCGCCACGTATCGTGTCAATGCAACTGTTTCGGGATATGATTAGGTTGACCAGGTCCACCTGTCATCCACTCGGAATGGATGTTATAAATGGGACCGGCGTGGGTTTCTAACAGTGATCCATTCCTTTCTCCTCTGCTCTCCTCGTCTCCGCCCAACGCACCCGCTTTCGCCTCCGCAGAGCTCTCCTTCGCGCACCTCGCAGGCAGCCATGGTCAAGGAGAGGACGGCGGCGCTGGAGCGCGCAAAGAAGGCGTCAGCGGCGGAGAAGGCCCCGGCGGCGGAGAAGGCGAAGGGGAGATCCACCAGCCGCGGTGGGTCTTCGTCGAGATCCCGCTTGCCGAAGGGCTGGGTCCAGGGAGATTGGATCCAGTCGACCATCACGGAGCAGGATCTTCTCGACATGGCCAATGACGGGCTGATCCCCCACGGCGCCGCAAGGCTTCCAGGAACGGAGTGTCAACCTCAGCCGGAAGAGGGTGAGTGCGTGCTTCTGGCCACTCATGTCGATCGAGGATTTTCTCTTCCACCGAGTGTTTTCTTTCGTGGTTTTTTGAACTTCTTTGGAGCCCAACTCCACCACTTTACTCCGAACTCCATCGCGTATCTTGCCGCGTTTGTATCCATGTGCGAGAGCTTCTTGGGCTGTCGACCGCACTGGGGTTTGTTCAAGCACATCTTCACATGTCGTTCTCAGACTGTGAAGAAGGCGAGCCCAGGCAATGAGAGAACCCAAGTTGTCCAAATGTGCGGGGGCCTGGGAATCCAAGTGAGGAATAAAAGCACTTTCCCAGCGATGACGTTTCCCGAGTCGGTCAGGGGCTGGCAGTCGACCTGGTTCTACTGCCAGAATGAGTCGACGCCGGGGCAGTCGAGTGGGCTCCCTCCATTCACCATGAGTCGAGTGGACAGGCCTTCCTCTTTGAAGGTGGTTCCGGAGGAGAGAGCAGATGTGAAGATGTTGATGGACCGCGTGGTGCAGCTGGTTCGGGACGGTGTGACCGGCATGGACCTTCTGGAGGTTTTCCTCCGGCGGCGTATCCAGCCCCTTCAGTTCCGGAGCCATTGCATGTGGTTGTACCGCGGAACCGAAGACGAGACCCGAGTCCACCCGGAAGCAGTCAACGACGCCACGGTGGAAAGATGGATGGCAGCGGTTACTGGGAACAAGGACAATCCTCGTGGATCCAGGAGGGTTCCTCCACTCGACTGTCACAGTGTTCCTGACAAGGTACATTTGCTCTGCTTTCCACTGTATTTTTGCCGAATTTGCTTCTGTATGTTCTGCGACTCAGTCGATTGATCTCTGTCTTGACGTCTTCCAGGCCCTCACCGAGCTGTATTCAATGCCCAACGGAGCTCAGGCTCCGACTGAGGAGGGAGAAGCCAGCGGGGGCGAGAGCCAGGAGGAGTGGGAATCTGACGCTGCCGAAGACGACGACGGTGACGACGACGATGATGAGGACGAGGAAGAGGAAGTGGAAGAGGTTGCACCACCGCGCTCGGAAAGGCGGTCGAAACTTGTCCATGACCCCTCGACTGGACGCGGGAAGGGGGTTGCGACTGCCTCGCAGTCGACCAAACACCCTCGGACCGCTTCTCCGGTGCCGAGTGAAAAGGCGCCGAAGCAGTCAAAGGTGGCCCCTTCAAAGCCAGCCAAGCTCCTGCCGAAGATGAAGGTGTCCATCCCTACCATATCAGGGTAAACATGTTGCTTAAGTCTCCTTGTTTTGTATAAGCTTTATCTTTGGTTGATACTTGAATTGGTCGACTGATTCTTTGGAACTTCAGTGCTGCAACTTCTGAGACCTCAGGCAAGGCTGACGACCTAGAGATGGAGGACGCAGCAACTTCGAATCCTGGTACTATGCTCTCAATTCTGTTTTTAGTCGACTGACTCATGATTTCTGATTTTGATTCTTTTCCTGAAGCTCCATCCCATGACGTTATCACCCTTCCTGAAGATGATGATGAGGATGAAGAACCGCTGAGGCACAGGAGGGGCAGGAAGGTGTCTGCTGGTCAGGCAACCCAGGATGCGACGGCGCCCGAGACTGTGGTCACGGAGGGGGAGAACGCCACTCGACACACCGTGTCTTTCGCGGTGCCGTTGACGAGTGCTCGTCCCACTTCGTCGAGTGCTGCCCAGTCTTCGCTCTTCACAACACATCACGTCCCAGAGGACCAAGCCAGTGCTGCTAAGGAGGCGATACGCCAAGCGGGGATCATGATGGAGCAGGTGAAGATCATCCGGGACGCAAGCCAAGCAGCTTACGACGCTAGCTCCGCCCTTCAGAGCAATGTTCAGGTTAGACGACCACCGCCTGTCCTGTTAGGATATGCTATCAAAACTTTTTCTTTCTGAAATCCATAGCAGCAATCACCCACTGGGTGTGTTGATAAAAAACTCCGTGTTAGCGGGGGCACGCTGAGTGCACCAGCTGGGTGTAGTCTCCAAGGCTAAGGTCGACTGCTGGCAGTCGGTCTTAGGCTTTATAAGTAAAGGCTTTTCGTCATTCGACTGGATCGAATGGACTTCTGAAACCGGTGGGGGCACGCTGAGTGCACCCACTGGGTGTAGTCCCCGAGACTGTGGTCGACTGCTGGCAGTCGACTACAGTCTGAAGAGCACATCTCTTTTTTTTGGAGAGTCGACTGGTCGACTCTGTCTTGAACAGAATTAGTGGGGGCACGCTGAGTGCACCCACTGGGTGTAGTCCCCGAGACTACGGTCGAATGCTTGCTTTCGGTTGTAGTCTTAGAAACGTGTGATTTTCTCTTATCCACTCGGAAGTGAATTATCTTTGATGTTTTGTCGATTGGTTCTTCGTAGAAATCCTGTGACCTTGCGGCTCGCTATACCGAATTGGAGCAGAAGCACATTCAGCTCGAGCTGGATCTGAAGCTGGTGCAGGAGAATCTGACGAAGGCGAAGGAGGAGACCAAAGGTATGTTCGGTGAGACCTCAACGACTCTTCTTTCCTTCCATTTGTTTCAAAATCTGACTTTGCTGTAACTTGCAGACAAGGTGAGAGAGGCCCAGAGGAAGAAGGACCTTGAGCTAGATGAGAAGATCAAGCTTGCTGACGAGAAGTTGGCTTCAGTCGCCAAGCTCGAACAGGAAAATACCAATCTGAAAACTGCTCTGACAATTGCCACCAAGGAAGTCGACCGACTGAAAACTGACAAGACTACCTTGACCGAGAAGATCAACCAGTTGATTGGGAAGAGGAATGATCTGGAAGGCTTCCTGGGTGGTCTAGCCAAAAAACTGTTCCTCATGCTCGAAGGTAATCCTTTGCACTCGACCAACTTTTTCGACTATGATGCTTCCATTCGACCATTGTCTTGATTCGGCGTTTTGTCCTTGCAGAATTCTGTCAAAACTTTGAAGAAGAGACTAGCCAGCTGGAGCCGAACCTTGACCCTGTCAATTCTCCGGTGAATGACGAAGTTGCCATGAATGTCTTCCGACTGGAGTCTCGTGTTGCAGCTGTCGCGGATTATCTTGCAAGGCTGAAGGCCGCCACTTCTCGTATCGACTCGACGCTTTGGCCCGGGGCGACACTTCAGAATGACCTCGAGTCGTTGATGCCTCGACTAAACGCGGTCCCCGACCGTGTGCAAGAGTGGAAGAAATCCTCGGCCCAGTGTGGCGCAGACGTTGCCCTGTGTCTGGCCCGAGTCCACTGCAAGGACGCGCGAGAGGAGAAGCTGGCGGCTCTCCGAGTCGCCAACACCAAGAAACACGACTTCAGGTCCTTCATGGAAACTTTCATCGCTGCTGCTACCCGGATCGCAGACGGGATCGACCTCGATGAGTTCGTTGCTCCTTCCAGCCCTCCACAGGAGGGGTAAAAAACTTTCTTTAAGCCCGACACTTTAAATTTGCCTCGGTATGCCGAGTGGAACTGTAACCGATAAACCTTAGCAGGCTTAATGCCTGAGCACTCTCGGTTCCTTTAGGTATCGACCTAAATTTGGATTTGATGTTTGAATATGACTGCTCTTGGCTCGGATTGTTCTTTGCAGGTTCACAGCAAGATGTCCACCGCAATCGACTCATTCCTTAGGCGAGCACTGGGCTGCAGCTAAGCCTCCGAGTGAGAGGTTTGCTCTTCACTCGGTAGGATTTTTCATAACTTAGGCGAGCACTGGGCTGCAGCTAAGCCCCCGAGTGAGAGGTTTGCTCTTCACTCGGTAGGATTTTTCATAACTTAGGCGAGCGCTGGGCTGCAGCTAAGCCCCCGAGTGAGAGGTTTGCTTTTCACTCGGTAGGATTTCTTTAATAACTTAGGCGAGCGCTGGGCTGCAGCTAAGCCCCCGAGTGAGAGGTTTGCTCTTCACTCGGTAGGATTTTTCATAACTTAGGCGAGCGCTGGGCTGCAGCTAAGCCCCCGAGTGAGAGGTTTGCTCTTCACTCGGTAGGATTTTTCATAACTTAGGCGAGCGCTGGGCTGCAGCTAAGCCCCCGAGTGAGAGGTTTGCTCTTCACTCGGTAGGATTTCTTTAATAACTTAGGCGAGCGCTGGGCTGCAGCTAAGCCCCCGAGTGAGAGGTTTGCTCTTCACTCGGTAGGATTTTTCATAACTTAGGCGAGCGCTGGGCTGCAGCTAAGCCCCCGAGTGAGAGGTTTGCTCTTCACTCGGTAGGATTTTCACGTCGTACCTGTGGCGAAGCTCAGAGGAGAGGGTCACAGTCGACCTGCACCTCGTCCTCCTTACGAGTGCACATTGTACTTAGGGTGTAGCTCAGAGGAGAGGGTCGCAGTCGACCTGCACCTCGTCCTCCTTACGAGCGTATGTTGTATTTGTGGCGTAGCTCAGAGGAGAGGGTCGCAGTCGACCTGCACCTCGTCCTCCTTACGAGCACATTGTACTTAGGCGAGTGTTTAAACTGCAGCTAAGCCCCCGAGTGAGAGGTTTGCTCTTCACTCGGTAGGATTTTTTATAACTTAGGCGAGCGCTGGGCTGCAGCTAAGCCCCCGAGTGAGAGGTTTGCTCTTCACTCGGTAGGATTTTTTTAATAACTTAGGCGAGCACTGGGCTGCAGCTAAGCCCCCGAGTGGAAGTCTGGCTTGCCACTCGGTAGGATTTTTATAACTTAGGCGAAATGGATTCGCGGCTAAGCCTCCGAGTGGAAGTCTGGCTTACCACTCGGTAGGATTTTTATAACTTAGGCGAAACGGATTCGCGGCTAAGCCTCCGAGTGGAAGTCTGGCTTACCACTCGGTAGGATTTGTACAAACTTAGGCGAAACGGATTCGCGGCTAAGCCACCCACTGGGGGAAAGAGCGACAAAAATTGTGGAGGAATTATGGCGCTATTATTTCGAAACCCATGAACTACAGAAGTATTTTATTATAATCTATCCGAGTGGAAAACTTTAAGTGTAAAACGGGCGGAGTAGATCCGCGTTCCAAGCTCGGGGCTCTTCGATGTTGTGTTCGACGTTGTAGAGACGGTATGCCCCGTTGTGGAGAACTTTGGTGATGATGAAGGGTCCTTCCCAAGAAGGAGCGAGCTTATGCCGTTTCTGCTGATCCACTCGGAGAACCAGATCTCCTTCTTGGAAGGCTCGACCCCTCACATTCTTGGCGTGAAAGCGACGCAAGTCCTGTTGATAGATGGTCGATTGGATCAGAGCCATCTCCCTTTCTTCTTCTAGAAGATCGACTGCGTCCTGACGTGCTTGCTCAGCTTCTGCTTCGTTGTAGAGTTCAACTCGAGGAGCGTTGTGAAGAAGATCACTCGGCAAGACTGCTTCAGCTCCATAGACCAAAAAGAATGGTGTTCTTCCGGTCGACCGATTGGGTGTGGTCCGCAAACCCCAAAGCACCGAAGGGAGTTCGTCGACCCATGCTCCAGCCGCGTGCTTGAGATCACGCATCAGTCGGGGTTTTAAACCCTTGAGGATTAAGCCATTGGCTCGCTCCGCTTGTCCATTCGACTGTGGATGAGCGACCGAAGCGTAGTCGACTCGTGTGCCTTGAGCGTTGCAGAAACCCTTGAATTCTTCTGAGTCAAAGTTCGACCCATTATCCGTAATGATACTGTGCGGGACCCCATATCTGAACGTCAGCTCCCAGACGAAGGTAACTGCAGTACCGGCGTCAAGATTCTTGATTGGTTTAGCCTCAATCCACTTCGTGAACTTGTCGACTGCGACCAGTACGTGCGTGAAACCACTCCGGCCTGTTCTCAAGGGACCGACCATGTCCAATCCCCATACTGCGAACGGCCAGACGAGCGGGATGGTCTTCAGAGCTGATGCGGGCTTGTGTGACATATTGGAGTAGAACTGACACCCTTCGCACTTGTCCACTATTTCCTTTGCCATCTCATTCGCCCTTGGCCAGTAAAATCCAGCTCGGTATGCTTTGGCTACAATGGTCCGAGAGGACGCATGGTGACCACAGGTCCCCGAGTGGATATCATTGAGAATGATTCGACCTTCTTCTGGCGTTACGCATTTTTGACCAAGCCCAGTCGGGCTTTCTCTATACAGCTGTCCTTTGATAACGGTAAAGGCTTTGGATCGACGGACGATCTGCCGAGCCTCTTCCTCATCCTCTGGGAGCTCTTTTTTTAGAATATACGCGATGTATGGAACTGTCCAGTCGGGAATGACCACTAAGACCTCCATGACCAAATCGACCACCGCTGGGATCTCAACCTCAGTCGGATCTGTGGCACTCTTGGGCTGTGGAGCTTCCTCTGTAAAGGGATCCTCTTTAACTGACGGAGTGTGTATATGCTCCAAGAACACACCACCCGGAATGGCTTCTCTTTTGGAACCTATCTTTGCCAGATCATCTGCTGCTTGATTTTTCAGTCGGGGGATGTGATGGAGCTCCAACCCCTCGAACTTCTTTTCCAGCTTCCTCACTGCATTACAGTATCCAGTCATGGCTGGGCTTCTCACGTCCCACTCCTTCATCACCTGGTTGACCACTAAATCTGAATCGCCATAAACCATCAGGCGACGGACGCCGAGTGAGATGGCCATGCGTAATCCATATAAAAGGGCCTCATACTCTGCCTCATTGTTGGAGGAATCAAAGTGAATCTGGAGCACATACTTAAGCTTATCTCCTCTGGGGGAAACTAGAACAACCCCAGCACCAGAACCATTCAGCATCTTAGAGCCATCAAAGAACATGGTCCAATGCTCCGAGTGAACTTCAGTCGGCTGCTGTTGTTCGATCCACTCGGCGAGGAAATCTGCTATTGCTTGGGACTTAATGGCTTTCTTTGCCTCAAACTTGATATCAAGGGGAAGAAGTTCAATCGCCCATTTCGCCACTCGACCAGTTGCATCTCTGTTGTGCAGGATCTCTGATAGTGGGGCGTCGCTGACGACTGTGACAGAATGATCAGAGAAATAATGAGCAACCTTCTTCGTGGTCATGTATATTCCATACACAAGCTTCTGATAATGAGGATATCTCTGCTTGGATGGAGTTAAGACTTCAGATAAATAATACACCAGGCGTTGAACTTTAAAGGCTTTTCCTTCTTCTTCCCGCTCGACCGTAAGTACTGTGCTGACGACTTGTCCTGTGGCTGCGATATAGAGCAACAGAGGCTCTTTGCTGACTGGAGCAGCAAGCACCGGCTGGATGGAGAGCAGAGCTTTTAGCTCGGCAAACGCTGCATCAGCTTCTGGAGTCCACTCGAACTTGTCTGCTTTCTTCATCAGTCGGTAAAGTGGCAATGCCTTTTCACCAAGCATCCAGTAAGCTTCTGGACATCGTGCACCCGCACAGGGCGTTTCATTCGGAGAATAGTGCCGATCTTCTCTGGATTAGCGTCGATCCCTCGCTCGGAAACCAGAAAACCGAGTAACTTTCCACCAGGAACTCCGAATGTGCACTTTGATGGATTGAGCTTGATATCATACCTTCTGAGGTTGGCAAATGTTTCGGCGAGGTCGGTAATCAGGTCGGAACCTTTTCGCGACTTAACGATGATATCATCCATATACGCTTCCACATTCCGACTGATTTGAGTGAGAAGACACTTCTGAATCATTCACATAAATGTGGCTCCGGCATTCTTGAGGCCGAATGGCATGGTGATATAGCAGAAGCACCCGAATGGAGTGATGAAAGCTGTTTTTATTTCATCGGGTCCATACAGACGGATCTGATGATACCCGGAATATGCGTCTAGAAAAGACAATCTCTCACATTCCGCGGTCGAGTCAACAATTTGATCTATGCGAGGGAGAGGAAAATGATCTTTCGGGCAGGCCCGATTGATATGTTTGAAGTCAATGCACATGCGGAGTGAGTTGTCCTTTTTGGGAACCATGATGACATTAGCGAGCCACTCGGAGTGGTATATCTCTCGAATAAATCCTGCCGCCAACAGTCGAGCCACTTCCTCACCAATGGCTTTTCTCTTCTGGACGGCGGACCGCCGAAGATGCTCTTTGACTGGTTTTGCTGATTTGTCGACTCGGAGGCGGTGCTCAGCCAGTCCCCTGGGAACACCCGGCATGTCAGCTGGCTTCCATGCAAAAATGTCCCAATTCTCACAGAGGAACTGGATGAGCGCTTCTTCCTATTTCGGGTCGAGTGTCGTGGAGATGTGGGTCGGGGCTGCATTGGGATTGGTCGGGTGAATGTGAACAGGCTTCGTCTCACCAGACGACTGAAATGCAGATTCTGTGGCTGGTTTCTTGGATCGCAACAAATCACTCGGATCTGCATTCTGCTTGTATTCTTCGAACTCGACCGCTGTCACCTGGGAATCGGCAATCTTCGAGCCCTTCTGAAAGCACTCTTCTGCCTTTTTCCGATCGCCAGTGACAGTGATCACTCCTTTGGGACCGGGCATTTTCAGTTTGAGGTACACGTAACATGGTCGAGCCATGAACCGTGCATAGGCGGGCCTCCCCAAAATGGCGTGGTACGCGCTCTGAAAATCCACAACCTCAAAGGTCAACTTTTCCTTGCGAAAATGCTTCGAGTCGCCAAAAACCACGTCCAGAGCTATTTGGCCGAGTGAGTCGGCTTTCTTCCCTGGTATGACTCCATGGAACCTCATGTTGCTGGTGCTCAGTCGGGACATCAGGATGCCCATTCCTTTCAGTGTGTCTGCGTACAACAGGTTCAGCCCACTACCACCATCCATCAGCACTTTTGTCAGTCGAGTGCCTTCGACAACTGGGTCGACCACCAACGCTTGCCTCCCAGGGGTGGCAATATGAGTCGGGTGATCAGATTGGTCGAATGTGATGGGTGTTTGGGACCATCTCAGATAACTTGGTTTTGCTGGGGCAACCATGTTCACCTCACGGTTAATGACTTTAAGTCGACTCTTGCTTTCCACGTCCGCGAAGATCATCAGAGTAGAGTTGATATGCGGATATTCTTCCTCACTGTACTCTTTGTCTCCGGCCTTGTCTGACTCTTTCTCCTTGTCCTTAGACTGTTTTCCCTGAAACTGCTGGATCAGGAGTCGACACTGGCGAGTGGTGTGCTTTGGGTAAATGATGTTGCCCTCTTCATCTTTCTTCGTGTGGATGTGGCAGGGCATATCCATCACGTCGTTTCCTTCTTTATCCTTTACTTTCTTGAGATTCCAGGATCCTTTTGGTTTCCCTTTGAACTTTCCCTGAGTCACGGCCAGGGCCTCTCCCGGAGCTGCTGGCTCGGCTTTCCGCTTTTGTTTCCGACTGGAATTTCCTTTCTCCGACTGACTTGGCTTATGCTTGCCACTTCGGAGTCGGTCCTCTTCCTCGCCATTGGCGTACTTGGTAGCAATCTCCATCATTCGACTCAGGGTCATGTCCCCGGTTCGACCAAATTTCAGACTCAATTCCCTGTTCTTGACGCCATCCTTGAAGGCGCAAACTGCTTGATGATCAGACACATTTTCCACAGTATGGTGCAGAGTGATCCACCTCTGAATGTACTCCCTGAGAGTCTCATTGGTCTTCTGCACACAAACTTGCAGCTCTGTCAAACCAGCTGGTCGCTTGCAAGTTCCTTCAAAACTTCTGACGAACACTCGGGACAAATCTTCCCAAGTGTAAATACTGCTAGGAGGTAACTGATTCAACCACGCTCTGGCTGAACCTTCTAGCATGAGGGGCAAATGCTTCATGGCCACCTCGTCATTCCCACCACCAATCTGAACAGCCACTCGGTAATCCTCAAGCCAAGTGTCAGGCTTGGACTCCCCAGTGAATTTGCTGACTCCTATTGCCAACCTGAAATTGGGGGGAATCATTGCGGCTCTGATAGCCCTGCTAAAACACTCTGGACCAGAAACGTGCACTCGACTGCTCGTGGATACATCTCTCTCTGGTCCACCTCGATGGGCTTTGCTCCGGTCGACCAAGCCTTGCACGATAATGGATCGCCCGTCGAAGCCTGGTTCCCTGGGGTCGACTAGAACTCTTCGCCCCGCACTGAACTGATGCTTGTCGTCCTGCCGCCGAGGAGCGTAAGACCTTTCCCTCAGAGGGGAAACGGGTACTCGACGCCTGTCATCCCGGTCGTGTCGGTCTCCGTACTGATCTCGCTGGTTGTCGCGCCCTTCTCGCCGCGGAGGCGATCTCGGGCTGTGAGCCGACTGAACCGAATTCGCAGCGACGGATCGACTGTGAATTCTGTTGCGCGACTGTGACACGGCTGAGTTCTGGTCCCCTGCTGCTCGGAGCAAGTCTCTGATCTGCATCAAGCCTCTCCCAGCTTCCGACTGTGAAGGCTGGATGGACTCTGCTATACGGGTTGCAGCTGCTAAATTCTGAATTGGCGTGCGGTATACCTGAGTCGGCGGGAAGAGTCGACGTCGACTGGCTTCTGGGACTCGTTGCCGCGTGCGCTCGTCGAGTGCTCGCTGAAGGTTCTCCAGACGAGCGCGTTCAGCCACATTGGCCAAACGTACCTCCTCCAAGGCGCGAGCCTCGGGGGTTCCTCCCACGATGGGAGTATGCAGGGCATCCATGTTCCTGCGGCGAAGCTCTTCTCTCTGTAGAGAGTCGAGTGTCTCGGGCTGGTACTCTTCGTGGTCCTGTGCGGGGTCACCTCCACCGCCCGCTCCGCCATCATGGGCGAAGCCGGGAGGGCTGCGGGGCCCGTCGACCATGAGAATTTCCGCCGCTGGGTCACTGCTGTCGCATTCGGATGCAGTCTCTACGGAGCCAGTCGACAGATCGAACAGGCCGTAGAGAGACTCGTCGGGCTCGATTGCCGCAACTTGCGCGGTGGCCGACTGGCGGGCCACCGCATGCTTCACCCACCGCTGAAGCCTCGACCGACCAGAGCGCTTGCGCTGGTGGGAGACCGGACGGGTGGTCGATAAAGGAGTCGACCGATAAGGGGCCGGCAGTTGCCGCAGCAGAACACCGCGGACACATGCACGGAAATGCGTCGCACCGCGGACGGGGAGCGCATCGACGTCGAGTGGAGCCTGGAGCCACGCGGAGTCGTCGGCGATAAAGGTGAGAGCGCCGAGACGGATCTCGCGCCCCTCGACCAAAACTCCAGCAGTCATCATGACGAAAGTACTCGGAAATACTGCAACTTCTTCACAAAATCGATAAGACACCTGCCCCACGGTGGGTGCCAACTGTCGTGGTTCTAAGTCTGACAGTAGAGTGGGGGGTAGGTATGGAGAGGCAAGGTCCTATCTATGGAGAGGTTGTGAACACAGGCGATGTACGAGTTCAGGCCCTTCTCGGAAGAAGTAAAAGCCCTACGTCTCGGAGCCCTGAGGCAGTCGAGTGGATTATGTGTATATGTGTTACAAGAGTCGGAACCCCTCTGCCTGTGGAGGGGGGTGGCTTATATAGAGTACGCCAGGACCCCTGCCAAGGTCTGACAGTAGAGTGGGGGGTAGGTATGGAGAGGCAAGGTCCTATCTATGGAGAGGTTGTGAACACAGGCGATGTACGAGTTCAGGCCCTTCTCGGAAGAAGTAAAAGCCCTACGTCTCGGAGTCCTGAGGCGGTCGAGTGGATTATGTGTATATGTGTTACAAGAGTCGGAACCCCTCTGCCTGTGGAGGGGGGTGGCTTATATAGAGTACGCCAGGACCCCTGCCATCCCACGTAATGGAGGGTTTTAAAGTATATTAAGCCTGGGGCGTTACCAGTAACGCCCCACATAAAGTGCCTTAACTATCATTAAGTCTTATTCAATTACAGGCCGTTGCAGTGCGGAGTGCCTTCTGACCTTGTGGTGGTCGAGTGCATCTTCATGGTCGAGTCCTTCTGATCAGTCGAGTGAGTTCCCCGTTGGTCGACTGGAAGGTGATCTCTTCTTAGGGTGCCCTTGGGTAGGACATCTAGGTCAGGCCTATGACCCTACCCTAGGTACATGAATCCATCACTTACCACTTGATGTGTTGCAGCTATGTACAATAGCATAGGTTCGCCGATATTTGACGTTGTTAGGACTGGATTACTGGCCAGTAAGGTCTTTATTTCATCGAGTCCAGTCGCGGCTGCATCCGTCCATACGAAGTGTTCGGTGCGCCAAAGGAGGCGGTAAAGGGGCAATGCCTTTTCTCCTAACCTGGATATAAAGCGGCTCAAAGCGGCCACGCATCCAGCTAGTTTCTGAATGTGCTTGAGGTCTGTTGGTATAGCCAACTGCGACAGAGCTTGGATTTTTGCCGGATTCGCTTCAATTCCTCTATTAGAAACAATGAAGCCCAGCAGCTTCCCCGAGGGGACGCCGAAAATGCATTTTTCCGGATTCAACTTGATGTCGTATGTCCAGAGGTTATCGAATGTAAGCCTCAAGTCATCTATTAGGGTTTCGACGTGTCTTGTTTTTATGACCAGGTCATCCACATATGCCTCCACTGTTTTGCCGATTTGTTTTTCCAGGCATGTTTGAATCATGCGTTGATAGGTTGCGCCGGCATTCTTAAGCCCAAAAGGCATAGTGTTGAAGCAAAAAGGGCCATATGGCGTTATGAAAGATGTTGCAGCTTGGTCAGACTCTGCCATCTTTATTTGATGGTATCCGGAGTATGCATCGAGAAAACACAGCGAGTCGTGTCCAGCTGTGGCATCGATGATCTGATCGATGCGAGGGAGGGGAAAGGGATCCTTGGGGCAAGCCTTGTTGAGGTCTTTAAAGTCGACGCATAGGCGCCAGGATTTGTCCTTCTTTGGCACCATCACCAAATTTGCCAGCCAATCCAGATGTTTAATATCTCTGATGAATCCGGCCTCGAGTAGCTTGGCTAGCGCTTCCCCCATTGCTTGTCGTTTGGGCTCTGAGAATCGCCTTAGGGTCTGTTTGACAGGTT
Source organism: Triticum dicoccoides (assembly GCF_002162155.2). Lineage (NCBI taxonomy): Eukaryota > Viridiplantae > Streptophyta > Magnoliopsida > Poales > Poaceae > Triticum > Triticum dicoccoides. Next base: position 244,244,101 of record NC_041391.1, read on the forward strand.
TGTATCCCTTTAGTATGTTAAGGCTATGCTCGGCCAATCCACGCGGGATGCCCGGCATGTCCGATGGGTGCCAGGCGAAAATATCCCAATTCTCGCGTAAAAAGTCTCGTAGTGCGGCGTCTATTGCGGGGCTCAACTATGTCCCTATGGAAGTTGTCTTCATGGGGTCCGTTGGATGGACTTGGAATTTGACTATTTCGTCTGCGGGTTTGAATGAGGTGGACTTGGGTCGCTTGTCGAGTATCACGTCATCCCTGTCCACGGTGGCCCGTAGTGTTGTTAATTTTTCGGCTGCTAGGGCTTCGGATAATGCTTCCAGGGCCAGTGTTGCGGTCTTGTTTTCGGCACGGAGTGCGACATCCGGATCACTGGCTAGAGTGATGATTCCATTGGGCCCGGGCATTTTAAGCTTCATGTACCCGTAATGGGGTATGGCTTGAAAGCTTGTAAACGCGTCCCTCCCCAAAAGGGCGTGGTATCCGCTGCTAAAAGGAGCCACTTGGAATGTGATTTCTTCGGACCTGTAATTTTCCGAGGTGCCAAACACCACGTCGAGTGTGATTTTCCCGCACACCGCGCTTCCCGACTAGGGATGATTCCCCTGAAGGTGGTGCCGCTTTGCTCAATGCGGCCTTTATCGATTTCCATTTTGTTGAGCGTTTCTTCATAGATCAAGTTCAATCCACTTCCGCCATCCATGAGTACCTTAGTGAGCCGGAAGCCGTCCACAATTGGGCTAAGGACCAGAGCGGCTGGTGCCCGGACAGTCTGGAATCGAGGCTCATCACTGGCATTGAAAGTTATAGCAGTGTCGTTCTAGGGGTTTATCTTTGCCACAAGGCAAATTTTAGCGGAGCTTCGATGAGCTCGCTTGCGCCTATTGTTTGAGGCAAAAGTCTCGAAGACAGTCAATAACGCATTGTGCCCGTTGGCGGGATGTTGTTCTGCCTTATGGCTTGCAAGAAGATTCTCGCCACTTTTCGCAACCTGCAGGAGTATCCAACATGCTCTAAGGCTATGAGTTGGTGTCATGTCCGGAGTGCTGTGGGGTTTACATGGTTCACTGAGCCATTCTTCCAATACGGTTCCCCGCCCTGGGGTGTGCTTTGGTCTCTTGGGGACAGGATCGGCCGGCTTATGGGAGTTCGCCCGTTTAGTTCGGACAAAGGTCTTGGTGAGAGTCGTACTGTCCCAAAATTCAGTTTGGGTTTTCCAGGCGCTTTCCATCGCACAGTACTTCTATACTATGATTGCCAATCCGTGAAGCGTACTATGTCACGGCGGCTTATAGCATTAAGGAGTCCTTTGTCCGCGCAGTTTTTGCAGAAGAGTAAGACTATATTCTCCTCGCGGCAGTCCTTGACCTTGTTAAGCGCAAGGAGGAATCTGGCCCAGTAGCGATGTACAGTCTCCTAGGGCTCTTGCCGGATGGGGGAGAGGCGGTTTAGGTCCTGGTAGGTGCTGTTAGCTGAATCCGGATTCTGATCCGATCAAACACCCAGGGGCGTGGGAAGCTCCAAGCCTGACAGCTCAGGATCCGGGGTGTCACCCAATTTCTTCGGCCCAATGCCCGATTCTAAGTCCGGGACCTGGGTCATGTCTTCCTCTGAGCAGGTCTTTGGCTCAAGGAGTTCGGTGATCCGGACATAATTCATCCTCAAAGTCGAGGGACGTTCCGTGTGAGGTTCCTCCACTACCGCTATCTCATGGGTGGCCGGCGGGGATCTGATGTCCCTTTGGTCGGGTTTAAGCCTAATCTGGTCATAGTCTGTAGCGACTCGCAGAGCGACGATCCGATCCAAGAGCTCATTGAGTGAGGAGAGCTCCATTGGATCTATCTGTTCGGAGAGTTCCGAACTGATGCGAAGGTTATGATTGATGACCCGAGAGGCCATCGTCGGCGCTACCGCCGATGGGGCGGCCATGATAAAGCCGCCAAGTTGGAGAGTTTGGCCTACAGCCAGAGCTCCCTTCGAGGTAATGTCGTCCTTGATGACGAGACGAGCCATCGAGCCTTGCGGCGACGACACAGAGGAACTCTCAATGAAACCACCAATGTCAGTGTCAAAACCGGTGGATCTCGGGTAGGGGGTCCCGATCTGTGCGTCAAGGCTGATGGTAACAGGAAGCAAGGGACACGGATGTTTACCCAGGTTCGGGCCCTCTCGATGGAGGTAAAACCCTACTTCCTGCTTGATTAATATTGATGATATGGATAGTACAAGAGTAGATCTACCACAAGATCCTAGAGGCTAAACCCTAGAGCTAGCCTATGATGGTATGATTGTAATTGTGATCGGCCTTCTAAGGACCAACCTCTCCGGTTTATATAGACACTGGAGAGGGCTAGGGTTTACATGGAGTCGCTTACAAGGAAGGAAACACAATATCCGGATCGCCAAGCTTGCCCTCCATGCAAAGGAGAGTCCCATCCGGACACGGGCCGAAGTCTTGAATCTTGTATCTTCACGCTTCAATAGTACGGACGTTGTACACAGTTCGGCTGTCCGGATACCCCCTAATCCAGGACTCCCTCAGTCTTGTCCATCACATCATTCTCCTAATGATGTGATCCCGTTATCAAATGACAACTCATGTCCATGGTTAGTAAATCTTAACCATCTTTGATCAACGAGCTAGTCAAGTAGAGGCTCACTAGGGACACAGTATTTGTCTATGTATTCACTCATGTATCAAGTTGCCGGTTAATACAATTCTAGCATGAATAATAAATATTTATCATGAAATAAGGAAATGTAAAATAACAACTTTATTATTGCCTCTAGGGCATATTTCCTTCATTTAGACCCTTAACTCAGTCGTCCCGCGCATATTAAGGCTCGGGGGCTACTAGGTTGGATTATGTGTTCGGTTATCAAAACCAATAGCATACCTGTAGGTTGGTGGAAAGAAGGTTGGCGACTCCCTCGAGCCCTGCTTGGGCGGCCCCAAGATGCACGTCTACTGAAACTAAGAGCGTCAAACTCCAGATTGGAAAACACAGAGTGCCACAGCGACTCCTTCAGCCGTCGGTGATTCATCACACTTTTGACTTTCGAGTTGGTAGCTCAGACGTCCTCGGGGCCACCTGGATGTTGGTCCTCGGCAGGGCCTCCGAAGTGGCACTGGCCATGGCCGAAGACGTCGGTTTTGGATCACCCCCTGCAGCTCTTCACCATCTTTGGACGGAGGTGGTTCTACATATCGCCTACAGTTTACAGCAAAGAAGATTATGGGTATTTATAGTGGTTCTCAAGGAAAAAAATGCTAAAAAGTGCGGTGAACATATTACCTTTTAGCCATGGGAGCGGTCAATGTAACTCCCGCTGCTGCCACATGTTTGGACACCCTGTGGCCGTTCGGCGCTGATGCATCCGGCGCCGCTCTCGCTGGTGTTCGGCGTGTTGTGCGGCGGCCCTTGGGGTTAGAAGTCAGCGTACTAGGAGCGGCATGAGATGTGAGTCTTTTCGAGAAGGAACCTTTTTCTCACTTATGACAAAGGAAGGAAGCCTCCCGGGGTGATCGGCCAAAACAGCCACTTTAGAGCCATTGAGGCTCTCCTGTTAGAAGACTCCCTCTTCAAAGTCAATCGATGTTTCGGGATCATCGTGAAACCCAGGGTGATTGGCATGAGAGTAGCTCTCTGGTTGAGGAGCAGGGCAGCTCACCGTCTCGATCCAACCCTTCCAGCTCTACTTGGACAAATTAGATATCCGAGTAAGAAAGATTAACATTATCCAAACTATAGAATGTAGTAAGACTTACCGTCTCAATGGGTTTATAGCTCTAGAAGACCTCCTTACGCTTTATTTGATTGAAGTCCTGATCCTCTCCATTGAAGTGGTCAGCTAAGACGGCTGCCTTTACTGACTAATCGGCGGGTCCCTTTTGTATGGAGTGGGTTGAGTCATTCACCCTGTTGTAATGCCATAGGGGGTGCACCCTTTGTTGGAGGGGTTGGACACGCCAAGCAATGGCCACGATCATTACATCGATAATGGTTAACCCATTGTGAGATAACCACCTTACTTAAGCAGCTAGGCGTGATACTTCGGCACTTTCCTTTTGGGAAGGAATTTTCAGTCGCCAGTTAAACCGCTTCTTCGGAGAAACAAGGGAGAATTCGGGCAGCCCCCTTTGGGTGGGATCGAATAGAGGGATGTCCTCAATATAGAACGACTCCGAGTTCCACACCTCGGCATCCTTATTAGGAGCCCTACCGGATAACCTTTCTAGCAATACGCCATAATTCAGCTCCACCCACCTCGTGAATTGCCCCTCCTCGGGTGTGGGGGACTGATACGTCCATTTTGCATCATGATTTCCTACTGTTATTTATAGTGTTTTTATGCATTATAACACTTTGTGGAGTAATTCTAATGCCTTTTCTCTCATAATATGCATGGTTTACACAAAGAGGGAGAATGTTGGCAGCTGGAATTTTGGACCTGAAAAAGCTATGTCAGAGATACCTATTCTGCACAACTCCAAATGAGTTGAATTTACAGAGAATTATTTTGGAATATATAATAAATCTTGGAGAAAAGAACCACTGGAGGGGGCACCCAGGCGCCCACAAGGCACCAGGGCACGCCACCCCCTCTAGGTGCGCCCTGGTCGGTAGTGGGGGGGCAGGCCAACCTCCGGTGCCCATCTTCTGGTACATAAGTTATTTTGACCTAGAAAAACTAAGGAGAGGACTTTCGGGATGGAGCGTCGCCGTCTCGAGGTAGAACTTGGCCAGGAGCACTTTTGCCCTCTAGTAGAGTGATTCCGTCGGGGGAACTTCCCTCCTAGAGGGGGAAAGCAAAGCCATCGTCATCACCAACAACCCTCTCATCTTTGGGAGGCCAATATTAATCAACATCTTCAACAACACCATCTCATCTCCAACCCCAGTTCATCTCTTGTGGTCAATCTTTGTATCAAAACCTCAGATCGGTATGTGGGTGACTAGTAGTGTTGATTACATCTTGTAGTTGATGCTAGCCAGTTTATTCGGTGGAAGATCATATGTTCAGATCCATTATGCTATTTAATATCCCTCTGATCTTGAGCATGAATATTATTTCTGAGTAGTTGCCTTTGTTCTTGAGGCCACGGGAGAAGTCATGTTGCAAGTAGTCATGTGAATTTGATATGTATTCGATATTTTGATGATATGTATGTTGTGATTCCCTTAGTGGTGTCATGTGAACGTCGACTACATGACACTTCACAATCTTTGGGCCTAAAGGAATGCATTGTGGAGTAGTTATTAGATGATAGGTTGCTAGAGTGACAGAAGCTTAAACCCTAGTTTATGCGCTATTTCATAAGTGGCTGATTTGGATCCATATGTTTAATGCTATGGTTAGATTTTATCTTCATACTTCTTTCGTAGTTGCGGATGCTTGCGAGGGGGCTTAATCATAAGTGGGAGGCTTGTTGAAGTAAGAACAACACCCAAGCACCAGTCCACCCACATATCAAATTATCAAAGTAGCGAATGGAAATCAAACCAACATGATGAAAGTGACTAGATGAAATTCCCGTGTGCCCTCAAGAACGTTTTACTTGCTATCTGAGATTGTTTCGGTGTGTCCTTTGCTACTAAAAGGATTGGGCTACCTTGCTGCACTTATTGTTACTATTGTTACTTGTATAGCTTTCGAGAAATTGGTGTTCCTCTGGGATAACAATTGGCATCTCTCACATAGAATCTGCCCATGTGCCATAATTCATCACTTGGTTTTTTATGATACATCCCTAGTCAGATCACAAGTCAGCCTCTCCTAAGAGATTATCGAGTATGACCTAACTTTTCCTGATAAACTTGTACAAAAAAATTCAAACCATGAAAAGCTAGCTCTCGAAATCCATCAGTATCATTCATCGAGCAAATTCATGGATCAACACAATCCAGTAAACATCCAGGATCTCGTTTCCATGAACATTCAAATGGATGCAATGGATTGCGAGACCCGATTCTCAAGATCCTAGCAGATTCACGAGAGCAACTAATCGAAGAGTACTCCTTCGCGAGCCCCCGCAGGGTCATTTGGGGTGGGCTGGGAGCGCGCCGCTTGGCGCGCTCTCAGCCGCCACCACGTGTCCCACTCTTAGGCGCTTCCTCCGGATTTTATTTTTCTGTACGCTTTTCCGGATTTTAGATATTTTTTTTTCAGGTTTTATGTTTTTCCTTGATTTTTCTTAGGATTTGGACCATAAAACATTTAGGGAAAATTTGCGTGAAAAAACAAGTTTTTTTGTCCTTCCGCAAAAGGCACGAATTTACTTCTTGTGGAGGCACGAATTTGCTTCCGCTAGAGGCACAGTCGTGCCTCTCGAGAAGGGAAAAAACGTGTTCACTTTTTTTCGTCCCACGAGATGCCTCTCGGAAAGGGAAAAAACGTGTTTTCTTTTTTTCGTCCCGCTAGAGGCACGGTCGTGGGAAAACGCGATTTTTTTTGTTCCACAAGAGGCATGGATTTTCTTCTCGTGGAAGCACGGATTTGCTTCCTTGAGAGGCACGGTCATGCCTCGCGTACAGAAAAAAACATGTTTTTTTCATTTCACGACAGGCACGTATTACTTCTCATGGAGGCATGAATTTGCTTCCACGAGAGGCACAGTCGTGCCTCTCGGAAAGGATAAAAAAACATGTTTTCTCTTTTTTCTCATTCTGCGAGAGACACAGATTTGCTTCCTCGAGAGGCACGGTTGTGCCTCTTGAAGAGAGAAAAAATGTGTTTTCTTTTTTGTTCTATGGGAGATACGGATTTACTTCTTGTGGAGGCACGGATTTGCTTCCTCGAGAGGCATAACCGTGCCTCTCGGAAAGGGAAAAACGTGTGCTTCTTTGGAAGGAGAAATAACGTGCTTCCGGTTCAGTTTTTTGTCAAAAAAAAGCTCCTCAAAACTTATCAACATGGGATCTAGTTTTAAGAATCTTGACGCGAGGGATTCAACGTTGAAAACAGTTCAAGATTTGGACACACGGTTTAAAAGATAAAACATTTTAAATAAATGAATCTACAAAAAAACTCCCAAGTTGCGACAAATAATGCACATGCAGCGTGTCACTTGTCGCAACCTGACAAGATGAGAGTGATCTTTGAAAGTGGTACTCCTTAAATAGTGATCGTAGAATGACGAGGTCATCTACTATCGGGTAGGCCCACAGTGACTTAAACTTAGCAGAGCCCATAGGAGCCCAAGCCCATATTCATTATGCTAAATAGGTATTTCAACTTGGCTTCTTTAAACCGGAGCTCCTATGCAGCGCTGCAGGCGCCCGTTAACGATCCGGCGCCTACAGCGTTGCTAGCCTGGGCCGGCCCACTAGCGTGTTGCCCCAGTTTTTTTATTTGTTTCGAAAATAAGAATATGAAATCAAAAAAGGTTAACAAATTTAAAGAAAAAAAGGTTCAACCATTTGACAAAAAAAGTTAATGTCTTCAAAAATGGTTCATCAATTTTGAAAAAAGTTCATTCAAATTGAAAAAAAAAGTTCATCCAACTTAGCAAAAGTTAATTATTTTTTAAAAATTTCATTAAAATTTTAAAATTTCATAAAAATTTAAAAAAAGTTCATGTATTTTAAGGAAAAATTTATCAAACTGAAAAAAAGTTCATAAATATAAAAAAGTTCATCCAATTGCAAAAAAAGTTCATCAATCTGAAAAAATTGTTGAAATCTAAAAAAGTTCATAGATATTCAAAAAAGTGTATAGAATTATAAAAAAAGAAAATAGTCAACCGGCACCGAGATGGGCTGGCCCATTTACGGACGCCACAAGCCCCAGTTAACAAAAATGGTTAACTGGCGCATGTGGCGCCAAATAGGAAATGCCTCTTTAAACCTACCGGGGCAACTTTTTTGTTCTCCTAATACAATGGCATAGCTCCTGCCTCCTTCCTCCCGTGTCGTTTTCAGCAACAGAGATATCTGTTTGTGGCTCAAACGTTGGCTGCAGATCTGACGGCTCTAGTAGACGACACATGAAACATACCCTCTTTAGAAAGAAAGAAAAACTCATTTTACCATACAAATTTACTCCGAACACATCACTCAAGACTACTGTGTTCCCGAGTCAAATTCTTAGGAGTATTTCTCGATTTCCTCGGTTAAGCTTGATTTAATCCCGACAAGAAAAGAGAAAATATCCGCAAGCACACTGTTTCTGGCTGCGTACTTGGCACGGGGAACTTTCTTGCTACTATGGATCCGGAACTAATTTCGAGCTGCAATGAAGGCTTTGCTTTTATTTTTGTGGGTCGTGTGTGCTGGGGGTGCTAACCTAGACCGGCCCAACATGGTGTGGACCGTGTCCAGATAGGATTTACTGTTTCGTTGCAAGGAATCGAGCTCGGAGACCCCACTAGCACTAGGGCCCATTACTTAGTCGAGCCGATGAAACTACAAGAAGATACACTCTGAACGAAAGTAGAAAAAAAATGCACCATCTGGACCCAGTCTTCACCGACGATTCCACAGGGATATACTCCTCGTGGAACTAGACTACTTGTAGATTTCATTTTGTTTCTTTCTTATAGTATTTTCTTACTGTCACCCCCCTGTACAGGCCGAGCTGTGCAAGCAGTACTGCAGGCGGAGCACATGCCCTCTGGTCAGAGGACTTAAATTCAGCCCTTCCGCGCATAAACAAATCAATCAGCCGAGCCGCGCCGTCGTGGATCGATGCTGGTGGGGTTAGCGAGCGGTCAATCAATCTCCGCTGATCACTAGCGGCAAGCACTGTGCTTTCAGCAAAGCCATGATTGAATAATGGCTTCAGAAGCGGGTCGGTGTACAAAAGCCGCGCGCATGTTGTGGCGCGCGAAGTGGCGCCGGTGTCGAGTCGACGACGACGACGAGACTATAAGCCGCATGTGGCCGGACCGCGGGGAAACACCTCCTCCGGCCCTTAATGCACGGTCTCGGGGACGACGGTGACATAAAGCGACCCGGCCGTGGCCGGGCGATCGGCTAGGAGAAAAATAATGGCCTTGATCCCGTTTCCGCCGAGCAAAGGGCCGCAGATTTCCTGCATTTTAGTACCCTAAACCCGCATGTCAAGTCGTACACCGTTTATTGTCGCATGCAACTTGCCTGCTCGATTTCTGGATCTTAATTTGGACCTGGAACGTCGGCTGCCATCTCCTTGATCCAGATCGGGGTAACCGACGATTACATTGCTGCTCGTAATGGTTTTGCGGCAAACCAGCGGTTAGGAGAGCCTAGGCTAGATCCCATCGACGTGTCCTCAGTTCACCCTAAAAATAGCTATGGAGTGAAAGTGCATAGGGACGACCGGTTGCTAGGGTAGGAGTGAGCTCACCAGTGTAGACCCAATTTTAAACAAAAGGGAAAATGCCCTGAATACTACTATAGCTAGGACTGTAATTTTCTCAAAAAAGCTAGGAGTGCAATCATGCACAAATTTTCTTATATGCTCCACTGGGACGTTTCTGAATTTTCCTTTACAAATCAGGTACCTGCCGTGGCTATCATAGACCTTTTTTTAGCAAAAATATTAACCATCTTATAAACTTGAGACATAGGAAAATGAACCCTTTGAAATTTCGATGGCCAATCGAACAGTCTTACAGAACATATACCCACAAAAAAGTCTTACAGAACATATAAAAAAACAGCCTTATAGAAAATGAGTGACTGAAAAAAATTCCAAATTTTCGGTAAGGATCCTACGAGGCAAAGAAGCGCGACAATCGCCGGAATACCTAGCTACAAAACACCACCTAATGGAGAAAGTCCACTTTCTCCTCCTAAACTATTGCCTTCACTCCCTCCCCGTAAAACTTCTTGTTGGCTAATTTAATCCAACCTATTGTATCTGAAGCATTGTACCCTCTCACTGGTTTGTAAGGACAGATTCGCCCTATACTCTTTAAAATAATATATCAAAATAAAATTCATACATATAGCATGTGCGATGGAAAATACACATAGAACAAATGTTTAAAAATTGCAACCAACGTGAGGAATGCCAAAAAAGGTTACGCGATTTATTTTCACAAGCCATAATTTCCTCTCTTTTCAAAAACGTTTCAAATTGATCGATTGAGCCTACACTCCAGTCGGCCACATAGTGCTCCGTTGCATTGTATCTAGGGATGCAGAGCGGCGCCCGATCCGCCCCGCTTCCAAGTCAAAAGTGATCGCCAACACCGCAAGGGCGGCCCCACACGTCATTTCTACGGAGCCGCCCTAGAGATGCTACAAGGCCATGAGCTATAGCAAGGTCGTGATAACCCACAAGTATAGGGGATCAATTATAATTTTTTAGTAAATAAAAGAGTTGAACCCAACCAGGAGCTAAAGGTAGAATTTATATTCCTTCAAGTTATATCGATCACCGATACAACTCTACGAACACTTAACGTTCCCTTTACCTAGAATAAGTATGAAACTACTGTGTAGGTGACATGATAGGTTGGCAAGATAATAAAGAACACGTAAATAAAAGTTATGGGTTGTTTAGATAAAGAAACAATTAAGTTAGTCTTAGTAGAGAGCTTTTTATAACACAAGAGAATGATTTGTCCCTAGGCAATCGATAACTAGACCGGTAATCATTATTGCAATTTTATATGAGGGAGAGACATGAGCTAACATATTTTTCGTACTTGGATCATATGCACTTATGATTGGAACTCTAGCAAGCATCCACAACTACCAATGATCATAAAGGTAAAACCCAACCATAACATTAAGTAACAAGTCCTCTTTACTCCCATACGCAACAATCTCTTTACTCGGGTACAAGCTTCTGTCACTCTCGTCACCCACTATAAGCGAATTATGAACATATTTAAACACCCTACAGCGGTAATTCCACATGCTTGCGTAACATGGAAAGCATCATAGGACAGCACCAAAATACAACATACAAGTCAAACCAATCACGATCATCAATCAACCCATAGGACAAACCGAATCTACTGAAACATCATAGGATGGCCATACATCATTGGATAATAATATATAGCATTAAACACCATGTTTAAGTAGAGATTACAGCGGGGAGAAAAGGTGTTACACCCCTGATAAAGGGGGAGAGAGTTGGTGGTGATGGCGGCGAAGTTGTTGGTGTATATCGCCGTCACGATGATTGCCCCGATGGCGTTCCGGCGCCACCGGGAGAGAGAGGGAGAGAGCCCCCTCCTTCTTCTTCTTCCTTCGCCTCCCCCTTAAATGGGGGAGAGTTTCCCCTCTGGTCCATGGCCGTCATGGAGCCGGAGGAGCAGGAGCCTCTCCGAGATTGGATCTCTTTCTCTGTTCTTTTCTATTTCACGTTCTTATTTTCTTGCCGAAAACCGTTTCCTAAATATCTGGAGATCCATAACTCTGATTGGGCTGAAATTTTAACACGATTTTTTTTCAGGATATTATCTTTCTTGCGGTGAAAGAAGGGCCACAACTGTCTTACAAGGGGCTCACAAGCCACCACGGCGCGCCCTACCCCACTGGGCGCCCCCTGGTGGCTTGTGGGGCCCTCAAGCACCATCTTCTGTTGATTCTTCATCCCAAAAATCACATGTATTCCGAAAAAACTCCGTAAATTTTTATCACGTTTGGACTTCGTTTGATATGGATATTCTGCGAAACAAAAAAAATGCGACAAACAAGAACTGGCACTGGGCACTGGACCAATATGTTAGTCCTAAAAATAATATAAAATATTGCCAAAAATATATGAAAGTTGTAAAATATTGGCATGAAACAATCAAAATTATAGATACAACCAAGACGTATCGGCATCCCCAAGCTTAATTCCTGCTCGTCCTCGAGTAGGTAAATGGTAAAAAATAATATACTTTTATGTGGAATGCTACCTAGCATAATCTTGATCATATAATCTAATCATGGCATGAATATTAAGACACGAGCGATTCAAAGCAATAGTGTATAATTTGACATAAAGACATCAATACTCAGGTATCCCAATAAACAATCATGTCTTTCGGACTAAAAATGCTAAAGAACGATATCCCTACAAAATCATATAGCCTTATCATGCTCCATCTTCTTAACACAAAGTATTTATCATGCCCAACCCCGATGACAAGCCGAGCAATTGGTTCTCATACTTTTTAACGCGCTTCACCTTTTTCAGCATCCACGCAATACATGAGCGCAAGCCATGGACATAGCACTATGGATGGAATAGAATACGGTGGTAGAGATTAGTATGGAGAAGACAAAAAAGAAGATAGTCTCACATTGACGCGGCTAACCAATGGACTATGGAGATGCCCATCAAATGATATCAATGTGAAGAGTAGGGATTGCCATGCAACGGATGCACTAAGAACTATAAGTGTATGAAAGCTCAACTGAAAACTAGTGGGTGTGCATCCAACTTGCTTGCTCGAAGACCTTATACATTTGAGGAATCCCATCATCGAATATACAAGCCAAGTTCTATAATGAAAAAATCCCACTAGTATATGAAAGTGACAACATAGGAGACTCTCTATATGAAAAACATGGTGCTACTCTGAAGCACAAGTGCGGAATAACATTGCCCCTTCTCTCTTTTTCTCTCATTTTTTGTTTTATTTTTTTCTCTTTGTCTCTCCTTTTTTGGGGCTCTTTTTGGTCTTTTTCTGTTTTCCTTTTTTTATTTTCGTCTGGAGTCTCATCCCGAATTGTGGGGGAATCATAGTCTGCATCATCCTTTCCTTACTGGGGCAATGCTCTAATAATGAATAATGATGATCATCACACTTCAATTTACTTACAACTCGATATCTAGAACAATATGACTATATGAATGCCTCTGGTGGTGTACCAGGATGTGCAATGATCTAGCATAGAAAAGGTATCAAAAAACAGACAAGCCATGAAAATATCATGCTAGCTATCTTACGATCATGCAAAGCAATATGACAATGAATGCTCAAGTCATGTATATGATGATGATAGAAGGTGCATGGCAATATATACCGGAATTGCTATGGAAATGCCATAATAGGTAGGTTTGGTGGCTATTTTGTGGAAGATATGAGGAGGCTTATGGGTGATAGAGTGTATCATACCACGGGGTTTGGATGCACCGACGAATTTACACCAACTCTCAAGGTGAGAAACGGCAATGCATGATGCCGAAGAGGCTAGCAAATTGCAAAAAGGTGAGAGTGCATATAATCCATGGACTCACACTAGTCATAAAGAACTCACATACTTATTGCGAAAGTTTATTAGCCCTCGAAGCAAAGTACTACTACGCATGCCCCTAGGGGGATATATTGGTAGGAAAAGATCATCGCTCGTCCCCGACCGCCACTCGTAAGGAAGACAATCAGTAATAAATCATGCTCCAACTTCTTAGCATAATGATAGACTATACGTGCATGCCTCGGGAATAACAAACCTTAACGCCAATATTCTTACTAAACCGCAATCATTCACTAGTACCTCCCATATATTACCATCTCTATATCACAAAACTATTGCAAGGAATCAAACATATCACTCATTCGTCTACAAGTTTTATATAGGATTTTATAACTAACCATGTGAATGACCAATTCCTATTAACTCTCTAAATAGATATAAGTGAAGCAAGAGAGTTTAATTCTTTCTACAAAAGACTTGCCATGCTCTAAGAAATATAAGCGAATCAAAAGAGCATTTTATAAATAACAGTTTTCTATATGTAGAGAAACATGCATCCAACTTCAAATAATATAAGTGAAGCACATGATGCATTCTATAAAGTCATACTCAAAAGATATAACTGAAGTGCAGAGAGCATTATGTAAATGAACCAAGGACTATCTCATACCAGCATGGTGCATTATTAAAAGAAAAATAAAAAGCACACAATGCTCCAAGAATTCACGCATATCATGTGAACAAAACAAAAATTGAAACATACCGGTACTTGTTGAATAAAGATGGGATGCCTTTCGGTCCATACCCAAGCTTAGACACTTGAGTCTCCTTGAATATTTACTTGGGGTGCCTTGGGCATCCCCAATATTGAGCTCTTCCCTCTCCTCATTCTTCACATATCAATACCTCCTCGATCTTCGAACACTTCATCCACACAAAACTTAACCGAAGTTTTTATTAGCGGGGTTAGTACATATAACATCAAATCCCATCATGTACTGATGTAACATTATTGTGTAATTATAATCAAAATTTACCCACTGTATGTTATCACAATTCTATGGCTCCAAGTTAACGGGGCTCACCAAGATTTCAAACATACGCAAATAATGCAACTATAACAGCAATATGTGAAAATATGACAGTCTGTAAAGATGCAGATGTTACATATACTTCTGTAACTCAAAAATTCTGAAAAATTAGGACAAAATAAACAATTTGGATAGTAGTATTGTGTAAAAATTTCGAAACTTTTGCATGTTCCAGTAAAAAATTGTAAATTCATGCACTACAGCAAAATTTTCTGTTTTTCCACCGCACACACCAAACAAGCAATTTACGATTCACGAAGGCAAATCTTGGCACATTATTTTTCTAATACAATGGATTTGTACAAGGGGGTAATTATTTTTGTTGAAAAGTTCCTGTAATTCAAGATTCACAAAGTTTCCATAGGCATGAACAAGTTCAAGGATATCCCCCACTTCAACGGTGCTCGTCTTTCTCACTTCCACTTTTCTTTTCAAAAAAAATTAGGTTCCCCTCTATATTTTTGTTTTTGGTTTTTAGACTTTTTAAAAGCACACAATAGAAGAAAACGACTCTAAAACTTCTTGGTTGTTTCCTGATACGTCTCCAATGTATCTATAATTTATGAAGCATCCATGCTATTTTATTATCTATTTTGAATGATTATGGGCTTTATTATTCACTTTTATATTACTTTTGGGACTAACCTATTAACCGAAGGCCCAGCCCATATTGCTGTTTTATTGCCTTTTTCAGTATTTCGAAGAAAAGGAATATCAAACATAGTCCAAACGGAATGAAACCTTCGGCAACGTGATTTTTGGGAAGAATATGATCCTGGAGACTTGGAGTTCAGGTCAGAAGATCCTCGAGGAGGCCAGGATATAGGCCCCCCCCCTACTGGGCATGCCCCCCTATCTCGTGGGCCCCTTGAGCACCTCCCGACCGACTTCTTTCGCCTATATAGTCCCACGTACCCTAAAAACATCCACGGAGAAGATAGATCAGGAGTTCCACCGCTGCAAGCCTCTGTAGCCACCCAAAACCTCTCGGGAGCCCGTTGCGGCACCCTGCCGGAGGGGGAACCCATCACCGGTGGCCATCTTCATCATCCCGGCGCTATCCATGACGAGGAGGGAGTAGTTCACCCTCGGGGCTGAGGGTATGTACCAGTAGCTATGTGTTTGATCTCTCTCTCTCTCTCTCTCTCGTGTTCTCTCTATGGCACGATCTTGATGTATCGCGAGCTTTGCTATTATAGTTGGAACTTATGATGTTTCTCCCCCCTCTACTCTCTTATGATGAATTGAGTTTCCCTCTTGAAGTTATCTTATCGGGTTGAGTCTTTGTTTGAGAACACTTGATGTATGTCTTGCCGTGTTTATCTGTGGTGACAATGGGATATCACGTGCTACTTGATGTATGTTTTGGTGACCAACTTGCGGGTTCCGCCCATGAAACTATGCATAGGGGTTGGCACACGTTTTCTTGACTCTCTGGTAGAAACTTTGGGGCACTCTTTGAAGTACTTTGTGTTGGTTGGATGAATCTGAGATTGTGTGATGCATATCGTATAATCATGCCCACGGATACTTGAGGTGACAATGGAGTATCTAGGTGACATTAGGATTTTGGTTGATTTGTGTCTTAAGGTGTTATTCTAGTACGAACTCTTGAATAGATTGATCCGAAAGAATAACTTTGAGGTGGTTTTGTACCCTACCATAATCTCTTCGTTTGTTCTCCGCTATTAGTGGCTTTGGAGTGACCCTTTGTTGCATGTTGAGGGATTGTTATATGATCTATCTATGTTATTATTGTTGAGAGAACTTGCACTAGTGAAAGTATGAACCCTAGGCCTTGTTTCCTATCATTGCAATACCGTTTACGCTCACGTTTATCATTAGTTACCTTGTTGTTTTTATTATTTCAGTTTACAAATACCTATATCTACCATCCATATTGCACTTGTATCACCATCTCTTCGCCCAACTAGTGCACCTATACAATTTACCATTGTATTGGGTGTGTTGGGGACACAAGAGACTCTTCGTTATTTGGTTGCAGGGTTGTTTGAGAGAGACCATCTTCATCCTACGCCTCCCACGGATTGATAAACCTTAGGTCATCCACTTGATGGAAATTTGCTACTGTCCTATAAACCTGTGCACTTGCAGGCCAAACAACGTCTACAAGAATAAGGTTGTGTAGTAGACATCATTTCCCTGGCGGCGCTTTCTTTAAATCCATTAAGCTAGGACAAACTGCTCAAGTAATCGATCCACCCGAATCCCAGGGTATATCTAAGCCAATTTTTATTAGAAATGATTTGTAATTTAGTAGTGAGCAAAAAGTAACACACGTCTTGCAATTACAATGTCTAACTCTCTTCCTGTGCATCGGCATGTCATAAAAGAACAATTCATGCACACAAAGTAAAGGTCAATACATAGCATAAGCAGATTCTTGCAATTTTATCGTGTTGGAAACATAGAGAGGTTGAGATGTAGTTCCTCTCTCATAATACTTGCAAGTAGGAGCAGCAAGCACATGCATATTATATTCATCAAAATCATCATGTGTAATAGAAAAACACAACCCATCAATATAATCCTTAATAAGTGCAAACTTCTCTAATATAGTGTAGTTGGGAGAATTCAAAAAGATAATTGGATTATCATGTATGGGTGCAATAGCAACAATTTCATTCTTAAAATAAGGAACTATAGCAAGTTCATCTCCATAAGCATAATTCATATTTGCATCATGGCCACAATCATAGCAAGCATCAATTTCATCAAAACGACATATTTCAAACGAATCAACGGGGTCATAGCAATCATCATAGCATTCATCCTTCGGCAAGCATGAAGGGAAATTAAACAATGTATGAGTTTAAGTGTTACTCTCATTAGAAGGTGGCAAGGATGATCAATCCACTCTTCCTCCTTTTGTTCTTCGCTCTACTCCTCATCTTTTTCATCTAATGAGCTCACAATTTTAGCAATTTCTTCTTCCATAGATTCCTGCAAAATGTTAGTCTCTTCTTGGACGACGGAGTCTTTCTCAATAAATTCATCAATATCAGCATTGTATATATAATTCTCATAGCAATATTTATGTATAGCATAATTTTCAAATATGGAAACAACATCATCACAATCTTCATACTTTTCAAATAAAGATTCAATTTCATAAGCACCCTTAAAAGCAACATGTTCTTCTTTCATTGCACATCATAGTAATCATATATACCATTAGCATAAGAAGCCAAGGTTTCATTATCATTAAGTTCACATGAAAAGGGAAGGTGTGGAGCCTTCATCCTAGAGCAACAAGTATAATCATATCTCAAGCATAAATTCCAAGCATACCATTGATAATAATCAATTTGATCCCATTAGAGTTTCCCTTTTTTAGTCAAGCGATAATCCCTAAGTATTCACGTTGATCCAACGTGTCTCCCATTATCAAGTTGAATGGGGTTTTCTCGGCATTATCAAAGTAGTGTTTAATATTTTCCACATAACGAGCATCGAGGGTTTTAGGAGGTTCCCCATCTCCATGAGTAGCAAGTACAACTATTTTTTGGTATTTCGTGTTCCATATCCATAACTAAAGGTAGAGAACAACTTAGAACAGAAAATAAAATCTACTTAGTGATAAATCAAATATGAACACATGAGAATATTCACCCCACTCTATTGCTCCCCGGCAACGGCGCCAGAAAAAAAGATCTTTATAACCCACAAGTATAGGGGATCAATTGTAGCTTTTTTGATAAATAAGAGTGTCGAGCCCAAGAAGGAGCTAAAGGTAGAATTTATATTCTCTTCAAATTTTATCGACCACCGATGCAACTCTATGCACACTTAACGTTCTCTTGACCTAGAACAAGTATGAAACTATTTTGTAGGTGACATGATAGGTTTGCAAGATAATAAAGAACGCATAAATAAAAGTTAGGGGTTGTTTAGATAAAGAGACAATCAAGTTAGTTTTAGTAGAGAGCTTTTTGTAACACAAGAGAATGATTTGTCCCTAGGCAATCGATAACTAGACCGGTAATCATTATTGCAATTTTATATGAGGGAGAGGCATGAGTTAACATACTTTCCGTACTTGGATCATATGCACTTATGATTGGAACTCTAGCAAGCATCTGCAAATACCAAAGATCATTAAGGTAAAACCCAACTATAGCATTAAGTAACAAGTCCTCTTTACTCCCATACGCAACAATCCCCTTGCTCGGGTATAAGCTTTTGTCACTCTCGCCACCCGCTATAAGCAAATTATGAACGTATTGCAACACCCTGCAGTAGTAATCCCACATGCTTGCACGACACGGTGGGCATGAGGGTGCTAGACAACATGGACACACGGCCACGCCCTGGCTGCATGGTGGTGGAGTTCCTTAAGTTGGTTGTGGCTGTACTTTTGCCTCGGAAAGATCCTAAAATAAAAAATCTCGTGAAATTTCAGCCTGATTGAAGTTACGAATCGCTAGATATAAAAGACATGGTGATCAGGCTCGGAGAAGTTCCGAAAATAGGAGACAGAAAATAGGGGGGCTTCTCACTCTCCTCCAACGGCGCTGGGTTGCGCCAGAGGCATCGCCTCCATCACCATAACCAACAACTTTCCCTTCGTTTTCATGGTGATGCTTGAGTAGTTCATCCTCGGGGCTAAGGGTATGTACTAGTAGCTATGTATTTTATCTCTTTCTCTCCCATGTTCTTGAAAGATTCCGATCTTGTTTCTGTATCATGAGCTCTATTAATATAACTGGATCTTGTGATGTTCTTCCCCCTCTATTATTTATGTGGTGAATTAAGTCTTGCTCTTTTAAGTTTTTTATGTTGCTTTCAATATTTTGGATTTGAGATTACATGATGCATGTCTAGTAATTAACTTGCGGATACCCGTGGTTAGGTACTCTATGCATAAGTTGAACGGTAGTATCATATGGTGTTGTCGTAGTAAAATTTCTAGGACTACATGTGGCTATAATAGGGGTGGTTTAATAGATTAAGATTGAAAATACGACTTTGAGGTGGTTTGTCGTTAAATGCACCTACGCGATTTCATACTAATTTCTCTGATAAAAAAAGAAACTTTGGAGTGATTCTTCATCATACTTTTTGAGCGCGTATTATTTGGTTTAATTATGTTAATAATCTTAAGAGTTGGGACTAGGGAAAGTGTGAACCCTAGGCATTGTTTTCAAGAATTGAGACACAATTTTATTCACTTTTATTACTTGCTACCTTGATGTTTTTATTTATTCAGATTAAAAAAGCTATTTCTACCATTCATATTATACATAAATCACCATCACTTTGTCAAACTAGTGCACATATATAATTGATAATTGTAATGCATGTGTTGGGGATACAAGCTACCACTTGTATTCGTTTACACGTTTGAAAGAACATGTGGTGCCCCCATGTGTGGTTTTGGTAATTGATGACATTCTCTATGACTAATGGTTGCCTTGAATTATATTCGTAGGATTTGTTCATAGGCTTTTCTTGAAGTCCATTTGTTGGTTTCAAGGAGTTTATGTGTTCACCAAGGTGCTTTTCAAGGAATTATCCAAAGATCGGGTTGGCCATGTGAGAGTTGAGCCTATTGCAAGCATGTCTTGAAGAAGAAGATTGTGTGAACATTCATGTTTACCTTCAAGACATCATGTTAATGAAGAGAGTTGGAAAGATTCAAGGTTGATCAAGTCTATTTACAAAGAGTAATTCAAGTTGATCAAAACACAAAGCATAGAAGATGTACCAAGTGGGATCAAGTGATCTCATGGTATGGTAAGCATTATCTATTATGCTTTGTGTACTAACCCGTGGTCTATGTGAGAGTTCTATGTGGGGTTAGGTATGTGTCCATGGGCTTGCACCAAGAGGAAGATGTCATACAACCCATGGAGGATGACATCATGTGGTGATCTCATCAAGATTGCGGTGTGCAAGTTCAAGTGGAGCATCACGAAGAGATCATGCTTGAATCTTGTCGTCCATTGTGGTGACAATAGAATTGTGGAGATGTGTTGAAGTATGGCTCACCCACAGTGGAGTATGGGGGAGCAATCAACTAGTCTTCATCGACCCAACACAATCAAGAAAGGTGGTCCATCTTGAGGAGGAGAAGATCGTCATCATCTAGCTCAAGAGGATTATGAGCAAGGCAAAGGTTTTCCCTTGATAGGTTTTCTATTTTTCCGGTCTCATGGTGATAGTTGGGAGACCGGGTTATAGGATCGATTGCCGTACTATCAAGGGGGGGCTCTCAAGTGAGTAGCTTCATTGTATCATTCGTAGAGAGCTCAAACCATTGCATCCTGGCATCATCTTTCTTGGTTCTTGTTTGGTTTTTCTCTGTGTGAGTTTTAGAGCTTTTGATCATCTTCATGACAAGCTCGAGTTCATCGAAAACATAGTTCACGTATGCATCTTCTATCATGTTTTCGATGTTGGAGGTTCTGCTGGTTCTTCTCTGTTGGAGGTTTTGCTCCTCTATATGTTGGAGGTTTCGATGTTGGATGCTGCCCGTCGTCATCTATCCAACAAGATTGAGTTTGCTCAATTCGGAGCTCATATGCAAAAGTTATGATAGTTTTGGTTTTCTTGTTGCATCTGTTTTGCTTGGGGCTTGCTTGATGCACCCCTGCGGTAGTACCGCCCCTGTTGGGTGGTAGTACCGCTACTACAATACTACCACCACTCTATGCTTTGCCCTGCCTGCTCTGCTCTTGTGTTCTGCTTCTCCCGCGGTAGTACCGCTGGGATGAGTGGTAGTACCGCTCTGGCGGCACTACCTCCCCAAGGTTCTTTGCCATTGCTCTATTTTCTTGTTACTACCGCCAGAGCGGTAGTACTGCTCGTGTATGGGCTGAGCACATAACGGTTGGATTTTTCCCCACCTATAAAAGGGGGTCTTCTTCCCCATTAAACCTTACCTCTTTAGCTCGTGTTCTTCTCCCATTGTTGACCTTCTTCGAGATTGCTATCTCTCAATCCCTCCATGGATTCTTGCTAGTTTTTGGCGCAAATGAGGGAGGAGATCTAGATCTACATTTCCACCAATTACTTTCTCCTCTATGTGAGGGGAACCCCTTGGATCTAGATCTTGGAGTTCTTGGTGTTCTCCTTGTTCTTCCTCTCATTTTCCTCCATAGCTTTCGTTGCTTTGGTGGGATTTGAGAGTGAGGGACTTGGGCACTCCGTGTGCCCTTGCCATTGCATTTGGTGCATAGGTTTGAGTTCTCCATGGTGATACGTGTAAGTTACAAGTTGAGAAGCTTATTACTCTTGGGTGCTCGGTACCCTTGAGCTTGTTCCTCTTGGGTGCTTGGGCACCTAGACAGTTGGTGGTGCTTCGGATCTCAATAATCATGGTGTAAAGCTCTAGGCAAGCGTCGGGGTCTCCAATGAGGTTGTGGATACCGCCCCGAGCAATTTGACGGGTACCGGTGACCGCCCCCATGGGTTGCCAAAGTGTGCGGGTTTGGTGACTGATACGTCCATTTTGCATCATGCTTTTATATTGATATTTATTGCATTATAGGTTGTTATTACACGTTATATCACAATACTTATGCCTATTATCTCTTATTTTATAAGGGTTACATGAAGAGGAATTATGCCGGCAGCTGGAATTCTGGACTGGAAAAGGAGCAAATATTAGAGACCTATTCTACACAACTCCAAAAGTCCTGAAACTTCACGGAGAATATTTTTGGAAAATATAAAAAATATTGGGCGAAGAAAGCACCAGAGGGGGCCACCTGCCATCCACAAGGATGGAGGGCGTGCCCTACCCCTCAGGGCACGCCCTCCGGTCTTGTGGGCCCCCTGGCAGGCCCTCGATGCCCATCTTCTGCTATATGGTGTGTTTTGATCTGGAAAAAATAAGAAGGAAGCTTTGGGGATGAAGCGCCGCCGTCTCGAGGCGGAACCTGGGCAGAACCAATCTAGGGCTCCGGTGAAGCTGTTCTGCCAGGGAAACATCCCTCCGGGAGGGGGAAATCATCACCATCATCGTCACCATCGATCCTCTCATCAAGAGGGGGTCAATCTCCATCAACATCTTCACCAGCGCCATCTCCTCTCAAACCCTAGTTCATCTCTTGTATCCGATCTTTGTCTCAAAACCTCAGATTGGTACCCGTGGGTTGCTAGTAGTGTTGATTACTCCTTATAGTTGATGCTAGTTGGTTTATTCGATGGAAGATCATTGCTACCTCTTGAGCACTGCGTTGGTTTTCCCTTGAAGAGGAAAGGGTGATGCAGCAAAGTAGCGTAAGTATTTCCCTCAGTTTTGAGAAATAAGGTATCAATCCAGTAGGAGGCTCCACGCAAGTCCCTCATACCTACACAAACAAACAAGAACCTCACAACCAACGCGATAAAGGGGCTGTCAATCCCTTCACGGCCACTTGCGAAAGTGAGATTTGATAGAGATAATAAGATAAGATAAATATTTTTGGTATTTTTATTATATAGATTGGAAAGTAAAGATTGCAAAATAAAGTAGATCGGAAACTTATATGATGGAAAATAGACCCAGGGGCCATAGGTTTCACTAGTGGCTTCTCTCAAGATAGCATAAGTATTACGGTGGGTGAACAAATTACTGTCGAACAATTTATAGAAAAGTGCATAGTTATGAGAATATCTAGGCACGATCATGTATATAGGCATCACGTCCGCAATAAGTAGAACGACTCCTCCCTGCAACTACTACTATTACTCCACACATCGACCGCTATCCAGCATGCATCTAGAGTATTAAGTTCATAAGAACAGAGTAACACATTAGGCAAGATGACATGATGTAGAGGGATAAACTAAAGCAATATGATATAAACCCCATCCTTTTATCCTCGATGGCAACAATACAATACTGAAGGAAATATGCCCTAGAGGCAATAATAAAGTTATTATTTATTTCCTTATTTCATGATAAATGTTTATTATTCATGCTAGAATTGTATTAACTGGAAACTTGATACATGTGTGAATACATAGACAAACAAAGTGTCACTAGCATGCCTCTACTTGACTAGCTCGTTGAATCAAAGATGGTTAAGTTTCCTAGCCATAGACATGAGTTGTCCTTTGATTAACGGGGTCACATCATTAGGAGAATGAAGTGATTGACTTGACCCATTCCGTTAGCTTAGCACTTGATCGTTTAGTATGTTGCTATTGCTTTCTTCATGACTTATACATGTTCCTATGACAATGAGATTATGCAACTCCCGTTTATCGGAGGAACACTTTGTGTGCTACCAAACATCACAACGTAACTGGGTGATTATAAGGGTGCTCTACAGGTGTCTCCGAAGGTACTTGTTGAGTTGGCGTATTTCAAGATTAGGATTTGTCACTCCGATTGTCGGAGAGGTATCTTTGGGCCCTCTCGGTAATGCACATCACTATAAGCCTTGCAAGCAATGTGACTAATGAGTTAGTTACGGGATGATGCATTACATAAGAGACTTGCCGGTAACGAGATTGAACTAGGTATTGAGATACCGACGATCGAATCTCGGGCAAGTAACTTACCGATGACAAAGGGAACAACGTATGTTGTTATGCGGTTTGACTGATAAAGATCTTCGTAGAATATGTGGGAGCCAATATGAGCATACGGGTTCCCCTATTGGTTATTTACCGGAGATGTGTCTCGGTCATGTCTACATAGTTCTCGAACCCGTAGGGTCCGCACGCTTAACGTTCGGTGACGATTTATATTATGAGTTATGTGTTTTGATATATCGAAGGTAGTTTAGAGTCCCAGATGAGATCAGGGACATGACGAGGAGTCTCGAAATGGTCGAGACGTAAAGATCGATATATTGGACGACTATATTCAGACATCGGAAAGGTTCCGAGTGATTCGGGTATTTATCGGAGTACCGGAGAGTTACGGGAATTCGCCGGGGAGTATATGGGCCTTATTGGGCTTTAGGGGAAAGAGAGAGGAGAGGCTGCGCCCTCCCCCCCCCCCAAGTCCTAGTCCAAATTGGAATAGGGGAGGGGCTGCGCCCCCTCCTTCCTTCTCTTCTCTTTCCCCTTTCCTTGACTCCTACTCCTACTACTTGGAAGGGGGGGGGGAATCCTACTCCCGGTGGGAGTAGGACTCCTCCAGGGCGCGCCATACGAGGGCCGGCCCTCCCCCCTCCTCCACTCCTTTATATACGGGGGCAGGGGGCACCTCTAGACACAACAATTGATCATTGATCTCTTAGCCGTGTGCGGTGCCCCCCTTCATCTTATTCCACCTCGGTAATATCGTAGCGGTGCTTAGGAGAAGCCCTGCATCGGTAGCATCATCAACACTGTCATCACGGCGTCGTGCTGACGGAACTCTCCCGCAAAGCTCTGCTGGATCGAAATTCATGGGACGTCATCGAGCTGAATGTGTGCTGAACTCGGAGGTGCCGTATGTTCGGTACTTGGATCGGTCGGATCGTGAAGACGTACGACTACATCAACCGCATTGTGCTAACGCTTCCGCTTACGGTCTACGAGGGTACGTGGACAAGACACTCCCATCTCGTTGCTATGCATCACCATGATCTTGCGTGTGCGTAGGAATTTTTGAAATTACTATGTTCCCCAACAAATACGTGCCTTGCTGCCCCTGCTGTCACTGGGAAAGGACACCGCAAGATTGAACCCAAAGCTAAGCACTTCTCCCATTGCAAGAAAGATCAATCTAGTAGGACAAACCAAACTGATAATTCGAAGAGACTTGCAAATATAACCAGTCATACACAAAAGAATTCGGAGGAGATTCAAATATTTCTCATAGATAAACTTGATCATAAACCCACAATTCATCGGATCTCGACAAATACACCGCAAAAAGAGTTACATCAAATAGATCTCCAAAAAGATCGAGGAGAACATCTTATTGAGATTCAAAGAGAGAGAAGAAGCCATCTAGCTAATAACTATGGACCCGAAGGTCTGTGGTAAACTACTCACAACTCATCAGAGAGGCTGATAACCCACAAGTGTAGGGGATCGCAACAGCTTTCGAGGGTAAAGTATTCAACCCAGATTTATTGATTCGACACAAGGGGAGCCAAAGAATATTCTTGAGTATTAGCAGTTGAGT
Organism: Triticum dicoccoides; assembly: GCF_002162155.2. Taxonomy (NCBI): domain Eukaryota; kingdom Viridiplantae; phylum Streptophyta; class Magnoliopsida; order Poales; family Poaceae; genus Triticum; species Triticum dicoccoides. The sequence continues at coordinate 244,269,395 of NC_041391.1, forward strand.
TGTCAATTCAACCACACCTGGATAATTTAGTATCTGCAACAAAGTATTTAGTAGCAAAAGTGGTATGATAATAAAGGTAACGGTAGCAAAAGTAATGTTTTCGGGTTTTGTAGTGATTGTAACAATAGCAACGGAAAAGTAAATAAGCGAAGAACAATATGTGAAAAGCTCGTAGGCAATGGATCAGTGATGGATAATTATGCCGGATGTGACTCCTCATGTAATAGCTATAACATAGGGTGACACAGAACTAGCTCCAATTCATCAATGTAATGTAGGCATGTATTCCGTAAATAGTCATACGTGCTTATGGAAAAGAACTTGCATGACATCTTTTGTCCTACCGTCCCGTGGTAGCGGGGTCCTAGTGGAAACTAAGGGATATTAAGGCCTCCTTTTAATAGAGAACCGGAACAAAGCATTAGCACATAGTGAATACATGAACTCCTCAAACTACGGTCATCACCGAAAAGTATCCCGATTATTGTCACTTCGGGGTTGTTGGATCATAACACATAATAGGTGACTATAGACTTGCAAGATAGGATCAAGAACACACATATATTCATGAAAACATAATAGGTTCAGATCTGAAATCATGGCACTCGGGCCCTAGTGACAAGCATTAAGCATAGCAAAGTCATAGCAACATCAATCTCAGAACATAGTGGATACTAGGGATCAAACCCTAACAAAACTAACTTGATTACATGGTAAATCTCATCCAACCCATCACCGTCCAGCAAGCCTACGATGGAATTACTCACGCACGGCGGTGAGCATCATGAAATTGGTGATGGAGGATGGTTGATGATGACGACGGCGACGAATCCCCCTCTCTGGAGCCCCGAACGGACTCTAGATCAGCCCTCCCGAGAGAGATTAGGGCTTGGCGGCGGCTCCGTATCGTAAAACGCAATGAAACTTTCTCTCTGATTTTTTCTCCCCGAACGTGAATATATGGAGTTGGAGTTGAGGTCGGTGGAGGTCCAGGGGGACCACGAGACAGGGGGCGCGCCCCCACCCTCGTGGACAGGGTGTGGGCCCCCTGGTCTTGGTTCTTTCGCTAGTATTTTTTATATTTTCCAAAAAGTGCCTCCGTGGATTTTCAGGACATTCCGAGAACTTTTCTTTTCTACACATAAAACAACATCATGGCAGTCTGCTGAAAATAGCGTCAGTCTGGGTTAGTTTCATTCAAATCATGCAAGTTAGAGTCCAAAACAAGGGCAAAAGTGTTTGGAAAAGTAGATACGTTGGAGACGTATCAACTCCCCCAAGCTTAAACCTTTGCTTGTCCTCAAGCAATTCAGTTGATAAACTGAAAGTGATAAAGAAAAACTTTTACAAACTCTGTTTGCTCTTGTTGTTGTAAACATGCAAAGCCATCATTCAGGTTTCAGCAAATATTATGAACTAACCATACTCACAATAACACTTAGGTCTCACAATTACTCATATCAATAGCATAATCAGCTAGCGAGCTATAATAATAAAACTCGGATGACAACACTTTCTCAAAACAATCATAACATGATGTAACAAAATGGTATCTCGCTAGCCCATTCTGAGACCGCAAAACATAAATGCAGAGCACCTTTAAAGATGACTAAACATTGTAATTCATGGTAAAAAGAGATCCAGTCAAGTCATACCACTATAAATCAATAGTAATGAATGCAAATGACAGTGTGCTCTCCAGCGGGTGCTTTTTAATAAGAAGGGTGATGACTCAACATAAAAGTAAATAGATAGGCCCTTCGCAGAGGGAAGCAGGGATTTATAGAGGTGCTAGAGCTCGATTTTAAAATAGAGATTGAATAACATTTTGAGCGGCATACTTTTGCTGTCAACGCAACAACTATGAGATGGTTGTATCTTCCATACTACATGCATTATAGGCAGTTCCCAAACAGAATGGTAAAGGTTTATACTCCCCCAACCACCAACAAGCATCAATCCATGGCTTGCTCGAAACAACGAGTGCCTCCAACTAACAACAGCCCTGGGGGAGTTTTGTTTAATTATTTTGATTTGCTTTGATCTTTTTGGATCATGGGACTGGGCATCCCGGTTACCGGCCCTTTCTCATGAATGAGGAGCGGAGTCCACTCCTCTTGAGAATAACCCACCTAGCATGGAAGATATAGGCAGCCCTAGTTGAAACATGAGTTGCTCGAGCATACAAAACATAATTTCATTTGAAGGTTTGGAGTTTGGCACATACAAATTTACTTGGAACGGCAGTTAAATACCACATATAGGAAGGTATGGTGGACTCATATGGAACAACTTTGGGGTTTAAGGAGTTTGGATGCACAAGCAGTATTCCCACTTAATACAGGTGAAGGCTGGCAAAAGACTAGGAAGCGACCAACTGTGAGAGCGACAATAGTCATAAACATGCATTAAAATTAATTTACACCGAGTACAAGCATGAGTAGGATATAATCTACCATGAACATAAATATCATGAGGGCTATGTTGATTTGTTTCAACTACATGCGTGAACATGCGCCAAGTCGAGTCACTCAATTTATTCAAAGGAGGATACCATCCCATCATACCACATCATAATCATTCTAATAGCATGTTGGCACACAAGGTAAACCATTGTAACTCATAGCTAATCAAGCATGGCACAAGAAACTATAATTTCTAAATGTCATTGCAAATATGTTTACCTCATAATAAGCTAAATCAGAAACGATGAACTCATCATATTTACAAAAACAAAAGAGGTCGAGTTCATACCAGCTTTTCTCATCTCAATAAGTCCATCATATATCGTCATTATTGCCTTTCACTTGCATGACCGAACGATGTGTGTAATAATAAGAGTGCACGTGCATTGGACTAAGCTGGAATCTGCAAGCATTCAACTCAAAAGAGAAGACAGCGTAATATGGGCTCTAAGTTAAATAAATAAATTTGCATATGAGAGCCACTAAGCATTTTCAATATGTTCTTCTCGACCCCCAAAGGAAAGAAATGAAAATAAAACTATTTACACGGGAAAGCTCCAACAAGTAAAAAGAAGAACAAGAAATCTTTTTGGGTTTTCATTTTAATTTCTACTACAGGCATGAAAATTAACTAACTATTTTTTTGGTTTTTCTTAAGGTTTATCAAACACACAAGAAGAAAACTAGAAAAAGAAATTTAAACTAACATGGATAATACAATGAAAGAGTATGAGCACCGACGACTAGTGTGTGAACATGAATGTAAAGTCGGTGAGAAATACGTACTCCCCCAAGCTTAGGCTTTTGGCCTAAGTTGGTCTAATACAAAGGACCGCTGCTACTCTCCTCGGTGTACTGGGAGGTGTAATCAGGATACCACTAGCTGGTCATCTCCGGATCCCACTGGAAAGATGATGCACGATAAGGGTCCAGTGCAGGTTCCGGCTCAGGTCCAGGTTCTGGAGTGAAAGCTTGGGCTCGATGAGTGTACACCGCTTCAGGTGTAACAAGAAAATTATCTGCAGTCAAATCAAACAACAGAGGCGCAGGCAAAATAATAGTCTCATTGTGTTTCTTATTAAATCTAAGGTTATACAAGAGCATCCTTTCTTTGTTGTCAACGATAAACTTGTGGGCTACCATGCTCTTGTAATCTAAAATGTGAGGAGGCAATTTTAGATCCTCTTTCTCATGGTGCCTAATAGGTATCTGAAAATGTCTAGCAAGACGAGAAGCATAGATACCTCCAAATATGGGGCCTTTTGTATGATTCAGGCCTAGCCGTTTAACAATGACGACACCCATACTAAAACTATTATCTCCAAGCAAGGCATGTTGAAGGATGATAATGTCAGGAACACTAAAGTTTCCACTATTTCCACGACCAATCAAGCATCTACTAGCAAATATGGCAAAGTAGCGTAAAACAGGAAAATGTATGCTAGAGATTTTTGCCTCGGAACCCTTCTTTGGATCCTCTACAACTATAGTATTAACAAAGCCATCCACATCTTTACGATGGGGTTCCTCTAATTCTCCCTCGTAGGGTATCCTACATACCGCGCAAAAATTACGTAAAGACATTTCTCTGAATTCATCATATAAATGAAATGATACTGAAGGCGGTGACTTCTTAGGATAATAATAAAAGTTTTGCATGAAAGTATTGGTGAGTAAGAGATACTGATCGATACGGCCATTGATGAAACCGGTGAGGCATGCATTCTCGGTCAAAGAATAAAAATCTTCATGAATTCCAGCTTCTTTCAAGAAATCATCACATGGCCATTCACACGACCGCACTTCCGCTAAGCGAGGAAGATTATACTTGGCTTTTTCCTTCTTGATACGTCCATTTTGCATCATGCTTTTATGACAATATTTATTGCATTATGGGCTGTTATTTCACGTTATGTCACAATACTTATGGCTATTCTCTCTTATTTTACAAGGTTTACATGAAGAGGGAGAATGCCGGCAGCTGGAATTCTGGGCTGGAAAAGGAGAAAATATTGAAGGACTATTCTGCGCAACTCCAAAAGTCCTGAAACTCCACGGAATGTCTTAAAATAAATAAAGAAAAATCGTCGCCAAAGATGAAGGCCAGGGGGGCCACACCCTACTCACGAGGGTGGGGGCGCGCCCCCTACCTCGTGGGCCCCCTGGTGGCTCTCCGACGTCCATCTTCTCCTATATGAAGTCTTTCGATGAGAAAAAAATATGAGGCAACCTTTCGGGACGAGACTCCGCCGCCACGAGGTGGAACCAATCTAGGGCCCCAGCAGAGCTGTTCTGCCGGGGACACTTCCCTCCGGGAGGGGGAAATCATCACCATCGTCATCACCAATGCTCCTCTCATCGGGAGAGGGCAATCTCCATCAACATCTTCACCAGCACCATCTCATCTCCAAACCCTAGTTCATCTCTTGTATCCAATTCTTGTCTCCAAGTCCGGGATTGGTGCTAGTAGGTTGCTAGTAGTGTTGATTACTCCTTGTAGTTGATGCTAGTTGGTTTATTTGGTGGAAGATCATATGTTCAAATCCTTTATGCACATTATTACCCCTCTGATTATGAACATGAATATGCTTTGTGAGTAGTTACGTTTGTTCCCGAGGACAAGGGAGAAGTCTTGCTATTAGTAGTCATGTGAATTTGGTATTCGTTCGATACTTTGATAAGATGTATGTTGTCTAACCTCTAGTGGTGTTATGTGAACGTCGACTACATAACACTTCACCATTGTTTGGGCCTAGAGGAAGGCATTGGGAAGTAATAAGTAGATGATGGGTTGCTAGAGTGACAGAAGCTTAAACCCTAGTTTATGCATTGCTTCGTAAGGCGCTGATTTGGATCCATATGTTTCATGCTATGGTTAGGTTTACCTTAATACTTTTGTTATAGTTGCGGATGCTTGCAATAGAGGTTAATCATAAGTGGGATGCTTGTTCAAGTAAGGACAGCACCCAAGCACCGGTCCACCCACATATCAAATTATCAAAGTACCGAACGCGATTCATATGAGCGTGATGAAAACTAGCTTGACGATATTCCCATGTGTCCTTAGGAGCGCTTTTCCTATTATAAGAGTTTGTCCAGGCTTGTCCTTTGCTACAAAAAGGATTGGGCCACCTTGCTGCACTTTATTTACTTTTGTTACTTGTTGCTCGTTACCATTTATCCTATCACAAAACTATCTATTACCACTTATTTCAGTACTTGCAGAGAATACCTTGCTGAAAATCGCTTATCATTTCCTTCTGCTCCTCGTTGGGTTCGACACTCTTACTTATCGAAAGGACTACGATAGATCCCCTATACTTGTGGGTCATCACTTCTCTTTAGCTTGTTTTTCCTGAGAGCCTTGGCTAGAAGAGCCCCTCAGAAGTTTCCTTAACATTTTCTTAAAATTTATGAAATTTTAGTAAATTCAAAATAAAAGTGAATAAAACTAAACAAGATTGGTAGCAACTACTCCTACAAGTGCCTAGGGCCTATATCATGCATTAGAATTGCTTGGGACCTCATAAATTTAGCATGCAAGTTCAAGAACATGGTCGCCTATGCAGCAAAAATTTGCAATGAATAAAGCACTAGAACAAAAACTAATTGGACCAATGGAGGAGTCACATACCAAGCAACAATCTCCCAAAGCTGTTTTGTGAATGGAGCTTTGAGCAAGGAGATCGAAAATCGCAGCAAAATGAGCTAGAACTCGTGCTTGAGTTGGATGGGGATTTTTTTGGGTAGAAGATGAAGTGTGTGGGTGCTGGCATAAGTGGAGGGCGGCCACTAGGGGCCCACAAGACAGGGGGGGCGCGCCCAGGGGGTGGGCATGCCCTCCACTCTCGTGGCCTGGTGCTTGCCCCTCCTGTAGTGATTTCAGTGCCTAAAACCCTCAAATATTCCATAAAGAATCATACTAAATTTACAGGGCATTTGGAGCACTTTTATTTTTGAGATATTTTTTTATTGCATGGATAATTCAGAAAACAGACGGATCATACTATTTTTGCTTTATTTATTCTAAATAACAGAAAGTAAAAAGAGGGTACAGAAGGTTGTGCCTTCTAGTTTCATCCATCTCATGATCATCAAAATGAATCCACTAACAAGGTTGATCAAGTCTTGTTAACAAACTCATTCCGAATAACACAGAACCAGAGAAATTTCGAATAACACTAAGTTACCTCAACGGGGATATGAACATCCCCAATAATAAGAATATCATACTTTTTCTTGACAGTAGGGAGAGGAAATTCAAAACCTCCAATAGTGATAGTTGGAACTTTTCCAATAGAATTGATGCTATGCACTTGAGATTGTTTCCTCGGAAAGTGTACCGCATGCTCATTACCATTAACATGAAAAATGACATTGCCTTTGTTGAAATCAATAACAGCCCCTGCAGTATTAAGAAAAGGTCTACCAAGGATAATCGACATACTATCGTCCTCGGGAATATCAAGAATAACAAAGTTCGTTAAGATAGTGACATTTGCAACCACAACAGGCACATCCTCACAAATACCGACAGGTATAGCAGTTGATTTATTAGTCATTTGCAAAGATATTTCAGTAGGTGTCAACTTATTCAATTCAAGTCTATGATATAAAGAGAGAGGCATAACACTATCACCGGCTCCAAGATCACATAAAGCAGTTCTGACATAATTTCTTTTAATGGAGCATGGTATAGTTGGTACACCCGGATCTCCAAGTTTCTTTGTTATTCCAGCCTTAAAAGTGTAATTAGCAAGCATGGTGGAAATTTCAGCTTCCGGTATCTTTCTTTTGTTTGTAATGATATCCTTCATATATTTAGCATAAGGATTTACGTTAAGCATATCAGTTAAGCGCATATGTAAGAAATTAGGTCTAATCATTTCAGCAAAGCGCTCAAAATCCTCATCATCCTTTGTCTTGGATGGTTTAGGAGGAAAGGGCACGGGTTTCTGAACCCATGGTTCTCTTTCTCTACCGTGCTTCCTAGCAACAAAATCTCTCTTATCATAACGTTGATTCTTTGATTGTGGGTTATCAAGATCAACAGCAGGTTCAATCTCTACTTCATTGTTTTTGCTAGGTTGAGCATCAACATGAACATTATCAATAACATTATCACTAGGTTCATGTTCATCACCTGATTGTGTTTCAGCATCAGAAATAGAAATATCATTGGGATTCTCAGGTGTGTCTACAGTAGGTTCACTAGAAGCATGCAAAGTTCTATCATTTTTCTTTTTCTTCTTTTTAGAAGAACTAGGTGCCTCTAAATTATTTCTCTGAGAATTTTTCTCGATTCTCTTAGGGTGGCCTTCAGGATACAAAGGTTCCTGAGTCATTCTATCAATTCTAGTAGCCACTCTAACAGCAAAGTCATTTTATTATTTATTTCATCAAGCAAATCATTTTGAGCTTTGAGTACTTGCTCAGCTTGAGTAGCAACCATAGAAGTATATTTGCTAATGAGTTTGAGTTCACCTTTAACTCTAGCCATATTATCGCTCATGCGCCCTATCTCGAAAGCATTATTCTTTAACTCTCTACCAACATAAGCATTAAAACTTTCTTGTCTAGCCATAAAGTCATCAAATTCATCTAAGCATGGGCTATGAAATTTAGTAGAGGGAATTTCAACTTTATCATATCTATAGAGAGAATTTACCTTTACTACCTGTGTCGGGTTATCAAGACAATGTGGTTCTTCGACAGGCGGTATATTAAGACCATGTATTTCTTCAATAGGTGGTAAATTCTTAACATCTTCAGCTTTTATACCTTTTTCTTTCATTGATTTATTTGCCTCTTGCATATCTTCAGGACTGAGAAATAAAACACCTCTCTTCTTCGGAGTGGGTTTAGGAATAGGCTCAGGAGTTGGCTCAATTGGCTCAGGAATTGCCTCAGGAAGAGTCCAATTATTTTCATTAGTCAACATATTATTCAATAGTAATTCAGCTTCGTCGACTGTTCTTTCTCTGAAAACACAACCAGCACAACTATCCAAGTAGTCCTTGGAAGCATCAGTTAGTCCATTATAAAAGATATCAAGTATTTCATTTTTCTTGAGAGGATGATCAGGCAAAGCATTAAGTAATCGAAGAAGCCTCCCCCAAGCTTGTGGGAGACTCTCTTCTTCGATTTGCACAAAATTATATATTTCCCGCAAGGCAGCTTGTTTCTTATGAGCAGAGAAATATTTAGCAGAGAAGTAATAAATCATATCCTAGGGACTACGCACACAACCAGGAGCAAGAGAATTATACCAAGTCTTAGCATCACCCTTTAATGAAAATGGAAATATCTTAAGGATACAATAATAGCGAGATTTATGATCATGAGTGAACAGGGTAGCTATATCATTCAACTTGGTAAGATGTGCCACAACAGTTTCAGATTCAAGGCCATAAAAAGGATAAGATTCAACCAAAGTAATTATTTCAGTATCAACAGAGAATTCATAATCCTTATCAGTAACACAGATAGGTGAAGTAGCAAAAGTAGGGTGAGGTTTCATTCTAGCATTAAGAGACTGCTGCTTCCATTTAGCCAATAATTTCTTAAGATCATATCTATCATTGCAAGCAAAGATAGCTCTAGCAGCTTCTTCATTCATAACATAACCCTCAGGAACAACAGGCAATTCATAATCATTGGGAGAATTTTCATCATCACTATCATCAATAATAGCATCTTCAATAATTTCATTCCCCCTAACTCTAGCAAGTTGTTCATTAAGAAATTCACCTAATGGCAAAGCAGTATCACGCATAGAAGTAGTTTCATCATAAGTATCATGCATAGCAGAAGTGGCATCATCAGTAACATGCAACATATCAGAGTTCATGGCAGTAGCAGGTTTAGGTGTCGCAAGCTTACTCAAAACAGAAGGAGAATCTAGTGCAGAGCTAGATGCCAGTTCCTTACCTTCCCTCGTAGTTGGGGGATAAATCGTAGTTTTCGCGTCTTTCAAGTTCTTCATAGTGATCAACAGATATAATCCCAAGTGACTCAGAGAATAAAGCTATGCTCCCCGGCAATGGTGCCAGAAATTAGTCTTGATAACCCACAAGTGTAGGGGATTGCAACAGCTTTCAAGGGTAAAGTATTCAACCCAAATTTGTTGATTCGACACAAGGGGAGCCAAAGAATATTCTTGAGTATTAGCAGTTGAGTTGTCAATTCAACCACACCAGGATAACTTAGTATCTGCAACAAAGTGTTTAGTAGCAAAAGTGGTATGATAATAAAGGTAACGGTAGCAAAAGTAATGTTTTGGGGTTTTCTAGTGATTGTAACAATAGCAATGAAAAAGTAAACAAGCGAAGAACAATATGTGAAAAGCTCGTAGGCAATGGATCAGTGATGGATAATTATGCTGGATGCGATTCCTCATGTAATAGCTATAACATAGGGTGACACAAAACTAGCTCCAATTCATCAATGTAATGTAGGCATGTATTCTGTAAATAGTCATATGTGCTTATGGAAAAGAACTTGCATGACATCTTTTGTCCTAACCTCCCGTGGCAGCGGGGTCCTAGCGGAAACTAAGGGATGTTAAGGCCTCCTTTTAATAGAGAACCGGAACAAAGCATTAGCACATAGTGAATACATGAACTCCTCAAACTACGGTCATCACCGAGAAGTATCTCGATTATTGTCACTTCGGGGTTGTCGGATCATAACACATAATAGGTGACTATAGACTTGCAAGATAGAATCAAGAACACACATATATTCATGAAAACATAATAGGTTCAGATTTGCTCGGGCCCTAGTGACAAGCATTAAGCATAGCAAAGTCATAGCAACATCAATCTCAGAACATAGTGGATACTAGGGATCAAACCCTAACAAAACTAACTTGATTACATGGTAAATCTCATCCAACCCATCACCGTCCAGCAAGCCTACGATGGAATTACTCACGCACGGCGGTGAGCCTCATGAAATTGGTGATGGAGGATGGTTGATGATGACGACGGCGACGAATCCCCCTCTCCGGAGCCCCAAACGGACTCCAGATCAGCCCTCCCGAGAGAGATTAGGGCTTGGCGGTGGCTCCGTATCGTAAAACGCGATGAAACTTTCTCTCTGATTTTTCTCTCCCTGAACGTGAATATATGGAGTTGGAGTTGAGGTCGGTGGAGGTCCAGGGGGCCCATGAGACAGGGGGGCGCACCCAGGTGGAGGGGGCGTGCCCCCACCCTCGTGGACAGGGTGTGGGCCCCCTGGTCTTGATTCTTTCGCTAGTATTTTTTATATTTTCCAAAAAGTGCCTCCGTGGATTTTCAGGACATTCCGAGAACTTTTCTTTTCTACACATAAAACAACATCATGGCAGTTATGCTGAAAACAATGTCAGTCCGGGTTAGTTTCATTCAAATCATGTAAGTTAAAGTCTGAAACAAGGGCAAAAGTGTTTGGAAAAGTAGATACGTTGGAGACATATCAGAGGCCTTGGCGTTGATGTAGAAGCCCTGCGTGATCAATTCCCCCCCGGCGGAGCACCGAAAAAGGCTCCAAGATGGGATCTCATGGGTACAGAAGGTCGTGGCAGTGGAAATAGGGTTTCGTGGTGCTCCTGGATGTTTTGGGGTACGCAAGTATATATAGGCGAACGAAGTCGGTCTGGGGAGCCACGTGGTGCTCCTGGATGGTTTTTGCGGTCTGTAGGAACCCTTGTGGCCGCCTCGGATGCTTCTTGACGTCCATTCCAAGTCTTCTGGATTGCGTTTGTTCCAAAAAGATCTCTCCCAAAGGTTTCATTCCATTTGGACTCCGTTGGATATTCCTTTTCATCGAAACACTCAAATAGGCAAAAAAAAAACAACAATTTGGGCTGGGCTTCCGGTTAATAGGTTAGTTCCAAAAATGATATAAAAGTGTATAGTAAAGCCCATAAACATCCAAAACGGGTAATATAATAGCATGGAATAATAAAAAATTATAGATACGTTGGAGACGTATCAATCATATGTTCAGATCCTTAATGATAATTAATACTTCTCTAATTATGAACATGAATATGCTTTGTGAGTAGTTACATTTGTTCCTGAGGACATGGGAGAAGTCTTGTTATAGGTAATCATGTGAATTTGGTATTCGTTCGATATTTTGATGAGATGTATGTTGTCTTTCCTCTAGTGGTGTTATGTGAACGTCGACTACATGACACTTCACCATGATTTGCGCCTAGGGGAAGGCATTGAGAAGTAATAAGTAGATGATGGGTTGCTAGAGTGACAGAAGCTTAAACCCCAGTTTATGTGTTGCTTCGTAAGGGGCTGATTTGGATCCATATGTTTCATGCTATGGTTAGATTTATCTTAATTCTTCTTTCGTAGTTGCGGATGCTTGCGAGAGGGGTTAATTGTTGGGGAACGTAGTAATTTCAAAAAAAATCCTACGCACACGCAAGATCATGGTGATGCATAGCAACGAGAGGGGAGAGTGATGTCCACGTACCCTCATAGACCGTAAGCGGAAGCGTTATGACAACGCGGTTGATGTAGTCGTACGTCTTCACGATCCGACCAATCCAAGTACCGAGCGTACGGCACCTCCGAGTTCAGCACACGTTCAGCTCGATGAGGATCCCCGGACTCCGATCCAGCAGGGTGTCGGGGATGAGTTCCGTCAGCACGACGGCGTGGTGACGATGATGATGTTCTACCGATGCAGGGCTTCGCCTAAGCACCGCAACGATATGACCGAGGTGGAATATGGTGGAGGGGGCACCGTGCACGGCTAACGAACGATCACGATGATCAACTTGTGTGTCATGGGGTGCCCCCTGCCCCCGTATATAAAGGAGCCAAGGCGGAGGGGGTGGCCGTCCAAGGAGGGCGCGCCAAGGGGGTCCTACTCCCACCGGGAGTAGGACTCCTTCTTTCCTAGTCCAACTAGGAGAAGGGGGGAAAGGAGGGGAGTGGAGAAGGAAGGGAGAGGGGGGCCGCGCCCCAAACCCTTTGTCCAATTCGGACTGGGCTTGGGAGGGGCGCACGCCACCTCCTGGCTCCTTCCCACTAAGGCCCATTAAGGCCCAATACTCTTCCTCGTATTCCCGTAACTCTCCGGTACTCCGAAAAATACCCGAATCACTCGGAACCTTTCCGATGTCCGAATATAGTCGTCCAATATATCGATCTTTACGTCTCGACCATTTCGAGACTCCTCGTCATGTCCCCGATCTCATCCGAGACTCTGAACTCCTTCGGTACATCAAAACTCATAAACTCATAATAAAACTCTCATCGAAACCTTAAGCGTGCGGACCCTACGGGTTCGAGAACTATGTAGACATGACCGAGACACGTTTCCTGTCAATAACCAATAGCGGAACCTGGATGCTCATATTGGCTCCTACATATTCTACGAAGATCTTTATCGGTCAAACCGCATAACAACATACGTTGTTCCTTTGTCATCGGTATGTTACTTGCCCGAGATTTGATCGTCGGTATCTCAATACCTAGTTCAATCTCATTACCGGCAAGTCTCTTTACTCGTTATGTAATGCATCATTTCGTAACTAACTCATTAGCTATATTGCTTGCAAGGGTTATAGTGATGTGCATTACCGAGAGGGCCCAGAGATACCTCTCCGACAATCGAAGTGACAAATCCTAATCTCGAAATACGCCAACTCAACATGTACCTTCGGAGACACCTGTAGAGCTCCTTTATAATCACCCAGTTACGTTGTGACGTTTGCTAGCACACAAAGTGTTCCTCCGGTAAACGGGAGTTGCATAATCTCATAGTTGTAGGAACATGTATAAGACATGAAGAAAGCAATAGCAACATACTAAATGATCAAGTGCTAAGCTAACGGAATGGGTCAAGTCAATCACATCATTATCCTAATGATGTGACCCCGTTAATCAAATGACAACTCATGTCTATGGTTAGGAAACTTAACCATCTTTGATTAACGAGCTAGTCAAGTAGAGGCATACTAGTGACACTATGTTTGTCTATGTATTCACACATGTATTATGTTTCCGGTTAATACAATTCTAGCATGAATAATAAACATTTATGATGAAATAAGGAAATAAATAATAACTTTATTATTGCCTCTAGGGCATATTTCCTTCAGTCTCCCACTTGCACTAGAGTCAATAATCTAGTTCACATCGCCATGTGATTTAACACCAATATTCACATCTGTATGTGATTAATACCCATAGTTCACATCGTCATGTGATCAACACCCAAAGGGTTACTAGAGTCAATAATCTAGTTCACACCGTTATGTGATTAACAACCAAAGAGTACTAAGGTATGATCATGTTTTGCTCGTGAGAGAAGTTTAGTCTCCGGGTCTATCACATTCAGAGCCGTATGTATTTTGCAAATATTCTATGTCTACAATGCTCTGCACGGAGCTACTCTAGCTAATTGCTCCCACTTTCAATATGTATCCAGATTAAGACTTAGAGTCATCTGGATCAGTGCCAAAACTTGTATTGACATAACCCTTTACGACGAAACTTTTGTCACCTCCATAATCGAGGAACATATCCTTATTCCACTAAGGATAATTTTGACCAATGTCTAGTGATCTACTCCTAGATCCCTATTGTACTCCCTTGCCAAACCAGGGCAGAGTATACAATAGGTCTGGACCATAACATGGCATACTTTTATAGAACCTATGACTGATGCATAGGGAATGACTTTCATTATCTTTCTATTTTCTGCCGTGGTCAGGATTTGAGTCTTACTCAATTTCACACCTTGGAATATAGGGAAGAACTCCTTCTTTGACTGTTCCATTTTGAACCACTTCAAAATCTTATCAAGGTATGTACTCATTGAAAAAATTTATCAAGCGTCTTGATCTATCTCAATAGATCTTGATGCTCAATATGTAAGTAGCTTTACTGAGGTATTTCTTATAAAAACTCTTATTCAAGTATCCTTTTATGCTATCCAGAAATTCTATATCATTCCCAAACAACAATATGTCATCTACATATAGTATTTAGAAATGCTACAAAGCTCCCACTCACTTTCTTGTAAATACAGGCTTCTCCAAAAGTCTGTATAAAACCATATGCTTTGATCAACTCATCAAATCGTATATTCCAACTCCGAGATGCTTGCACCAGTCCATAGATGGATCGCTAGAGCATGCACACTTTGTTAGCACCTTTAGGATTGACAAAACCTTCTGGTTGTATCATATACAACTCTTCTTTAATAAATCCGTTAAAGAATGCAGTTTTGACATCCATTTGCCAAATTTCATAAAATGTGGCAATTGCTACCATGATTCGGACAGACTTAAGCATCGATACGAGTGAGAAAATCTCATCGTATTCAACACCTTGAACTTGTCGAAAACCTTTTTCGACAATTCGAGCTTTGTAGACAGTAACACAACTATCAGCGTACGTCTTCCTCTTGAAGATCCATTTATTTTCTATGGCTTGCCGACCATTGGGCAAGTCAACCAAAGTCCATACTTTGTTCTCATACATGGATCCCATCTCAGATTTCATAGCCATAAGCCATTTCGCGGAATCTGGGCTCATCATCGCTTCCTCATAGTTCGTAGGTTCATCACGGTCTAGTAACATGACTTCCAGAACAGGATTACCGTACCACTCTGGTGTGGACTGTACTTTGGAAGACCTACGAGGTTTTGTAGTAACTTGATCTAAAGTTTCATGATCATCATCATTAGCTTCCTCACTAATTGGTGTAGGAATCACTGGAACTGATTTCTGTGATGAACTACTTTCCAATTCGGGAGAAGGTACAAATTACCTTATCAAGCTCTACTTTCCTCCCACTCACTTCTTTCGAGAGAAACTCCTTCTCTAGAAAGGATCCATTCTTAGCAATGAATGTTTTGCCTTCGGATCTGTGATAGAAGGTGTACCCAACAGTTTCCTTTGGGTATTCTATGAAGACGCACTTCTCCGATTTGGGTTTGAGCTTATCAGGTTGAAACTTTCTTCACATAAGCATTGCAACTCCAAACTTTTAAGAAACGACAGCTTAGGTTTACTGCTAAACCATAGTTCATACAATGTCGTCTTAACGGATTTAGATGGTGCCCTATTTAAAGTGAATGCAGCTATCTCTAATGCATAACCCCAAAACGATAGTGGTAAATCGGTAAGATACATCATAGATCGCACCATATCCAATAAAGTGCGGTTATGACGTTCGGACACACCATTACGATGTGGTGTTCCATGTGCGTGAACTGTGAAACTATTCCACATTGTTTAAAATGAAGGCCAAACTCGTAACTCAAATATTCTTCTCTACGATCAGATTGTAGAAACTTTATTTTCTTGTTACGATGATTCTCCACTTCACTCCGAAATTCTTTGAACTTTTCAAATGTTTCAGACTTATGTTTCATCAAGTAGATATACCCATATCTGCTCAAATCATCTATGAAGGTCAGAAAATAACGATACACGCCGCGAGCCTTAACACTCATCGGATCGCATACATCGTTATGTATTATTTCCAATAAGTCAGTAGCTCGTTCCATTGTTTCGGGGAATGGAGTTTTAGTCATCTTGCCCAAAAGGCACGGTTCGCAAGCATCAAATGATTCATAACCAAGTGATTCCGAAAATCCATCTTTATGGAGTTTCTTCATGCGCTTTACACCGATATGACCCAAACGGCAGTGCCACAAATAGGTTGCACTATCATTATTAACTTTGCATCTTTTGGCATCAATATTATGAATATGTGTATCACTATGATCGAGATCCAACAAACTATTTTCATCGTGTGTGTGACCATTTGAAGGTTTTATTCATGTAAACAGAACAACAATTATTCTCTGACTTTAAATGAATAACCATATTGCAATAAACATGATCAAATCATATTCATGCTCAACGCAAATGCCAAATAACATTTATTTAGGTTTAACACTAATCCCGAAAGTATAGGGAGTGTGCGATGATGATCATATCAATCTTGGAACTGCTTCCAACACTCATCGTCACTTCCCCTTTCAACTAGTCTCTGTTTATTCTGTAACTCCTGTTTTGAGTTACTAATCTTAGCAACCGAACAAGTATCAAATACTCAGGGGCTACTATAAACACTAGTAAGGCACACATCAATAACCTGTATATCAAATATACCCTTGTTCACTTTGCCATCCTTCTTACCCACCAAATATTCAGGGCATTTCTGCTTCCAGTGACCATTTCCTTTGTAGTGTAAGCACTCAGTTTCAGGCTTTGGTCCAGCTCTGGTCTTCTTAACGGGAGTGACAACTTGTTTGCCATTCTACTTGAAGTTTCCCTTTATTTCCCTTTGCCCTTTTCTTGAAACTAGTGGTCTTGTCAATCATCAACATTTGATGCTCTTTCTTGATTTCTACCTTCGTCGATTTCAACATCACGAAGAGCTCGGGAATCGTTTTCGTCATCCCTTGCATACTATAGTTCATCACGAAGTTCTAGTAACTTAGTGATGGTGACTAGAGAATTCTTTCAATCACTATCTTATCTGGAAGATTAACTCCCACTTGATTCAAGCGATTGAAGTACCCAGACAATCTAAGCACATGCTCACAGTTGAGCGATTCTCCTCCATCTTTTAGCTATAGAACTTGTTGGAGACTTCATATCTCTCAACTCGGGTATTTGCTGGAAATATTAACTTCAACTCTTGGAACATCTCATATGGTCCATGACGTTCAAAACGTCTTTGAAGTTCCGATTCTAAGCTGTTAAGCATGGTGCACTTAACTATCAAGTAGTCATCATATTGAGCTAGACAAACGTTCATAAAGTCTGCATCTGCTCCTGCAATAGGTCAGTCACCTAGCGGTGCATTAAGGACATAATTCTTCTGTGCAGCAATGAGGATAAACCTCAGATCACGAATCCAATCCGCATCATTGCTACTAACACCTTTCAACACTGTTTTCTCTAGGAGCATCAAAATAAACATATGAAAGCAATAACGTGAGCTATTGATCTACAACATAATTTGCAAAATACTACCAGGACTAAGTTCATGATAAATTTAAGTTCAATTAATCATATTACTTAAGAACTCCCACTTAGACAGACATCTCTCTAGTCATCTAAGTGATCATGTGATCCAAATCAACTAAACCATGTCCGATCATCACGTGAGATGCAGTAGTTTTCAATGGTGAACATCACTATGTTGATCATATCTACTATATGATTCACGTTCGACCTTTCAGTCTCCGTGTTCCGAGGCCATATCTGTATATGCTAGGATCGTCAAGTTTAACCTGAGTATTCCGCGTGTGCAACTGTTTTGCACCCGTTGTATTTGAGCGTAGAGCCTATCACACCCGATCATCACGTGGTGTCTCAGCACGAAGAACTTTCGCAACGGTGCATACTCAGGGAGAATACTTCTTGATAATTAGTAAGAGATCATCTTAAAATGCTACCGTCAATCAAAGCAAGATAAGATGCATAAAATATAAACATCACATGCAATCAATATAAGTGATATGATATGGCCATCATCATCTTGTGCTTGTGATCTCCATCTCCGAAGCACCGTCGTGATCACCATCATCACCGGCGCAACACCTTGATCTCCATCGTAGCATCATTGTCGTTACGCCATCTATTGCTTCTATGACTATCGCTACCGCTTAGTGATAAAGTAAAGCAATTATAGGGTGTTTGCATTTCATACAATAAAGCGACAACCATATGGCTCCTGCCAGTTGCCGATAACTTCGGTTACAAAACATGATCATCTCATACAATAAAATATAGCATCACATCTTGACCATATCACATCACAACATACCCTGTAAAAGCAAGTTAGACGTCCTCTACTTTGTTGTTGCAAATTTTACGTGGCTGCTACGGGCTGAGCAAGAACCATTCTTACCTACGCATCAAAACCACAACGATAGTTCGTCAAGTTAGTGCTGTTTTAACCTTCGCAAAGACCGGGTGTAGCCACACTCGGTTCAACTAAAGTGAGAGAGACAGACACCCGCCAGTCACCTTTAAGCAAAGAGTGCTCGTAACGGTGAAACCAGTCTCGCGTAAGCGTACGCGTAATGTCGGTCCGGGCCGCTTCATCTCACAATACCGCTGAACCAAAGTATGACATGTTGGTAAGCAGTATGACTTGTATTGCCCACAACTCACTTGTGTTCAACTCGTGCATATGACATCTACGCATAAAACCTAGGCTCGGATGCCACTGTTGGGGAACGTAGTAATTTCAAAAAATTTCCTACGCACACGCAAGATCATGGTGATGCATAGCAACGAGAGGGGAGAGTGATGTCCACGTACCCTCGTAGACCGTAAGCGGAAGCGTTATGACAATGCGGTTGATGTAGTCGTACGTCTTCACGATCCGACTGATCCAAGTACCAAACATACGGCACCTCCGAGTTCAGCACACGTTCAGCTCGATGACGATCCCCGGACTCCGATCCAGCAGGGTGTCGGGGATGAGTTCCGTCAGCACGACGGCGTGGTGACGATGATGATGTTCTACCGACGCAGGGCTTCGCCTAAGCACCGCAACGATATGACCGAGGTGGAATATGGTGGAGGGGGGCACCGCACATGGCTAAGGAACGATCACGATGATCAACTTGTGTGTCATGGGGTGCCCCCTGCCCCCGTATATAAAGGAGCCAAGGGGGAGGGGGTGGCCGGCGAAGGAGGGCCGCCAAGGAGAGTCCTACTCCTACCGGGAGTAGGACTCCTTCTTTCCTAGTCCAACTAGGAGAAGGGGGGAAAGGAGGGGAGTAGAGAAGGAAGGGAGAGGGGGGCCGCGCCCCAAACACTTTGTCCAATTCGGACTGGGCTTGGGAGGGGCGCACGCCACCTCCTGGCTCCTTCCCACTAAGGCCCATTAAGGCCCAATACTCTTCCCCGTATTCCCGTAACTCCCCGGTACTCCGAAAAATACCCGAATCACTCGGAACCTTTCCGATGTCCGAATATAGTCGTCCAATATATCGATCTTTATGTCTCGACCATTTCGAGACTCCTCGTCATGTCCCCGATCTCATCCGAGACTCCGAACTCCTTCGGTACATCAAAACTCATAAACTCATAATAAAACTGTCATAGAAACCTTAAGCGTGCGGAGATTGAACTAGGTATAGTCGTCCAATATATCGATCTTTATGTCTCGACCATTTCGAGACTCCTCGTCATGTCCCCGATCTCATCCGAGACTCCGAACTCCTTCGGTACATCAAAACTCATAAACTCATAATAAAACTGTCATCGAAACCTTAAGCGTGCGGACCCTACGGGTTCGAGAACTATGTAGACATGACTGAGACACGTTTTCGGTCAATAACCAATAGCGGAACCTGGATGCTCATATTGGCTCCTACATATTCTACGAAGATCTTTATCGGTCAAACCGCATAACAACATACGTTGTTCCCTTTGTCATCGGTATGTTACTTGCCCGAGATTTGATCGTCGGTATCTCAATACCTAGTTCAATCTCGTTACCGGCAAGTCTCTTTACTCGTTATGTAATGCATCATTCCGTAACTAACTCATTAGCTATATTGCTTGCAAGGCTTATAGTGATGTGCATTACCGAGAGGGCCTAGAGATACCTCTTCGACAATCGGAGTGACAAATCCGAATCTCGAAATACGCCAACTCAACATGTACCTTCGGAGACACCTGTAGAGCTCCTTTATAATCACCCAGTTATGTTGTGACGTTTTGTAGCACACAAAGTGTTCCTCCGGTGAACGGGAGTTGCATAATCTCATAGTTGTAGGAACATGTATAAGTCATGAAGAAAGCAATAGCAACATACTAAACGATCAAGTGCTAAGCTAACGGAATGGGTCAAGTCAATCACATCATTCTCCTAATGATGTGATCCCGTTAATCAAATGACAACTCATATCTATGGTTAGGAAACTTAACCATCTTTGATTAACGAGCTAGTCAAGTGAAGGCATACTAGTGACACTATATTTGACTATGTATTCACACATGTATTATGTTTCCGGTTAATACAATTCTAGCATGAATAATACACATTTATCATGAAATAAGGAAATAAATAATAACTTTATTATTGACTCTAGGGCATATTTCCTTCATTAATCATAAGTGGGATCCTTGTCCAAGGAAGGGCAACACCCAAGCACCGGTCCACCCACATATCAAATTGTCAAAGTAACGAACGCGAATCATATGAGCATGATGAAAACTAACTTGACAATAATTCCCATGTGTCCTCGGGAGCGCTCATGCTTTATATAAGAGTTCATCCAGGCTTGTCCTTTGCTACAAAAAGGATTGGGCCACCTTGCTGCGCCTTAGTTACTTTTGCTACTTGTTACCCGTTACGAATTATCTTATCACAAAACGACCTGTTACCAATAATTTCAGTGCTTGCAGAGAATAGCTTGCTGAAAAACCGCTTATCATTTCCTTCTGCTCCTTGTTGGGTTGGACACTCTTACTTATCAAAAGGACTACCATAGAACCCATATACTTGTGGGTCATCAGTGACCACCCCAAGGGTTGCCAAAGTGTACGGGTTCGGTGACCGCCCTCAAGGGCCCCTTAGTGGAATCATGGCATCTTGCATTGTGCGAAGGCATGAGGAGATTACGTGGGCCCTAGTGGCTTTCTTGGGGAGTATTGTGCCTCCACACGGCTCCAAACGGAGATTAGCATCCGCAAGGGTGTGAACTTCAGGATACATCATCGTCTCTGCGTGCCTCAGTTATCTCTTACCCGAGCCCTTTACTTATGCACTTTACTTTGTGATAGCCATAGTGTTTCATGTTATATATCTTGCTATCACATAGTTGTTTATCTTGATTAGCATAAGTTGTTGGTGCACATAGGTGAGTCTAGTTGTTTTAGGTTTGTGCTTGGCAAATTAATTGCTAGGTTTATTCCACATTTGTTCAAGCCTAAACTGTAATTATTTTAAAGTGCCTATTCACCCCCCTCTAGGCGACATCCACGATCTTTCAACGTTGTTTGAGAGAGAACAACTTTTATACTATACCTCCACGAATTGATAAACCTTAGGGCATCCACTTGAGGGAAATTGTTGTTATCCTACAACCCTCTACGCTTGGTAACTGAAGTGGCTTTTGAAACATTGAGCAAACTCTCATTACAATATGAGTGTTAGCACTTCTTGGTTCTAATAAAGTGTTCATTGCAGAAAATGATGCTTGTGATAGTGGTATATGTGTTGTTTTAATGCAGGAAGGTCACCCATTGGCATTTGTTAGTAAAGCTCTTTTCAGCCTATCAAAAGGAATATGTGGCTATTCTGCTAGCTATTCAACAGTGGAGATCTTATTTACAGTTCAAAGAATTTTTCATTCGAGCAGATCCGAAGATTTTAGTTCTTCTCAATGATCACAGACTTCACAGTGAATGGCAACCAAAGGCATTGTCCAAGTTACTGGGTTTGTCCTATGAATGTTCTACAAGAAAAGCAATGAGAATTTTAGCAACATATTCTTTGTCAAGAAGACCTCATGATCCAAGCACATTAATGGCTATTTCTTCTGTTCAATCGGCTTAGTTAAAAGAGGCCGTTCACAAGTCATAACTATGATGAAGATACTACGGCCTAGGAACTCTTGCAAAAAATTAGTCTGAATCCTCATGTTAAAGTGCATTTCCTACTCTATAATGAAATTCTTAAATACAAAGGTTGCATTTGGATTGGCTCCAATCCAGCTCTACAAGCCACAAATTTTATAAATTTTCATAACAGTGTTTTAGGTGGCCATTCAGGCTTTCCAGTGAGAATCAAGGCTTTGTTCAAGCGGACATGCATGAAACATTTCATTAAATAAATGGTGCAACCTTGTCTTATCTATCAACATGCCAAGGCTGGAAGAGTAACTTATCCAGGTCCGCTTTGTCACTTCCTTCTAAAGCCTGGGAAACTATCACGAGGGATTTCGTCTCATGTTTGGATGCTAGAGCTATCGTGCATGAAACAATAAGACAACATTTGTTGAGAGCTCAGCAACGTCAAAAGACCAAGGTTGACAATCAGAGAACTGAACACATTAATATTGGAGATAGGGTTTTTGTAAAAATGCAACCTTATGTTCAATCATTTGTGGTTCATCGTGAAATCATAAACTTGCATTCAAGTTTTATGGTCTGTATTTGACTATTCCACGATTGGTGACGTTGCTTAAAGACTGGAATTACCAGATTCTAGCAGAATACATCCGACTTTCATGTTCTCCAATTCGAGAAGTATATTCTACTTGTGGCTCAAGTTCAAACATCTTTACCTCATGTTGATGATGAATTTCAAATTCCTCTCAAATTTCTCAGTCGCAGGGTTCGTCATGTGGGGTCCAAGACTATTCCTCG
This sequence comes from Triticum dicoccoides, assembly GCF_002162155.2. Lineage (NCBI taxonomy): Eukaryota > Viridiplantae > Streptophyta > Magnoliopsida > Poales > Poaceae > Triticum > Triticum dicoccoides. Next base: position 244,292,229 of record NC_041391.1, read on the forward strand.
GGTTCTTGTTGAGTGGTATAGGTCTCCTTCGGCCGATGCAAGATGAGGATTCATTCAAGGAAATGTTTCCTTGTTCTATGGCTTGGAGACAATCCACTTCTCCAGAACCGTGGGGTGTGAACGCTCATGCATCTACGACTACGAAGAATGACAACACTGAAGGCGCGAGAATTCAAACTGAAGAGGCGGGCCGGCCCACCAGGGAAAAAGGATCGCCTCATTGGCTTGCTGACAAGAATTGGGCAAAACTGGTCTCATAAAGTACATGTATAAATATTCCGCTTCCTTCTTCCTCTACCGCTAGCTAGGAACAAATTGGCTTCGGGCGGATGGTCGAACTCGCTGTGAGGGTGGATGAGTGATGTAACACAACAGATAACTAATTCCCCGTTTCTCTTGCTCCCTAGCAACCCAAGATCGATCGCGAGTGCAAGGAGACGCTTACAATGGTGCTAGAGTGGACGACAATGGACGATGGCAAATGAGTAGGTGGTTCCCTTCGAGGGCTGTGGAGAGAGGAGGGGAGAGATGAGTGAGTCAGTAGGACAATACGCGAGCCGTCTGATCCTTCCTAGGGATCATCAGGTTGATGCCTAGTAGGCGCTGGTTTTTCAACCATCCTTAGAGAAGGGTGAATAATTGAATCCAATCAGAAAGATGATAAAGTTATCGACAGGAAGAAGCTTGATCGAAGTGAGATATCGGTAGAACAATGTTCTGATCTATAAAAGGTACTAGCACAGTGCTCCCTCCGATTCCATAATGTAGTGCGTATAAATTTTAAAAAAAGTCAAACTTTGCAAATTTTGACCAAGTTTATAGAAAGACCAATTTATATCTACAATTTCAAATAAATAAAATATGAAACTACATCAGGCGATGAATCTAGTGATATATGTTTGGCATTCTAGATGTAAATGTTTTTCTCCACAAACTTGGTCAAAGTTTGTAAGGTTTGTCTTTTCGAAAACTCTATATGCACTATATTGTGAAATAGAGGGAGTATTACACACCATACTAACCACTCGGACACAAGTATCCCGCAAGAAAAAGATGGTTATGAGAATTGTTGTGCTCCAACACACCAGAAATCAAAATATTCTGATGATGCATTGTGTTTCTTTAGCTGTGTGTAATATTTTCGTCAATAGTGAGATGACTTTATCGATTTTGAACTCCATGACTCTGGTTTTCAGCACACACTGTGAGTGCGTGCGTAGGTGATAGTGTGTGTGCGCGCATGTTTGCTTACGTTGTACTTTGTGTTTTGGCCAACAGGGTTCAAATCCTGGTGCTCGCATTATTTCTGGATTTATTTCAGAATTTCCGGCGATGCGCTTTCAGTGGGAGGAGATGTTCCCCTTGACGACGAGGCAACTACGGTGACTTCGTAAATCTCAAGATGATATGCCGGCTCAGTCTCTTGGAGGTTCTCATAGGGGTATGGTGCGTGTGTGCGCTCATAGGGATGAGTGTATGCGCGTATGTAGGAGCTCGTCTATACTGTGTTAAAAAAACAATTTGTGTTACCATTTCCCTACTGATACAGTACAAGAAACATGTCCTATTACCTAACTAGGAACTGGATTCCTCAATTTCCCATCTTTGCTTTGGCGTCCCTTTTGGCTAAAAAGCAAATCCCACCCAAAAGCTGCATAATATCCATCCATCCACAAACGAAACCACCCCAACCCACAGTGACCAGTACGGCGTAGGCAATAACCACTTAACTGACCTTGTGAGACATGAGCTCAGCTCAGCCGGTTGGTTCCAATTCCTACCCCCGCGGCGCACCACCGACACTCCCTCGCCCGACCCCATCCGATCTCACCCCACCCGACAAATCATGGCCTCCTCGCCTCACCGCTTTGCACTGTTAAATCCAGTCCGCCCTTTCTTATCACCACGCCGCTGTACCCTATTCTACTCATTTTACACTCCTTGGAAACGGAATCCATGGCGCATAGTAAGTCCACACAAAACCCTACATGTGCAGCTGCGCCTCGCACCCCTTTTATAAAACCCCGCACACACTCGCACACACACTCCATCCCCCAAAGCAGCTCCCCCCAGTCCCAGCTCGCTCCACACTGGCCAGCCCGCAGCCCCTGGCACGCTAGCTTGCTCTAGCTATAAGCTAGCAGGGCCTCCCGCGTGGCATTGCCTCGTCCCGGCCGCCGGCGAGGGGATCCAGCTTGGCTAATAAGGGCAAGGCGGGCGGCGAGCGAGCTAGCGATGGACGCGGCGGTGGGGCTGCCGGATGCGTGGTCGCAGGTGCGGGCGCCGGTGATCGTGCCGCTGCTGAAGCTGGCGGTGGCGGTGTGCCTGCTGATGTCGGTGCTGCTGTTCCTGGAGCGGCTCTACATGGCGGTGGTCATCGTCGGGGTGAAGCTGCTCGGCCGCCGGCCGGAGCGCCGGTACAAATGCGACCCCATCTGCGAGGACGACGACCCCGAGCTCGGCAGCGCCGCCTTCCCCATCGTGCTCGTCCAGATCCCCATGTTCAACGAGCGGGAGGTACCACATTTCCGCGCGCACACCCACACATTCCGCCCATCGCCATTGCCACCAAGCTCGCCTCCAGCTCCAGTCCCCTCTTTGTTCCTCTCACCCATTGGTTCTCGCAGCATTTAACATTTTTTGTGCGTGATAATACGTGCAGGTGTATCAGCTGTCGATCGGCGCGGTGTGCGGGCTGTCGTGGCCGTCGGATCGGCTGGTGGTGCAGGTGCTAGACGACTCCACGGACCCCCTCATCAAGGTGAGGAGATCTTATCTCCGCCCGCTCTCGGGTCGAACAGTACAAGTAGTGGTGCCAGTGGTAGTACCGGCCTGGTAATTATGGGGGCTCATGTTCAGTTGTCGGTGACTACGCCCCCATCCCCCACCCCCAAACTATCCATGGTCCGTCCACCCGAACCTCGAAGCTCCCGGGATTCCCTCTCACTCCACCGTCCCCTTTTCCATTTTTCCCAAAGGGAAAAGCCGTGACACCCGGGGCGCTCGCTGCAGTGCCAGACTCCGACCGGCCTTGTCTTTCAGACACGTCGCCTGGGCCGCATCATATGGTACTGCCTGCCTCGCGGTCGCCGTCACGGCACAGGGCTTCTCCCTCTTTATAATTAAGAGCAAGGAGCCATTCCCCCAGCTCCCAGCGAGATTTGGCAGTTTGGCCATCGGCTATTAGTTACCAGTAATAACTCTCAGCCTCACCTAGCAGCAAACCTAACCATGTGCGGCGCACGCTGTGTAACAAACAATTCTGAAATGTTGTTTTTAACATTTGTGCCTAGTCAATTTAGACGCGTGTTCAGGAGGTGTAGTAGTACTAGTTGACACGCTTGCGCCTGTCGGTGGCCAAGTGATGTTGTGTCTTGTGTGTGCGGTTATACGGCTGTCTCTCCGTTTCCGTGATCGGAAAACAGGGGGGGCAAAGATCAAAACCGTTTTCCATTTTTATCCAGCCTCCAAACTGGGATTCACATTGGCGGGTCGCGATAATCGAGGAAGAGGGGGGCAAAAAAATCTGGGCATCTTTCGCGCGCGAAGGAACGACTCCCGATGATTTTGGCGGGGCGGGCTATGCTGGAGTAGCAAGAGGGCGCCCGCGGTCCTGTGTCGTCGTTAATTGGAGTTTGGGTGCGCATTAAATGCCCCCAACGGTTTGACCGACGGGCCACAAGAGGCGATTACCCTATCTTTTACCAACAAGAGCTGGCACTTGCCAGGGTATTTTCTTTCTTTTATTTTACGGCCTTCCTTCCTTGAGGTAAAAATAAAATAAAATAAAATAAACGGGAGCAAAGCAAGGCAAACCCCCTGGCATGGCTCGGGGTTATTCCCCTGGAAATCACGTGCGGGGCACGTGACGGGGCACGCCGTTAAATGTGTCATCAAGTCGCCACCGTAGTTGTACGTGATCCTCGCGATCGGCAGACAAGATTCCAGTAATTAAGCATGGGGGTACGTAGGCCGTGTCAAGGTATGCTTGGCTGGTACGGTGCTCCGTCGTCGGTTCTCATTACTCATTAGTTTGTTTAGGCCATGGTCAGCCCTTGCTTGGCCCAGCCTAGGACGTTGATTGTAATCCACGTTTGGTTCTACTACCACGCTTGGTCCTGGTTTACCAGGGGTCCACGATGTGTAAACCATGTGTTTAGTACAATGTAGTAATGGCATTACATGGTTTGCAGCTTAGTGGTTTCCAAGCTTAGAAAGATGCCAACAGTATCATTATCTTAATAGTATTGATTATGGTACTTGTCTCTCCAAAAGGAGGATACCATGATTGGAGCCCAATACCTCTATGAGAGCTGTGGACATTTTACGTCCCAATAATTGCCTACTCGTCATGAATATGAAATGTGATGCTCTGTGTGTGTTTGTCAATCAACGGCGGCTAATCATCATGTGTGCTTGGCCCGTGTAGGAAATGGTTCGGATGGAGTGCGAGCGGTGGGCGCACAAGGGGATCAACATCACGTACCAGATCCGGGAGGACCGCAAGGGGTACAAGGCCGGCGCGCTCAAGGCCGGGATGAAGCACGGGTACGTGCGCGAGTGCGAGTACATGGTCATCTTCGACGCCGACTTCCAGCCGGACCCCGACTTCCTGCACCGCACCATCCCCTACCTCCACCACAACCCGGAGATCGCCCTCGTCCAGGCGCGATGGAGGTTTGGTAAGTTTTCACCAAAAAATCCACTACTTCAAAATAAATAAAAAATTTGTGACTTCAACTTCCAACACTAGCGTGCGTTAGGGGAAGCAAAAGTAGAAAAATATTGGCATCTTGTGCGTATGTAGGCTAGAATAATCAAAGAGAAAGGCAGGAAGGGAGAAAGAAAAAGACAGAAGCCACCGTGCTTCAAAGGTTTCACCGCGATTCAGTCTAGGAATCAGGATCGGCGGCGAGTTTCCCTGTTTGGAAGCAAGCCTAGGATGCGTCCAAGCCCAACTAACTCTTCTTCCAACCGTGCTGTCTCGCCCGAAGGCCACTGGGATGTAGCTGGACACCTGAAGGAAGATTGAAGTTTCCTCTTAACGCTAAAAAAATAATAATGCCCGCAGAGCGTCATGCCTCGTCGGGGATAAGCTAACGCGGTGGTGCCAGTACGCTCTGCTAGATCTGGCGGGTGGGTTGCGTACCGTGGCGCAATGGTACGGTTGGGAGGGATGGCAAGTTAAGTCCTGGAGGGACGGCACGTCCTCGTGCCCGCCACTGTTGCGTGCGGCGCGCCTCGTTCCCTTCCTTCCCTGGGGCGGCTGGCTGTTGGGTCGGCCGGAGTTTACTCCGGCCCGGCTCCTCGCCGATCCGATCGCGCCGCGCGCACGATCTAAACGAGGGAGACCCCCCTCGGCCGTCGTCGTCGTCGTCGGTGGCGCCGTCGGTGATCCGAATAGTGCTGCGTGGCGTCCGCTCATTAGGCTCTCCGCGCTTTTCCCGGTTAGCAGCGTGGGCCACCGGACAGATCTTCGGGCGTCCACGTGGTGCGGGCCGCCTCTACATGACCCGCGGGCCCGGGCGTGGGCCACGTCGGCCATGGCTTCTTGTCACTACCGCTTGCGGTTGCGGTGCAGTGCAGGCAGGGCGTGTCGTGTCCTGGCGCCCGGGATTTGTCCTCGCAGGCAACAATAGAAATTGCCACGGAAGAAGAGATATATCTGAGATTCTCGGTGTTTAGTGTTTAGATCATCATTGCATTGCATGATGCCACCAGCTCGCGTCCTAGATTCACCTTTGGAGACGTGGGGCGCGGCCAGATTAGCGCTCCAATCCAATCCGGCGCCGGCTTGAATTGTGCCATGATCCCGTGATGTGTCTGCAAAGGCTGCAGGGTCCGCCCTATAAAGCTCCAAGATTTACGAGTGCTCCCTATTGCTAACCTCCAAGATTTACTTTTTATTCGACCGTGTCAGTGCGCCCACATCCTCTGTTCGGTCCAACTGTACTGTACGGGTGCACCACAGTTGGAAGTAACCGAACAAAACCAACCCTGTTATTATTCCCCCCACAAAACGGAACAAAGCATGCTCAATGTGTTTGATGCCGGTAATAGTAAAAAAGAAGGCGAGCAACTGTGCAAGTGTAACTATTTACTGTAAAAGTCCAAGGGTGACAGTGAAGAGTTGGTCTGGTAGTGACTTTTGAGCTGTACATTTTTCCCTGGTGACAATCATATACTGAAGATGCTGAGTGTCCTGTTGTTGGTGGTGATCAGTGAATGCAGATGAATGCTTGATGACGAGGATGCAGGAGATGTCCTTGGATTACCACTTCAAAGTGGAGCAGGAAGTGAGCTCCTCCGTCTGCGCCTTCTTTGGCTTCAACGGTGAGATTTCAATCCCTCCGTTCTTCCATGTCCTTTCCGATGATTTTATTCGATGTTGGTACCAATTTATCCGTGACATCTGTCTAACAATCTCAATGATTTCTTCTACCAGGAACCGCCGGTGTGTGGCGCATTGCTGCAGTGAATGAAGCAGGGGGCTGGAAGGACCGGACCACCGTGGAGGACATGGATCTGGCTATCCGGGCCAGCCTCAAGGGGTGGAAGTTTGTCTACCTCGGCGATGTTCAGGTACACTGATCAATCATGCAAACCATCAGATTCAGATAACATACAGCGCACATCCTTTGGCTTTTCTGTTTCATTACCACGTTCCTATTTTTTTAAATGAGACAGTAGTAAAAGGAATTTGACAGTGAAAAATTGGAGTTAACGAATATTCTGCAATGTTTCTCAGGTTAAGAGTGAACTCCCCAGCACTTTCAAAGCCTTCCGGTTTCAGCAGCACAGATGGTCGTGTGGTCCGGCTAACCTGTTCAGGAAGATGCTGTTGGAGATTGTGACAAATAAGGTCTGTCCCAGCACCATCAAGTCCAAATTCCTTTTTAAAGCCAAACAACTTAATTGTGTTGCTAACTCGGGTGCTATTGATCTATGCAGAAAGTGACAATCTGGAAGAAGTTTCATGTCATCTACAACTTCTTCTTGGTGCGCAAGATCGTCGCCCACATTGTGACATTCACCTTCTACTGCATCATCATCCCGACAACCATCTTTGTCCCCGAGGTTCATATACCGAAGTGGGGTTGCGTCTACATTCCAACAATCATCACTCTTCTCAACTCTGTTGGAACTCCCAGGTAATTAAATTATAGCCAGTAAGAGCTCACATTCACATAAAAATACAATAAGCAAGTAATGATCGTTCAATTATGAGTAGTATTTGATCAAACTGTGTGTTTACCTGACGAAAATGCATCAATTTTGGCAGGTCTTTTCACTTGCTTTTCTTCTGGATCCTCTTCGAAAACGTCATGTCACTGCATAGAACCAAGGCCACATTGATTGGCTTGTTAGAGGCAGGCAGGGCGAACGAATGGGTCGTCACGGAGAAGCTCGGCAGCGCCATGAAGATGAAATCTGCTAACAAAGCATCAGCCAGGAAGTCATTCATGAGGATGTGGGAGAGGTACTGAACCAATATGACAACCACACATATTTTGCCACCTTTTCCCCCTCGGCTTTCGGTTACTAACTTTCAGAGATGGAAAATTTCAGGTTGAACGTTCCGGAGCTCGGCGTTGGGGCCTTCCTCTTCTCTTGTGGATGGTACGATGTCGCGTTCGGGAAGGACAATTTCTTCATATACCTTTTCTTCCAGTCGATGGCTTTCTTCGTCGTCGGGGTTGGCTACGTCGGCACAATCGTCCCTCCATCATAACTGAAAGAACGTCGGGATCATCTCGCTGAGCAGTTCACAGTTCCCTGAGAAATCAGCAAAAGTTAGTTGGCCGTGTGCCGTGCATAGCCAGTTCAAAAGTAAAGATCACGCAGTCTTGTCTCGGTTTCTCTCTGTTTTCCTTTCCTCTTTGGAGACTGATAGTATTGCAGCATTCCCTTGAATGTGCTATTGTAAAAGAAAGCGAGGTGCAGTGTAAGGTCACTGCATGTGTATTTGTGGTGTTCTCTTTTTGCTTGTAGCAAGTACGTGCCCGTGGTTATGGGGAGTAGGATGTCTGCTTCCAAGTCGAATGTAATACTAATAGTATAAGAAAGGAAAAAGGTTCAGGAATGTGTGAGCAAGATCAGATTGTTCGGATTTTCCGTGTGCCGCCTTCAAAATTTTACGTGTGCAGTGTGCTAGATGAACCATTGTTCCCCAGGTAGTGCCAGTCGACACCTGTTGAAGCAGAAGAGAAGACACGCGTGCTCAAGAAAAAAAAACCCATCAAACCAACCAAACAAACTGGTATTCAGAATAACTTTAAACATCCATCCTAAGTTGCGTAGGTCTTCATCCTCGTGATATGCAGCAACAAGCATCACTAAGAAACATCGCTCGAACAGTTTCCTCCCCCCCCCCCCGGGATGTGGGAAATATGAGCAATTTACCATATGATTTTATTAACAGAAATACTAGAGAAAACTTGACTATTATAATAGGGATAAAACAAGTCATGCAGTCTGACATAGAGAAGGTAAGTAGCATCTTCATACATGAAATAGATGATCTAGAACAGAACATATGTAAGATAGAGGATAGAACAAGAAACACTAGAGCAAGAAAACGTAGCAGGATCATAAACAGAGAGGACATGAAGACATACGGAGCAGCGGCAGAAGTACCGGTCTTGGGGTCGATGTCCTCGCCAGCCATGTCGCCGAAGAGGTTGTCGACGTCGGGAAGAAGTCGTCGTTGGGGAAGTGGTCGTCGGTGTCCGGAGCGTCCGTGATGAACCGGTCAGTAGTCGCGCAGAGCGCTCCCCAAAAACCCTATCACCCTTCTACCGTACAAGACTCAAATCGGTGGCGAGAGGAAGATGTTGTTCTGATGTGTCTCTCTGGGAAGGAGCGACCTCTCTTTTATAGGCACAGGAGAAGGAGACGAATAGGCTGCGACGGGAGCTGAAGCAAAGAAGGGAGACGAAATGAACATGCAACAGCCAAAGAGTGCAGCGTTCGTATTCAATATCCACTACAACAAAACTTTGCAGCTCCCGAGTGACCTTTCGTATACCCGTCGTGCGTGGCAAAAATTTAGACATCGGCTCGGCTCATTCTGTTGGGACCCCGACTCATAAGTCGTGATCACCGAATGCACGTGTACAGTGATCCCAGAGATCAATGCTCACTGAACACACAGAAGCTGAATAACAAGAGTCTTACATCCATACATACCGTCTTACACAAATTATGACCATTATGGTCAAGTCTTACATTGATAAAGCCTTAAGGGCTGAACATCAAATGAAACACAAAGCAGCGGAAATCTTCGTCGAGAAATAGAACCCATGCCATCTGCCTTAACCCTACAGGCATTCTGACTGGGAAACGTCCTAGTTCGCATGTTCGTCTCCAAAGAACTCTTCTTCGAACTCCGGTTCTTCCATGCCTGGTCAATTAAATAACCAGTGGCAAGCCAATGAGTACTTTGAATGTACTCGCAAGCAACCCATGTTTTGGTTCAAGGTACAACAATGCATGACATAGGTAATTTTTTTGCAGAAAGCTAGTTTTGAGTGTAAAGACATGTTCAACCTCCTATAAAGCATGCATCAAGAGAGTCCAAGTAACCATGAGGACTGGTTATAGATATCAACATAAATATAGTGGGCACCAACCCATTTATCACAAACAGAGTGGGCACCAACCCATCTCAATCGTGTCAAGTCCCTTGACTTGACCCAAGTAGTTTTATCAACACACACACACACATGGTTGAAAACTCTGGACGTAGTTTAAGCAGCACCGCCCAACTGTCCTTGACCGTGGACACGGCTATTCGAATAGTTTTACACTCTGCAGAGGTTGCACACTGTACCCACTAGATCCGGGGAACTTCCGTGTCATCCACGACCCGCGGTACCTCAAGTACCCGGGGTAAGCACCCGGTCACTACCTTTCCCTAGACGACACTAACATGGAGTCCACTCGATTGGTAGTAACCCCCGTGCCCAACATTTCACATCATAAAGTCGTGGAGCCTCGCTCCCATATTCATCACATACCACAAGCACGGGGTACCAACGGTGTGTCCGGTGCTGTAAAGACAGACATGGCCGCCCTACCTGGCACGACCCCTTCCCGAGAGAGAGCACCAACTCTCCCCCATCACTAGTAATGCGGGCTCCAAGCTAGTATCGACCTAGGTAATCAATAATGCCCTTTCCCATATAAGGGTAGAGTGGTTGCGCATGTAAGATTGGGACAGTCGACAAATCTTAAATCTAATCCATTTTTGAAAACAACACACACACTTGCCTCGGTACACCACTTCGTCATCAAGTGGTTACCCATTTCATCATCTCCCTCGGGCATAAGTGGCACCCGACGGGGTTTTCGAAAAAGTCTTTTGAAAATACTTTTGTCTCCATCACCATGCATATACCCGTCCCTTTTTGCGTAGCAAACTACTTAGCATCTTACCTACTCCCACCGGCATAACCCTCATAAGAAGGTAGGGTCATGCACAATGCAAGTATCAACGAGAAAGTTTGGGGGCAAGCCATCAAGTGGTTACCCCTCATCATGATTCCGATGCAACAATATTAAAGAGCTATATGACATGCATAAAAAGGGTTTTATAGAAATGGTCAAAGGGCTGCTTGCCTGGCTCAGCAAAGTCTTCGGGGTCTTCAAAGTCTTCTGGTCCAACTCCTTCGTCAGCAACGCAATCTATCGTCGCAAAATATTAACGAGAAAATAAGGCAATAATAAAACAGAAAAATCAAAGTGCTCAGAAAAATGTCAACTCTTTTTTGTAAAATATTAGATGGAAATCTAAGAAGGGGAAACTTGCTAGTTTTGGATTTGGAGTGGTGGAACAGGAGATATGGATTTTCAGAGGCACATTTAAATGCTAAAAATCACATTTAAATATTTTCAGTGAAGAAAGGTTGGTTGGATTTGAATGGAAGTTACACCATTAAATATGTAGCAATATTTTGGGATTTTAGAAATTGGAATTAATCCATTTGGACAAATATTGTGTCCTGTGGAATTTTTGGAAAAAGTGACAGAAAAGGAAAAGAGAAAGGGGCACTGTGCCTGCCGGGCCAGAACAGCCGCAGGGCAGCGGCCCAGCCAGCAGGCCGGCCCAGCCGAGCCAGCGCACAGCGCGCGCGTGCGCCCACCCATTTCAAACCTGACGGCCGGGGCCCGCAGGTCAGAGAGAGAGAGGGGCGCGGGAATGAGGGAGAGGATGACATGCGGGGCCCACCTGTCATCACTAACACGTGGACAGGGGGGTCGCGGTGCTCACCGGCGACGATGCAGGCGACGGCGAGCTCCGGCGAGTGCGGGGATGGCTTCAGGGGGCCGCCGCACGTCGGTGGGTGGTGGACTTGGCCGGCGGGGGTGCCTGGTTCGCCGGCGATGAGGTTCGCGGCGGAGAAGCTTCGGGAGGCGGTAGCTCCGGCCGTTTCAGGCTGCAAATGAGAGGGGAAATGGAGGGGAAATGATCAGGGAGATGCAGGGGTTCCAGATCGAGGCAAGGGGGGAGCGGGGGAGGCTTAAACCTCGCGAATTCCGGCGAGCCGACGCGGCGGAGCTCGAGCTCGATCTCGAGCTCGGAAGCTCCTGGAGAGGGGTGAGTGGTGCAGGGGAAAGCTTTGGGGTGTGAGAGAGCGAGTGGTGGCTAGAGGAGGTCTCGGGGAGGCCTTTAAGTAGGCGAACGGCGGTCCACCGTGGGCTCGTGCGCCGGCGGGCTTGTGCTCGTTGCTACGGGCCTCGGAAGGGTGCTGCACCGTGTCTGGGGTGTTCGTGGGGGTCAACTACGCCCAGGGGAAGAAGAGAGAGAGGGAGCAGGGGGCCAGAGGCACCGCGCGTGTGAGCACGCTCACTGGTGCGCTCGGGCGGCCCTTGTTCGCTAGCGCGGAGGCGCGGGGAAGAGGAGAGAGGAGGGGGACGGTGCCGTGGCGTGTCGCGGACGTCGAGGCGTATCGGTTGGCGTGAGGGGGAGGGCCGAGGTGGCCGGAAGCGGCTGGAAGGGGGCGGCTACAGTGCGGGGGTGCACTGTAGCGCGCTCCAGAGCGTGCATATGGCCGGCATGGCCATTTTTCCCGCGCTCTGGGCTTGGCCACTAGTGTCTGGGGGCTCTAGGGGGAAGTAAACAAATGGGGAGGGGCATTGGATGCCCTGGATGCCCACTGGATGGAGGAGGGAGGTGAGGAAGCGGGAGAAAATGGCTGTCTAGAGAGGGAGAGAGAGATTTTCATCCCCCCAACAATTGAGTTTGAGTTAGGAGAACCTACTGGAGGTAAAATATGACTAGAAGGGGCTGTGGTAAAAATTAGAGCTCACCAAGAATAGTGGAAGGGGTCAAGACAGTGGTTTTTGCAAAATGTCAGAAGGTGTTTGATAGAGTTTTGAGCAAGCAAATGGACTCCAATTGCCATGAGACTCCACAAGGTGAAATGACTCATATAAATATAGCCTTCCACCAATTTGGAGATTATTTGGGCAAAGTTGCCAATGCAACTTTTGTAAACCCTAGAAATGAGCAGAAATAGACTTGAGTAGATCTAGTTGAGCATAACACTTCTCCTTGATTCACCACTTTGTGTAGTGGCCTAATTTGGTCATGTGAACATGCTCACAAAAGTTGGGGTCAAGGGGAGAAAGTTGGTAGTACAAACTTGTTCAAATATGGTTCTGGTCAGAGAGGGTTTTGGGGCATTTTGGTGAACCAAAATGACTTTAATTGACATGATGCTTTGCAAGGTGATCACAATATGCATTTGTGACTTGCTGGATTTTTCTTGGATTTTTGTGAAAATATTTCCTGTAGAAATATTTCAAATCCTTGAAATAGGCAGGAATGGTTTTGGGAGGTTTTGTCCAATATTTTGAACATGACCATGTGTTGAAACTCTTATATATGGAAAATATATGTCCACTGAGTTTCCCTGATTTTTGTCAAATATTTTTGAATCAATAAAATAATTTTTACCTATTAAAGACCATTTCTGGCCTTAAGAAAAAGCTTTTAAATAAAATAGAGAAATAGCTTTTAAAATTATCTTTTGTTGTTTTTGGGTATCCTATATCTAATAGGTTTCAAATATACTTTTGGAAAGATTTTTCACACCTCAAATCAAGTACTTGCAGTGCAAATCTTAATTCAAGGGTTTTTGAAAAGCTAATTTTAGAAAATACTTTTTGGCCAAATTATTTTTGTAAGGAAATACTATATTGCTCTACACACATGGCATGATCATTGGACAGAAGTTTGGGGCAAGGAGATGAAGTATAGAAGGTGGAGTAGTTGACTATTAAGAGCACTTGAAAAACCACATAGAGAAAGCCAGCTCCAAATAAAAGCCAAATAAAGCAAAAAGTTTTTGTTGGTCCAAATTTTCATGCTTTAATAATGCAAATGAAGTGTTACAAAATGCAGGGTGTGACAGACCTACCCCCCTTACAAGAATCTCGTCCCCGAGATTCCTAAACTAGGCTTTAAAGAGATACGGAAACTCGGTTCTAAGGTAGTCTTCACGCTCCCAAGTTGCTTCTGCTTCAGAGTGGTTGCTCCACTGGACCTTGAAATACTTGATGGTGCGGCTTCGAGTGTGTCGCTCGGCCTCATCCAGAATGCAGATGGGCCTCTCACGATAAGTCAAATCAGGCTGAAGGTCAATGGCTTGGTGATTGACGTCCTTGTAGAGATCAGGCTTGTCTGGAACTTGGAGACACTTCCGGAGTTGTGACACGTGGAATACGTTGTGCACATCGGATAGTTCAGGTGGCAATTCCAATTGGTAAGCCACTTCTCCTCGTCATGCTGTGATCTCGAAGGGACCAATAAACCTTGGTGCGAGCTTTCCCTTAACGTGGAAACGCTTTGTTCCCTTAAGAGGAGTTACTCGCAGGTATACATGGTCTCCGACTTGGAAGTCTACTAGTCGGCGACGAGCATCAGCATAGCTCTTCTGCCTTGACTTGGCGGTCTTGAGTCGCTCTCTGACTAGCTGAACTTGCTCTTCTGCTTCACGGAGGATATCGGGCCCAAAGACAAGTCCTTCTCCGGTCTCCGACCAGTTGAGGGGTGTGCGGCACTTCCGTCCATATAACACCTCAAATGGTGCCATCTGAAGGCTTGACTGATAACTGTTATTGTAGGAGAATTCGGCAAAAGGGAGGCAATCTTCCCACTTAGCTCCATATGCTAAGACACAGGCTCGGAGCATGTCTTCGAGTATCTGATTCACTCGTTCTGTCTGGCCTCCGGTCTGCGGGTGGAAGGCAGTGCTGAAGGACAACTTGGTTCCCAGGGCCTCTTGGAACTTCTTCCAAAACCTTGAGGTGAACTGGGTCCCTCGATCAGACACAATCTCCTTGGGAACACCATGAAGGCTTATGATTCTGTTGATGTATAGAGTTGCTAGCTGGTCGCCACTATGGGTAGTCTTAACAGGAATGAAGTGGGCTACTTTGGTCAAATGATCGACTATGACCCAGATGGAGTCATGTCCCTTGTTCGACCTAGGTAGTCCAGTGATGAAGTCCATTCCGACTTTATCCCATTTCCACTCGGGAACCTTGAGTGGTTGGAGCAATCCAGCGGGTCGCTGATATTCAGCCTTGACTCTTTGGCATACATCACACTTTGCAACATAGGTGGCAATCTCCCTTTTCATCCCGTGCCACCAAAATCTTTCCTTCAGGTCTTGATACATCTTGGTTCCTCCAGGGTGGATGGAGTACGGGGTGTCATGAGCTTCTTGCAAGATCAGATTCTTGAGCTCAACCTTGTTGGGCACGCAGATGCGATTCCCAAACCACAGAATTCCTTCCTCATCCTCTGAGAATCCTGGGGCCTTGCCCGCTTTGATCTTCCTCTTGATGCCTTCAATACTTTCGTGTCCCTTCTGAGCTTCCTTAATATCATCCATCAGGGTAGGCTTGACTTCAAGGTTGGCTAAGAATCCTGGTGCAACCAGTTCCAACCCGAAGCTTTCAAGTTCTTCATACAAGGCGGGTAGCCTTCCCTTAAGCATAGCATTCAAGGAACAAGCCTTCCTGCTTAATGCATCAGCTACCACATTAGCCTTCCCAGGGTGGTATTGAACACTAAGGTCATAATCCTTGATCAACTCTAGCCATCTTCTTTGCCTCATGTTCAATTCCTTTTGAGTGAAAATATACTTCAGACTTTTGTGATCCGTGTATATCTCACATCGCTTCCCTAAGAGGTAATGTCGCCATGTCTTCAGGGCATGAACCACTGCTGCTAACTCAAGATCATGAGTAGCATAGTTCTCTTCATGAGGCCGTAGTTGCCTTGAAAGGTAAGCTACGACTCTGCCTTCTTGCATCAGAACACCTCCCAGTCCGGTTTTTGACGCATCACAATATATCACAAACTCCTTGTGTATATCTGGCGTGGCCAGGACTGGGGCGGTGGTCAGTCTCTTCTTCAGCTCCTGGAAGCTCTCTTCGCACTTCGGCGTCCATTCAAACTTCTTGTCCTTCTTCAAGAGCTGAGTCATGGGTCGGGCAATGCTTGAGAATCCTTCAACGAACTTGCGGTAATATCCCGCGAGTCCGAGGAAGCTTCTGACTTCCTTCACATTGCTTGGGGATTGCCATTCAGTCACGGCTGCAATCTTAGCGGGGTCGACCGACAATCCTTCCTCGGTCATAACATGACCCAAGAATCCAACTTCATGCAGCCAAAATTCGCACTTGCTGAACTTGGCATACAGTTGGTGCTCTCGAAGCTTGTCTAGGACCATCCTCAAGTGTTGCTCGTGCTCTTCTTCCGTCTTTGAGAAGACAAGAATGTCATCAATGAAGACAACAACGAACTTGTCCAAATATTCCATGAAGACCTTATTCATGAGATACATGAAGTAAGCTGGGGCATTGGTCAATCCAAAGGACATGACCGTGCACTCATACAGGCCATATCTGGTTACAAATGCCGTCTTCGGAATATCTTGGGGTCTGATCTTCAGTTGGTAATACCCAGATCTGAGGTCAATCTTGGAGAACACCTTGGCCCCGTTGAGTTGATCAAACAGATCTTCAATCTTGGGAAGTGGATATTTGTTCTTGATTGTAACTTCATTGAGGGAGCGGTAGTCAATGCACAAGCGGATGGTACCGTCCTTCTTTGCCACAAACAGAACAGGTGATCCCCAAGGGGAGGCACTAGGGCGGATAAATCCCTTCCTCAACTGCTCTTCCAGTTGCTTCTTCAACTCTACTAACTCCTCTGATCCCATTCTATAAGGCTTCTTATAGATGGGTCCCGCTCCGGGTATGAGCTCGATGATGAACTCAATGTCTCGGTCAGGAGGCATTCCTGGTAGCTCATCAGGAAAGACATCGGGGTATTCGCATACTACCGGCACTTGCTCCAATCCAACTTCAGTCAGACAGTTGACTTGGTTGGCTTGAGCAGAGGAGGGGTTGGAGGCAAATTTAACTTCGACTCCTTGGTCATTGGTCACAGTGACAGTCCGGTTGGCGCAGTCTATCAAGCCTTGGTGCTTGATGAGCCAATTCATTCCTAAGATCACATCCAAGTCTTGTGATCCTAAGATGATAAGGTCTGCTAGGAAGTCTACCCCATTAATGACAATCCCGACTCCTCTACATCCTGTCTTGGCTCTCATCTCTGCTCCGGGGGTTTGTACCACCATAGGGTTATATAGGAGTGTAGGGGTCATGCCACTTTTTAATGCAAACTTTTGGGTGACAAATGAATGTGTGGCTCCAGAATCAAACAAGACAGTTGCAGGTGCAGAATTGACAAGGAACGTACCCAGCACGACGTCCGGGTCTTCCTGGGCTTCTTCTGCAGTGACATGATTCACACGACCCTTGCCGTTGTTGGGAAGGTTGCGGGGAGCTTGGTTCCTTGGTGGCATTCCACGGCCTTGTCCTGGATTCTGCGCATTGGGGCGCGGGGCGTCGGGCTTCTTGTTGGGGCAATTCTTGGAGTAATGTCCTGGCTGTCCACATCCGAAGCAAGTGACTTGGTTGGGGATGACGCCCTTGCCAGCATTGTTATTGGGGTTGTTGTAAGCTGGCCTGGGGTTGGCATACTGCTGAGGTGGATAGTTGGTGCGGGGTACAGGAGCTCTTGGTTGCTGATAGGTTGGCTTGACCGGGGCTGGCTGCCACGGGCGAGGCTTCTGGTTGCTGGAGCTACCCTTGCTGATCATCTTGCGCTTACGAGTGTCATCCAGAGCACGTCGCTTGTCCTCAAGCATGAGTGCCTTGTTCACCAGATCAGGAAAGGTCGGGCAGTCACACACAACAAGCGAGTACTGCAGAGTCTGGTTAAGGCCTTCCATGAAGCGCTCCCTTTTGGCAGCATCAGTGCTGACATCTTCAGGGGCATACCTTGAGAGAACACTGAACTTCTGCATGTACTCCTTGACAGTGCTACTTCCTTGCTTCAGGGCTCGGAACTCACGCTTCTTGATGGCCATGATTCCAGAAGGAATGTGGGCCTTGCGGAATTCTGCCTTGAAGTCATTCCAAGTGATGTTTTGCTCAGCATGCATGGCCTTGAATCCATCCCACCAAGCTCTGGCAGTTCCCCCGAGACAGTGGGCAGCATATGCCACCCTCTCACGGTCTTCAGTGCAGCCGACTAGGTCCAACAAGTCCTCAATGGTGCGGACCCAGTCGTCCGCATCCAGGGGTTCAGCAGTCTCGATGAAGGTGGGTGGTGCATGCTTCTTGAAAACTCCACCAACGTGGACCGTCCATTGCCGTGTCCCGCCGGCTGGCGATTGACAGCTTGAGCAATCACCTGGAGGGCTGCAGTGTTGGCTTGGCGTTCCTCTCGGAAGGCTTGGAGAAGCTGAGCCATGTCCATGATTGGGGGAGGTGGTGGGGGTGGAGTCTGTCCTTGGGCTTGGTCCTGGCTGACTCCTGCTTCAGCAGAACCTCCGGCTTCTTGCTGCTGGGTAGAGGTACCAGTACGTGTTACAATAGGCATCCTGTTGGAGTGGTCAAGGTTTCATGATTGGGGAAAGATGGGGAAAGCAACATAGATGGGATGCCTAGTAAGGGGGTTGGTATGACACTAATTGTTTTCATGCAAGGGCCAAAAGGGCCAAACACATTCATTAAAGTCCAAATGGGTGATGTAGTCGTTTACAAGTTCCCGAAGGAAAGCACGACATCCATAAAACACAACAAAAGCAAACACAACACTACATGGTTTCATATGAACCATTACATGGATTCGACTTCGCATAGGGGTACACGACCTATCCTACCGTAGGGTTACTAACGGGCATATCCAAGTTGTGAATGATGCCTAAGTGGTGGAATGCTCGGTCGCATAGTCTGGCTCTACTGGGTCTTCCTCCTCTTCATCAGTAGTGCGGCTTTCTTCATTGCTTGAAGGGGTGGGGGAGTGGAGGAGCTCAACGCGGCGTTGCTTTGCTGGTGGGGTGAAGAGCCTGCGGTAATCCCTTGCGCTCATGCGGGGTTGCTGTGGTGGTTCTCCATCCTTTGGGGGTCTTCCGCCTCTGTATGCGATTGCGGGCTGTCCAGGGGGAGCACCTTCCTTCTTGATCCTATCCGTCTTCTCTTGTGCTTGGCGAAGAAGTGCCTTGGTCTCATGAAGTTCCTTTCGGAGTTCCATTGATTCCGCGGCCAAGTGTTGTGCCAAACTATCGGCACAAAGGCTGAAGTAGGTCTGGAATCGGAGTGGAAGTCCTTCTTCTAATGGTGGAGCTGGTGCATTGCTCTCATCCTTGCCTTCCTTCCGATAAGGCAAGAAACGGGTTGCCAACTCGTCTGCCATCTCTGGAAGAAGGTCTCGGAGGCGGGTGAGTGCCTTGAGGGTTGCCGTCTCGACGGCAAGAACTAGTGTTTCCATTTGGGGTCCCTCGAAGAACCAGCTTGTTGGAGAGTCATTGGCCTTCACGATCACTTCCACATGATACTCCGTCTCAGCGTCATTGATCCAATGCTCATGGTAGGTGAAAGTGGGGGCTCGGTGGAACTGGCACTTCTTGAGGCTATCCTCGAGAAGCACGGGAAATCCGGTGGTCAGGAAGTCTTCGGGTACGGCAGCCATCTACAAAGGTTGAATGGGAGAGGTCAATAAGGGAAAATGCATCTTGGGTGGGGTAAGCTTCAGAAAAGAAGAGAGGTTTAGATGGTCTCAAGTTAACTAACGTCCATGCTAACTAAGGCTTCCTACAGTCAGGATGGCTCTGATACCAGCTCTGTTGGGACCCCGACTCATAAGTCGTGATCACCGAATGCACGTATACAGTGATCCCAGAGATCAATGCTCACTGAACACACAGAAGCTGAATAACAAGAGTCTTACATCCATACATACCGTCTTACACAAATTATGACCATTATGGTCAAGTCTTACATTGATAAAGCCTTAAGGGCTGAACATCAAATGAAACACAAAGCAGCGGAAATCTTCGTCGAGAAATAGAACCCATGCCATCTGCCTTAACCCTACAGGCATTCTGACTGGGAAACGTCCTAGTTCGCATGTTCGTCTCCAAAGAACTCTTCTTCGAACTCCGGTTCTTCCATGCCTGGTCAATTAAATAACCAGTGGCAAGCCAATGAGTACTTTGAATGTACTCGCAAGCAACCCATGTTTTGGTTCAAGGTACAACAATGCATGACATAGGTAATTTTTTTTGCAGAAAGCTAGTTTTGAGTGTAAAGACATGTTCAACCTCCTATAAAGCATGCATCAAGAGAGTCCAAGTAACCATGAGGACTGGTTATAGATATCAACATAAATATAGTGGGCACCAACCCATTTATCACAAACAGAGTGGGCACCAACCCATCTCAATCGTGTCAAGTCCCTTGACTTGACCCAAGTAGTTTTATCAACACACACACACACATGGTTGAAAACTCTGGACGTAGTTTAAGCAGCACCACCCAACTGTCCTTGACCGTGGACACGGCTATTCGAATAGTTTTACACTCTGCAGAGGTTGCACACTGTACCCACTAGATCCGGGGAACTTCCGTGTCATCCACAACCCGCGGTACCTCAAGTACCCGGGGTAAGCACCCGGTCACTACCTTTCCCTAGACGACACTAACATGGAGTCCACTCGATTGGTAGTAACCCCCGTGCCCAACATTTCACATCATAAAGTCATGGAGCCTCGCTCCCATATTCATCACATACCACAAGCACGGGGTACCAACGGTGTGTCCGGTGCTGTAAAGACAGACATGGCCGCCCTACCTGGCACGACCCCTTCCCGAGAGAGAGCACCAACTCTCCCCCATCACTAGTAATGCGGGCTCCAAGCTAGTATCGACCTAGGTAATCAATAATGCCCTTTCCCATATAAGGGTAGAGTGGTTGCGCATGTAAGGTTGGGACAGTCGACAAATCTTAAATCTAATCCATTTTCGAAAACAACACACACACTTGCCTCGGTACACCACTTCGTCATCAAGTGGTTACCCATTTCATCATCTCCCTCGGGCATAAGTGGCACCCGACGGGGTTTTCGAAAAAGTCTTTTGAAAATACTTTTGTCTCCATCACCATGCATATACCCGTCCCTTTTTGCGTAGCAAACTACTTAGCATCTTACCTACTCCCACCGGCATAACCCTCATAAGAAGGTAGGGTCATGCACAATGCAAGTATCAACGAGAAAGTTTGGGGGCAAGCCATCAAGTGGTTACCCCTCATCATGATTCCGATGCAACAATATTAAAGAGCTATATGACATGCATAAAAAGGGTTTTATAGAAATGGTCAAAGGGCTGCTTGCCTGGCTCAGCAAAGTCTTCGGGGTCTTCAAAGTCTTCTGGTCCAACTCCTTCGTCAGCAACGCAATCTATCGTCGCAAAATATTAACGAGAAAATAAGGCAATAATAAAACAGAAAAATCAAAGTGCTCAGAAAAATGTCAACTCTTTTTTGTAAAATATTAGATGGAAATCTAAGAAGGGGAAACTTGCTAGTTTTGGATTTGGAGTGGTGGAACAGGAGATATGGATTTTCAGAGGCACATTTAAATGCTAAAAATCACATTTAAATATTTTCAGTGAAGAAAGGTTGGTTGGATTTGAATGGAAGTTACACCATTAAATATGTAGCAATATTTTGGGATTTTAGAAATTGGAATTAATCCATTTGGACAAATATTGTGTCCTGTGGAATTTTTGGAAAAAGTGACAGAAAAGAAAAAGAGAAAGGGGCACTGTGCCTGCCGGGCCAGAACAGCCGCAGGGCAGCGGCCCCGCCAGCAGGCCGGCCCAGCCGAGCCAGCGCACAGCGCGCGCGCGCGCCCACCCATTTCAAACCTGACGACCGGGGCCCGCAGGTCAGAGAGAGAGAGGGGCGCGGGAATGAGGGAGAGGATGACAGGCGGGGCCCACCTGTCATCACTAACCCGTGGACAGGGGGGTCGCGGTGCTCACTGGCGATGATGCAGGCGACGGCGAGCTCCGGCGAGTGCGGGGATGGCTTCAGGGGGCCGCCGCACGTCGGTGGGTGGTGGACTTGGCCGACGGGGGTGCCTGGTTCGCCGGCGACGAGGTTCGCGGCGGAGAAGCTTCGGGAGGCGGTAGCTCCGGCCGTTTCAGGCTGCAAATGAGAGGGGAAACGGAGGGGAAATGATCAGGGAGATGCAGGGGTTCCAGATCGAGGCAAGGGGGGAGCGGGGGAGGCTTAAACCTCGCGAATTCCGGCGAGCCGATGCGGCGGAGCTCGAGCTCGATCTCGAGCTCGGAAGCTCCTGGAGAGGGGTGAGTGGTGCAGGGGAAAGCTTTGGGGTGTGAGAGAGCGAGTGGTGGCTAGAGGAGGGCTCGGGGAGGCCTTTAAGTAGGCGAACGGCAGTCCACCGTGGGCTCGTGCGCCGGCGGGCTTGTGCTCGTTGCTACGGGCCTCGGAAGGGTGCTGCACCGTGTCTGGGGTGTTCGTGGGGGTCGACTACGCCCAGGGGAAGAAGAGAGAGAGGGAGCAGGGGGCCAGAGGCACCGCGCGTGTGAGCACGCTCACTGGTGCGCTCGGGCGGCCCTTGTTCGCTAGCGCGGAGGCGCGGGGAAGAGGAGAGAGGAGGGGGACGGTGCCGTGGCGTGTCGCGGACGTCGAGGCGTATCGGTTGGCGTGAGGGGGAGGGCCGAGGTGGCCGGAAGCGGCTGGAAGGGGGCGGCTACAGTGCGGGGGTGCACTGTAGCACGCTCCAGAGCGTGCATATGGCCGGCATGGCCATTTTTCCCGCGCTCTGGGCTTGGCCACTAGTGTCTGGGGGCTCTAGGGGGAAGTAAACAAATGGGGAGGGGCATTGGATGCCCTGGATGCCCACTGGATGGAGGAGGGAGGTGAGGAAGAGGGAGAAAATGGCTGTCCAGAGAGGGAGAGAGAGATTTTCATCCCCCCAACAATTGAGTTTGAGTTAGGAGAACCTACTGGAGGTAAAATATGACTAGAAGGGGCTGTGGTAAAAATTAGAGCTCACCAAGAATAGTGGAAGGGGTCAAAACAGTGGTTTTTGCAAAATGTCAGAAGGTGTTTGATAGAGTTTTGAGCAAGCAAATGGACTCCAATTGCCATGAGACTCCACAAGGTGAAATGACTCATATAAATATAGCCTTCCACCAATTTGGAGATTATTTGGGCAAAGTTGCCAATGCAACTTTTGTAAACCCTAGAAATGAGCAGAAATAGACTTGAGTAGATCTAGTTGAGCATAACACTTCTCCTTGATTCACCACTTTGTGTAGTGGCCTCATTTGGTCATGTGAACATGCTCACAAAAGTTGGGGTCAAGGGGAGAAAGTTGGTAGTACAAACTTGTTCAAATATGGTTCTGGTCAGAGAGGGTTTTGGGGCATTTTGGTGAACCAAAATGACTTTAATTGACATGATGCTTTGCAAGGTGATCACAATATGCATTTGTGACTTGCTGGATTTTTCTTGGATTTTTGTGAAAATATTTCCTGTAGAAATATTTCAAATCCTTGAAATAGGCAGGAATGGTTTTGGGAGGTTTTGTCCAATATTTTGAACATGACCATGTGTTGAAACTCTTATATATGGAAAATATATGTCCACTGAGTTTCCCTGATTTTTGTCAAATATTTTTGAATCAATAAAATAATTTTTACCTATTAAAGACCATTTCTGGCCTTAAGAAAAAGCTTTTAAATAAAATAGAGAAATAGCTTTTAAAATTATCTTTTGTTGTTTCTGGGTATCCTATATCTAATAGGTTTCAAATATACTTTTGGAAAGATTTTTCACACCTCAAATCAAGTACTTGCAGTGCAAATCTTAATTCAAGGGTTTTTGGAAAGCTAATTTTAGAAAATACTTTTTGGCCAAATTATTTTTGTAAGGAAATACTATATTGCTCTACACACATGGCATGATCATTGGACAGAAGTTTGGGGCAAGGAGATGAAGTATAGAAGGTGGAGTAGTTGACTATTAAGAGCACTTGAAAAACCACATAGAGAAAGCCAGCTCCAAATAAAAGCCAAATAAAGCAAAAAGTTTTTGTTGGTCCAAATTTTCATGCTTTAATAATGCAAATGAAGTGTTACAAAATGCAGGGTGTGACACATTCCCGCAACCCGCGGCGCGGCGTGGCAAAGCGGGCGTCGGAGGAGGAGCGCACGTGAATGTCCCTCTTGTTCTCACGCTCATACATGTGGGGAAACAACCTCCCTTATAAGGAGGTCCAACTCCCACCAAACTAGCAATGTGGGACTAAACTTTAGTAGTACTCCCTGCCTTGCACAAATGGGCTAAGTGGGCCTCTAGGATTTATTAGGAATTTCTGAAATTGCTATTGGGCTGTCACAAAATAGACTAAATTTCAGCAATCCCCCACCAGATCCCGAAGGCACACGAATTTGCCTTTGATTACAAAACACTGTTTTATATACCGGTACTGCAGTGGAGACTGTTAAGTTAAACTTCACCTAGAACTCTATGCAACTTGAACAGTGGACTAGGCCTTGAACTGCAAGTTTTCTGCGAATCTAGCTTCACACAAAGCCTTGACCGATACTAGGCTACCGTGGGTCTTCCCCGCGGGTGGAGCTTATGCGTCATACTCCGAGACCTTTCATGAGTTTAATAGAGAGCACCCTACTCTCATAGATTGCGACGTTTAACAATCAGACTCATATATGTGTGTTCTTCAAAAGATGTTCTGCAGGACAACATCTCTGCTTCAATGAGCCACTTAGAACACATTAAGATATACATCAACCTACCATGCAGATTAGGAGAGTATTGCATCTTCATGGAGTGGTATTGTTAATAGTAAGGATACTCTCCTCACAGTTGAGCAACAACTTGTCTTCCACATCTAATTCACGGGATCTCCGATCACATAAACTAGGTTACCACTGTGAAGAACTCATATTGTGGGTCTCATACCCATCTTCTTCGATGCATTATCTATTAAATTACGTGATAGATAGTTAGTAAAAGGATCTGCCAGATTTTTAGATGTTTGGATATAATCCAATGCAATAACTCCGAAGTTTTTCATTTTCCTGACAGACTTCAACCTTCTCCGAGCGTGTCTTGATGACTTCATGTTATCCTTTGAGCTGCTTATTTTCGTGATCACAGTTTGATTGTCGCAGTTCATAAGGATACTCAGTATAGGTATCTCAACAATCGGCAAGTCATTCAAGAGCCGAGAAGCCGATCTGCTTCGACCGTAGTTGTATCTAGTGTTGTGAGTTCTGCTTCCATTGTTGACCTCGTTAAGATGGTTTGCTTGCAAGACTTCCAAGAAACAGCGCCACCTCCATGAGTGAATACATATCCGCTCATGGCCTTTATCTCATCAGCATCAGAGATCCAATTTGAGTCACTATACCCTTCTAGTACCTTTGGGTACCCAATGTAGTGAATTCCGTAACTCGCAGTGCCTTTCATGTAACGCATAACTCTCTCTAGAGCTTTCCAATGCACATCTCCTGGTTTTGAGACAAGCCAGCTCAGTTTGCTAACAGCAAAAGAGATGTCAGGTCTTGTAGCACTGGCTAAGTACATAAGCGAGCTAATAATCTGAGAATATTTCAATTGATCTCTAGCAATTCTTCGATTCTTTTGAAGCAACACGCTAGCATCATATGGTGTTGGAGAGGGCTTGCAGTCACTGTAGCCAAAGCGACTCAAGATCTTTTCCACATAGTGAGATTGAAGCAATGTAATCCCACCATCATCGTATCTCAAAAACTTGATGTTTAGAATGACATCAACTACTCCTAAATCCTTCATCTCAAAACAACGAGATAGGAAATCCTTGACCTCCTTATTAACATTCAGATTTGTTTCGAAAATCAGTATGTCATCAATATACAAGCAAAGGATAACTCCCTCGCCCCCACCATGGCGATAGTACACACATTTATCAGCTTAGTTTACAATGAAGCCTTCAACTGTTAAAGTTCTTTCAAGCTCCTCATGCCACTGCTTGGGTGCTTTCTTAAGTCCATACGAAGACTTCAACAACTTGCACACTTTTCCTTCCTGACCATCTACTACAAACACATCTGGTAGTTCCATATAGATTACCTCGTCCAAATCTCCATTTAGGAAAGCAGTCTTAACATCCATTTGATGAACAAGAAGACCATGTGAGGCAGCTAGTGAAAGTAGTACTTGAATATGGTCAGTCGAGCCACATGTGAGTAAGTATCAAGGAAATCTTCACCTTCCTTTTGGATATAGCCCTTGGCCACAAGTCGTGCCTTGTACTTCTCAATAGTACCATCAGGCCTGAGCTTCTTCTTGAATACCCATTTGCACCCTATAGGTTTGCACCCATAAGGACAATCAATTATCTTCCAAGTTTCATTTGCCAAGATGGAATCCATCTCACTACGAGCCGCTTCCTTCCAGTAGTCAGCATCTTAAGATGCATTGGCCTCTGAAATAGAACTAGGAGTGTCATCTCTGAGATACACAAGAAAATCATCCCCAAAGGATTTTTCAATCCTCTGTCTCTTGCTCCTAGTGGGAACTTCATTGTTTTCCTCCACTGGATTTTCAAAGTGTTCCATCGAAACAGTAGGTTCAGTAATTGTAACTATTTTTTGATTCAATGAACTAGGCATCTCTTGATTTGATGAGCTAGCATATCCTTCATGGGAAAGATATCTTCAAAGAAAGTCCCATCATTCTGAAGGAAATATGCCCTAGAGGCAATAATAAAGTTGTTATTTATTTCCTTATTTCATGATAAATGTTTATTATTCATGCTAGAATTGTATTAACCGGAAACATAATACATGTGTGAATACATAGACAAACATAGTGTCACTAGTATGCCTCTACTTGACTAGCTCGTGAATCAAAGATGGTTAAGTTTCCTAGCCATAGACATGAGTTGCCATTTGATTAACAGGATCACATCATTAGGAGAATGATGTGATTGACTTGACCCATTCCGTTAGCTTAGCACTTGATCGTTTAGTATGTTGCTATTGCTTTCTTCATGACTTATACATGTTCCTATAACTATGAGATTATGCAACTCCCGTTTACCGGAGGAACACTTTGTGTGCTACCAAACGTCACAACGTAAATGGGTGATTATAAAGGAGCTCTACATGTGTCTCCGAAGGTACATTTTGAGTTGGCATATTTCGAGATTAGGATTTGTCACTCCGATTGTCAGAGAGGTATCTCTGGGCCTTCTCGGTAATGCACATCACTATAAGCCTTGCAAGCAATGTAACTAATGAGTTAGTTACGAAATGATGCATTACGTAACGAGTAAAGAGACTTGCCGATAACGAGATTGAACTAGGTATTGAGATACCAACGATCGAATCTCGGGCAAGTAACATACCGATGACAAAAGGAACAACGTATGTTGTTATGCGGTTTGACCGATAAAGATCTTCGTAGAATATGTAGGATCCAATATGAGCATCGAGGTTCCGCTATTGGTTATTGACCGGAAACATGTCTCGGTCATGTCTACATAGTTCTCGAACCCGTAGGGTCCGCACGCTTAAGGTTTTGATGACAATTTTATTATGAGTTTATGAGTTTTGATGTACCGAAGGAGTTCAGAGTCCCGGATGAGATCGGGGACATGACGAGGAGTCCCAAATGGTCGAGACGTAAAGATCGATATATTGGACGACTATATTCGGACATTGTAAAGGTTCCGAGTGATTTGGGTATTTTTTGGAGTACCGGGGAGTTACGGGAATACGGGGAAGAGTATTGGCCCTTAATGGGCCTTAGTGGGAAGGAGCCAGGAGGTGGCGCGCGCCCCTCCCAAGCCCAGTCCAAATTGGACAAGGGGTTTGGGGCGCGGCCC
Organism: Triticum dicoccoides; assembly: GCF_002162155.2. NCBI lineage: Eukaryota > Viridiplantae > Streptophyta > Magnoliopsida > Poales > Poaceae > Triticum > Triticum dicoccoides. The sequence continues at coordinate 244,319,525 of NC_041391.1, forward strand.
CCCTCTCCCTTCCTTCTCCACTCCCCTTGAGGGAGTCCCGGATTAGGGGGTGTCCGGATAGCCGAACTATCACCGTTGGCCGGACTCCTGGACTATGAAGATACAAGATTGAAGACTTCGTCCCGTGTCCGGATGGGACTTTCCTTGGCGTGGAAGGCAAGCTTGTCGATACGGATATGTAGATCTCCTACCATTGTAACCGACTCTGTGTAACCCTAGCCCTCTCCGGTGTCTATATAAACTAGAGGGTTTTAGTCCGTAGGACGAACAACAATCATACCATAGGCTAGCTTCTAGGGTTTAGCCTCTTTGATCTCGTGGTAGATCTACTCTTGTACTACCCATATCATTAATATTAATCAAGCAGGAGTAGGGTTTTACCTCCATCGAGAGGGCCCGAACCTGGGTAAAAACATCATGTCCCTTGTCTCCTGTTACCATCCGCCTAGATGCACAGTTCGGGACCCCCTACCCGAGATCCGCCGGTTTTGACACCGACATTGGTGCTTTCGTTGAGAGTTCCTCTGTGCCGTCTCCATCAAGAAGGATGCCTCATCCCGTCTTTAAAGACGGCACCGTTGCTAAAGGAGCTTTGGCCATCGGCCAGACTGTCCGGCTAGGCGGTTTTCTTATGACCGCCTGTTCGGACGCCGCGCTGACGATGACTTCTCGGGTCATCAAAAGCAATCTTCACGTCAACTCGGAACTCGCCGAGCAGTTAGATCCGATGGAGCTCTCTTCCTTAAACGAGCTCTTGGATCGCATCGCCGTCCTGGGAGTCGCTACAGACTACGACCAGATTGGGCCTAAAACCGATCTGAGAGAGATTAACTCTCCCCAGGCTACCCACCATGTTGCTGTGGTAGAGGAACAATACGGCAACCCTTCTTCTATCTTAAGGACTAGCTATGTCCGGATTCCTGACCCCTCCATACCGGATCCCCGCGGAGGGGAGAACACCACTCAAGCCCTGAACTTAAAGTTAGGCAGCGGGCTAGATTCGTCGGACAACGTCCAAGAGCCCAAGCTTCCAAGTTCGGAAACTTCTTGGCCCCTGAGTCTTAGATCGGACGGAGTTCGGAATTTAACTCCACCCGCCCACCCAAACATAAGCGATCTATCGCAAATCCGGCAAGAGCCCGCTAAAACAGTACATCATTACTGGGCCAGATTCCTCCTGGTCATGAACAGGATAAAGGACTGCCGTGAAGAGGATGCAATTTCATTCTTCTGCATTAATTGCACGGACGAAGGAATCCTAAACGCCGTAAGTCATCGCGAAATTACACGCTTTGCTGACTTGGCGTCCATCGTACGAAAGTACTGTGCGATGGAGAGCGCCTGGAAAACCGAAATCAAATTTTGGGATAATCCGGCCTTGAACACAACCCTAGTCCAAAGTAAAAGGGTGCATCATTACCAGGCACCTGGGAGAAATACCAAAAAGCAAAAACCCTCTAAAGGGCATGGAACCGTACTGGAGGGATGGCTCAATGGACCCTGCAAAATTCATAGTACAGAGGGCGCCACGCCAACTCATAGCCTTAGAGCATGTTGGATACTATGGCAGGTGGCCAAAAGTGGCGAAGAGCTTCTAGCTCCAGAGCACCACCCCAACAATACCAGTACGGTATTAACAATCTTCGAAACTTTTGCATCAAATAATATGCGGAAATGAACACTCCACAGCCTTGCCGAAGTCCACCAGGTAGCAACAATAAATCCATGGAGTGACACGGCTATTACCTTTAACGCCAGTGACGAACCTAAATTCCGAACAGCCCGAGCACCAGCCGTGTTGGTCCTCAGTCCAATAGTGGACGACTTTCGCCTTACCAAGGTACTCATGGATGGCGGCAGCAGATTAAACCTCATTTACGAGGAAACCCTTCGAAAAATGGAAATAGACTGGAGCCGCATTGAGCAAAGCAGCATAACGTTTAGAGGAATAATCCCCAGTCGGGAAGCATGCTGTACAGGAAAAATCACACTGGATGTGGTGTTCGGCACACCGGATAATTACAGGTCCGAGGAGGTCACATTCCAAGTGGCCCCATTCAGCAGCGGATACCACGCTCTATTAGGGCGAGAGGCATTCACAATTTTTCAAGCTATACCCCATTACGGGTACATGAAGCTCAAAATGCCCGGACCCAATGGAATCATCACTCTTGCTAGTGACCCGGACATAGCACTCCGCGCCGAAAATAAAACAGCCGCACTTGCCCTTGAGGCACTATCTGAAGCCCTAGCAGCCGAGGAACTCACAGCGCTGTGCTCCACGGTGAATAGGGACAATGTGATACTCGATAAGAGATCCAAGTCCACCTCTTTTAAACCGGTGGACGAAATAGTAAAATTCCAAGTCCATCCAACGGATCCTACAAAAATGGCCTCCATCGGGGGCACAATTAAACCCTGATGTAGACGCCGCACTACGAGAATTCCTATGCGAAAATTGGGACATCTTTGCCTGGCACCCCTCAGACATGCCAGGAATCCCACGCCGGCTGGCCAAGCACAGCCTAAATATCCTAAAAGGATTCAAGCCAGTCAAACAAACTCTTCGGCGTTTCTCCAAATCTAAGAGACAGGCCATGGGAGAGGAGCTAGCCAAACTATTGGAGGCCGGATTCATCAGAGATATAAAACATCTGGACTGGCTAGCAAACCTGGTAATGGTACCAAAGAAGGACAAATCCTGGCGCCTATGTGTCGATTTCAAGGACCTTAACAAGGCTTGCCCAAAGGATCCCTTCCCCCTTCCCCGCATCGATCAAATTATCGATGCTACCGCAGGACACGGTTCACTGTGCTTCCTCGACGCATACTCCGGCTACCACCAAATTAAGATGGCGGAGCCAGACCAAGCCGCAATGACATTTATCACTCCATACGACCCATTTCGCTTTAACACAATTCCCTTCGGGCTCAAAAACGCCGGCGCAACATATCAGCGCATGATTCAGACATGTCTAGCAAACCAGATCGGCAAAACAGTGGAGGCATACATAGATGATGTGGTCGTCAAATCCAAGCATGTCGAAACTCTAGTAAATGACTTGAGGCTGACATTCGACAATCTCCGAGCATATGACATTAAGCTCAACCCGGAAAAATGCGTTTTCGGCGTACCAGCTAGAAAGCTCTTGGGCTTCATTGTATCCGGTAGAGGAATTGAAGCAAACCCAGCCAAGATCCAAGCTCTGTCACAATTGGATATCCCAAAAGACCTCAAACAAATACAAAAATTGACTGGATGCATGGCGGCTCTAAGCCGCTTTATCTCCCGCTTAGGAGAAAAGGCATTACCCCTTTATCGCCTCCTGCGGTGCACCGAACACTTCGAGTGGACAGATGCCGCCACGGCCGGACTCGAAGAAATCAAAGCCATATTGGCAACAAATCTGGTCCTGGCCGCGCCCAACATGGGCGAACCAATGCTATTATACATCGCGGCAACCCATCAAGTTGTAAGCGCGGTGCTCGTTGTCGAACGAGAAACGGACGGACACAAGTTCCCTCTCCAAAAACCAGTTTACTACGTGTCCACTGTCCTAACTCCGTGCAAGTCACGGTACCTGCACTATCAAAAGATAGCATACGTGGTGTTCATGGCATCCCGGAAGCTGCGACACTACTTCCAAGGTGTTCGATAACGGTAGCCTCCGAAGTACCTCTTAATGACATTATAAACAACCGCGACGCAATGGGCTGGATTGCCAAATGGGCCATCGAGCTCCTCCCGTTCGACATAACCTACAAGCCACGTCGAGCTATTAAGTCGCAAGTTTTGGCCGACTTCGTCGCCGAATGGTCTGAAGCCGAACTCCCTAAAGAGTACGACACATATTCCAACTAGATCATGCACTTCGACGGCTCCAAAATGTTGGCTGGCCTGGGGGCTGGCGTTGTTCTGACGTCCCCAACTGGAGATACAATCCAATACATACTTCAGATAATATACACGGACTCCAACAACGCAACTGAATACGAAGCCCTTCTACATGGTCTCCGGATGGCAGTCTCCATGGGCATTCAGTGCCTAGAGGTCCGCGGGGATTCAAACCTCACGATATCCCAAATAAATGGAGACTTTGATGCCAAGGATCCAAAAATGGCAGCTTATCACAACGCCGTCCTAAAAATGTCTGCTCGGTTTGAGGGGCTCGGATTTCACCATATAGCCCGGGAAAACAACCAGGCAGCAGACGTGTTGGCACGCATTGGCGCAAAGCGCGATGCCGTCCCTCCCAACATTTTCCTAGAAAGGCTTTTAAGCCATCCGTATTATGGGAGGGAGAGTCCGGAAATAACACCCCGGACCCAACCACACTACCCCACACCGAATATTTTGACATAGTTGGTGGTTCTGCCAACGAAATAACACCGTCAGCCCACACAATAATGGCAGTCATTGCCCCGTGGACAGAACCATTCCTAGCCTACCTAACTAGGCAGGAACTCCTCGAGGACCAAAACGAGGCCCGCTGCATAGTGCGGCGATCTAAAGCCTATAAGGTTCATGAGAGAGAGCTTTATAAGAAAAGCACAACCGGAGTCCTTCAAAGGTGCATCTCCGAAGAGGAAGGGCGGAATCTCCTGGCTGAAATTCATGCCGGACTCGGCGGGCACCACGCCGCAGCCCGGGCCCTTGTAGGCAAGGCCTTCCATACATGATTTTATTGACCGACGTCCCGGGAAGATGCTCAGGACTTGGTCCAACGATGCGTCGGATGCCAGCTCTTTGCTAATCAAAGCAACATGCCACCTACCGCCCTCAAAACTATACCCATCACCTAGCCGTTCGCGGTCTGGGGGCTTGATATGGTTGGACCCCTTAAAGGAGGAACCCACAAGCAAAAATACCCATTGGTCATGGTGGATAAATTCACCAAATGGATAGAGGAAAAGCCTGTTAAGACGGCCGAATTCGGACCGGTGACAGACTTCATATCAGGGGTAGTACACCGTTACGGCGTCCCCCAGAGCATCATCACTGATAATGGCACAAACTTCACGGCCGACAAGGTCAAACTCTGGTGCAAAAACATGGGCATCAAGCTCGACTACACTTTAGTCTATCACCCTCAAACTAACGGTCAAGCCGAGCGAGCAAATGGTCTAATCATGAGCGGCATTAAACCCAGACTAGTGCGGTCCCTCAAGGAATCTAATACGCACTGGGTAGAGGAGCTCGACTCCGTACTATGGGGGCTGCGGACCATGCCGAATCGCACTACCGGATTCACACCATTTTTTATGGTGTACGGCGTAGAGGCAGTTTTGCCCTGCGACATAATTCATGACTCACCTCGCGTGCGCATGTACGAAGAAAGAGAAGCCGAGCTCAATCGGCAGGACAGTTTGGACGCCTTGGAGGAGGAGCGCGACGTGGCAAAAGCTTGTTCCACATTCTATCAGTAGCAGGCTCGAAGATACCAAAGCAGAGAAGTACGGGCCAAAGCTTACAATGTTGGCAAATTAGTTCTACGCCTGCCGGACAAGAAAAAGGACAAACTCAAGCCCAAATGGGAGGGTCCCTTCATCATCGACCAAGTCCTGACCGGCGGAGCATACTTTCTGTGGAACGCATCGGATAACCGACTTGAGCCGAACCCATGGAACGCAGCCCGTCTCCGAAGATTCTACGCCTAGCGCCGGACTCTGAGTTCGTCTCCTTCCTTCGTCTATATTTTATACTTTAACTGTCTTTTATTTCTCTCCTTCTCACTGCTTTTTTCTGAAGCCGTTGAAGGCTCATTTGCGCACTGTTCGCACACACTTGACGCGTTATCTGCGCTCAGTATACCTGGGGGCTTCTTTAACAGAAGCTTATTTATACGGGCTTTATGCCCAACACATGTGTCACACTTCTGCATGTACCTTTTATTCACCATTATATGCATCGATATGACTTAAGTTTTGGCCAAGCTGGGTTGCCTGGCTCCTGTGCTTACCCCTATGTTCCCGATTGTTCGTCTAGGTGGTAAAGGGAGCACCTCTGCGATTGTTACCGCCGGGTCAGCCGGACGTGTACCTCAGACTGGGTGAAGCCGAAAGCTAGCGTTCTTAGGGGAATATTCGGTCGGTGAACTAAAAGACGAATTCTTACTTATTCATTTATCTGCCCCCAGATGTTTTTCTGCTTTTTTTTGTAGTCCGGACATGCACTTTAGGGCATGCCTCCCAGGGAAAGGAACCCCTAACGAAACTATTCTCCCTGGAAGATGTTTCTTACTAACCATGTAATATAACATAACTAGTTGGGCACTTGTCTGATAAAGCACTCATGACCCCTACGCCTGGTCTCCACGCATGCCCCGGTTCTTACATAACCGCGAGGGTATTCAGAAACACTCCGGACTGTCGGGTCCCAAGGTTGAAGCGAAAAGGTCCGCTACGACAAACGATCTACAATCCGGCTAGAAGGCTTTTTACATGTCATTTTAAATTACATAGTCAAATTGACTGATTGTATTCCTCTTCAATACCATCTAATAGGCTGTCTAGTCTACAGTCCCGCTGGGAATACTTTGCGGCCAACTCTACTTGGCCGTACACTAAGCTCACAGGGATCTCCTTCCCATCGGGCCCCACAGGTCCGACCTCGGCCATGTGGTTTGGGTCAGCCTTCGTGTACCGCGTCTTCACCATGGCCCAGGCCTCCCTGGCACCTTGACGGCAGGCCGATATCTTCCATAGGCGGAAGCGCCGCCATGCTCCCTGAAGCTTCTCTACAAGCTCTCCAAGGCCTTCGGGTAGGGAGATGGATGGCCACAAGTCCTGGGCGACGCCTCTCATCACCTGCTGAACTCGTTCGTGCAGTTGCAGCAGCTCGGGAAGTAGGTCACCCGCTGAACCGGGCATTTCCTCTGCAGGATGACCTGTGAGCATACCTACAGACATATTTGTTTTAATCGACTTCCTCGCCGAACTCTTCTTTTCAAAGTTCGCTCAAGCACTTACTATAAATGCCGCGACGAAGCCGCCGATTCTCCTTAACGGAGTCAGACAGCTGGGCTCGAACATCCTTCAGTTCCTCACCTAGCTGGGTGTTGGCATCTTGGAGATTATTTTTCTCTTGCCTCACCCTTGTAAGCACATTCTCGCCGGCCTTTAACCGGCGCAATAGCTGTTGCCTGTACGGATCTAGTCCGGTGCCATCTGCAATATTATTGTCAGACCTATACACATGCCGCACTTCACAAACTACTTATCTTTCAAAGTATATATTACCGGAGGGGGTCTCTGTGGCTCCCCCTGTGGCGGCTAGTGCGGCCCCAAGCTGGGCCTTGCACTCTTCAAGCTCCTGAGACAGTCGGGTATTCTTTTCCGTAAGATCCTGCATAACAAATGATCCTTAAATCAGTTCTCCTAACTATTTTAAGTCTCGGGGGCTACTGGCATATATAACTGTCAAATCTCCTCACCTGTATGTCCTTTACATACTGCTCCATGGCTCTGGCTAGACCATCTTGAGCGGCATGGAGGTGCGCGTCTCCCGAATTGAAGGCGTTCAATGCCTCTTGGGAGAAACATGCGTCACGAAGAACTGTCCGGCGGCGCCTGTGATTCATGGCGCTCTCCACCTCGGAGTTGGTGGCGGACAGTCTGTCGGCATCCTCTGTCGAAGGAGCATCCGACGCACACCTCGTGTTCACCTCCGCTTCCTGACCCGGCGTTGGAGCCTGGCTGGCGGAGGCTCGATTGGCCATCTCTCCGGACACAGTCCGGCGAGCGCTCTTTTTCCTGAAAGGCTCGATTGGCTAGCCGTCGTGGGCTCGGCCTCCCGCTTCGAAGGCACCCCCTGCGAGACACCATTAATACACGGTGATCAAAAATAAGCACGGATGGGTCATTATCAAAGTACTGGGGCTTCGATCTCAGTTACCTGTGAGGCTGGAAGTATTCCAGGGTAATCGGCCGTAATGGCAACAGAGGCATTATCGATGCTTAGTTGGTGAAATACCCCATCAATCAGCTCCACCAATATGTCCGGATCCTCTTGGGAGGTCGGATCAAGGAACCGTTCCGGATCCTCGGGTTGCGGAGGTGGGCTGTTTATATCTTTTACGGCCTGGCGCAGTTCCTGCGTCGAAATCACAAAATAAGATATCTAACCATGGGAGTACGGATCGGATGTGCAAAAAAGGAAATGTCCGCTTACCCAGCTTCGAGGATTGTTCATAGAAAATCCGTTCAATGGACTGACGCGGAACAGGATCTTCACCAGATCGGCGACCGATCCTGGCCCCGTACGGCCGTGACGGGTGGCATCGTCCTCCCCGTTGAAATCCCACATGGGGTGGCCCCTATACTGGAGTGGCTGCACCCCCCGCATAATGCAGGTGGCCATGACACTAATCATGGTCAGTCCGGAATGAGCTAGCAACCTTATTCGGTTCATCAGGTAAAGGACGTCCCTGTCGTTTTCTCTCCGGGGGCTCCGTGGACGCCAACTTAGGCGTTTCTTCAAGGGAGCATTGCTGAACTCCGGGAGGCCGGTCCGAATGGGATCTGGTAGCGGGGCGTCTTCTATATAAAACCATTCCGAAGGCCAGTCTTCGGTCGCCTTCTTCGGGGTTCCGGATAGATATCCGGTCCCGGCGATGCGCCATAGCTCGGCTCTGCCCACTTGATATATTGACCCCTCATGAGAACGGGGTACGAGGCAGAATAATCTCTTCCACAGCGCAAAATGAGCCTCGACGCCCAAGAACAGTTTGCAAAGGGCCACGAATCCCGCGATGTGCAGAATGGAGGCAGGCGTAAGGTGGTGCAGCTGGAGGCCGTAGAACTCCAAGAGCCCCCGGAGAAACGGATGTATTGGAAATCCGAGTCCTCTTATGAGATAAGAGACAAAGCATACCCGCTCTCCTTTGGAAGGATCAGGGACGCTCTCCGCTTGCTTTCCGCCCTTATAGGTGGCGAGTCCGGCTCGAGCCGGAACCATGAAGGCTGGGGGAAGAAATCCCTTGGTTTGGATCGTCACTAGCTTGCTATGCGGGACTGAGCATCTCTCCCAATCCCTGGGCTGAGGGCTGGGAACGCGAGAGGAGGAGCCGCGTCGACTGTCCATGATGGAATGGATTTTTTGTCAGAGGCGCTCCGATGACAGCTTGTGGAGGGGGGATGGTGTGATTCGGATCTAGATCCTCGTCTCTTCTTATAGGCGGCTCATTTGCGCAGCTAGGGGGGAAAGTGTAAAAATACCCTGGCTTTTCGCATTCGTTCGACACGTGGAAGATGGCCATTATTGGGCGTGGATGCCAAGGAGCGCAGCGTTTATAAGAAGCCGGACACTATTCGACAAGTATATGGAATTTGGAGAAGAACCCGCCTCGCAATGCCGAAGACAATCTACGCGTCGGACTCATCGTCATTGAAGCCTGGTGTCCGGATAGGGGGTGTCCGGATAGCCGAACTATCACCGTTGGCCGGACTCCTGGACTATGAAGATACAAGATTGAAGACTTCGTCCCATGTCTGTGTAAGGCAAGCTTGGCGATACGGATATGTAGATCTCCTACCATTGTAACCGAGTCTGTGTAACCCTAGCCCTCTCCGGTGTCTATATAAACCAGAGGGTTTTAGTCCGTAGGACGAACAACAATCATACCATAGGCTAGCTTCTAGGGTTTAGCCTCTTTGATCTCGTGGTAGATCTACTCTTGTACTACCCATATCATCAATATTAATCAAGCAGGAGTAGGGTTTTACCTCCATCGAGAGGGCCCGAACCTCGGTAAAAACATCGTGTCCCTTGTCTCCTGTTACCATCCGCCTAGACGCACAGTTCGGGACCCCCTACCCGAGATCCGCCGGTTTTGACACCGACACCCCTCCTTTCCCCCCTTCTCCTAGTTGGACTAGGAAAGAAGGAAACCTACTCCTACTAGGAGTAGGAATCCTACTCCCTTGGCGCGCCCCTCCTAGGGCCGGCCTCCTCCTCCCTTGCTCCTTTATATACGGGGGCAGGGGGCACCCCATAGACAACAATTGATCTCTTAGCCGTGTGCGGTGCCCCCCTCCACCATAGTCCTCCATAATATTGTAGTGGTGCTTAGGCGAAGCCCTGCGACGGTAGAACATCAAGATCGTCACCACGCCGTCGTGCTGACGGAACTCTTCCCTGACATTCTGCTGGATCGGAGTCCGGGGATCGTCATCGAGCTGAACATGTGCTAGAACTCGGAGGTGACGTAGTTTCGGTGCTTGATCGGTCGGGCCGTGAAGATGTACGACTACATCAACCGTGTTGTTCTAACGCTTCCGCTTTCGGTCTACGAGGGTACGTGGACAACACTCTCCCCTCTCGTTGCTATGCATCACCATGATCTTGCGTGTGCGTAGGATTTTTTTTTGAAATTACTACGTTCCCCAACAGTGGCATCCGAGCCTGGTTTTATGTGTAGATGTCATATGCACGAGTAGAACACAAGTGAGTTGTGGGCGATACAAGTCATACTGCTTACCAGCATGTCATACTTTGGTTCAGCGGTATTGTGAGATGAAGCGGCCCGGACCGACATTACGCGTACGCTTACGCGAGACTGGTTTCACCGTTACGAGCACTCGTTGCTTAAAGGTGACTGGCGGGTGTATGTCTCTCTCACTTTAGTTGAATCGAGTGTGGCTACGCCCGGTCCTTGCGAAGGTTAAAACAACACTAACTTGATGAACTATCGTTGTGGTTTTGATGCGTAGGTAAGAACGGTTCTGCTCAGCCCGTAGCAGCCACGTAAAATTTGCAACAACAAAGTAGAGGACGTCTAACTTGTTTTTTCAAGGCATGTTGTGATGTGATATGGTCAAGACGTGATGCTATATTTTATTGTATGAGATGATCATGTTTTGTAACTGAGTTATCGGCAACTGGCAGGAGCCATATGGTTGTCGCTTTATTGTATGAAATGCAAATGCCCTGTAATTGCTTTACTTTATCACTAAGCGGTAGTGGTAGTTGTAGAAGCAATAGATGGCGTGACGACAACGATGCTACGATGGAGATCAAGGTGTCGCGCCGGTGACGATGGTGATCACGATGGTGCTTCGGAGATGGAGATCACAAGCACAAGATGATGATGGCCATATCATATCACTTATATTGATTGCATGTGATGTTTATCCTTTATGCATCTTATTATGCTTTGATTGACGATAGCATTATAAGATGATCTCTCAGTAATTATCAAGAAGTGTTCTCCCTGAGTATGCACCATTGCGAAAGTTCTTCGTGCTGAGACACCACGTATCAGGTGTGATAGGCTCTATGTTCAAATACAACGGGTGCAAAACAGTTGCACACGCGGAATACTGAGGTTAAACTTGACGAGCCTAGCATATACAGATATGGCCTCGGAACACGGAGACCGAAAGGTCGAACGTGAATCATATAGTAGATATGATCAACATAGTGATGTTCACCATTGAAAACTACTCCATCTCACGTGATGATCGGACATGGTTTAGTTGATTTGGATCACGTGATCACTTAGATGACTAGAGAGATGTCTGTCTAAGTGGGAGTTCTTAAGTAATATGATTAATTGAACTTAAATTTATCATGAACTTAGTCCTGGTAGTATTTTGCAAATTATGTTATAGATCAATAGCTCGCGTTGTTGCTTTCATATGTTTATTTTGATATGTTCCTAAAGAAAACTGTGTTGAAAAATGTTGGTAGCAATGATGCGGATTGAATCCGTGATCTGAGGTTTCTCCTCATTACTGCACAGAAGAATTATATCCTTGATGCACCACTAGGTGACAAACCTATTGCAGGAGCATATGCAGATGTTATGAACGTTTGGCTAGCTCAAAATGATGATTACTTGATAGTTTAGTGCACCATGCTTAAACGGCTTAGAATCGGGACTTCAAAGACGTTTTGAACGTCATGGACCATATGAGATGTTCCAGGAATTGAAGTTAATATTTCCAGCAAATACCCAAGTTGAGAGATATGAAGTCTCCAACAAGTTCTATAGCTAAAAGATGGAGGAGAATCGCTCAACTAGTGAGCATGTTCTCAGATTGTCTGGGTACTTCAATCGCTTGAATCAAGTGGGAGTTAATCTTGCAGATAAGATAGTGATTGACAGAATTCTCTTGTCACCATCACTAAGTTACTGGAACTTCATGATGAACTATAGTATGCAAGGGATGACAAAAACAATTCCAGCTCTTCGTGATGTTGAAATCGACGAAGGTAGAAATCAAGAAAGAGCATCAAGTGTTGATGATTGACAAGACCACTAGTTTCAAGAAAAGGGCAAAGGGAAAGAAAGGGAAACTTCAAGTAGAATGGCAAACAAGTTGTCACTCCCGTGAAGAAGACCAAAGCTGGACCAAAGCCAGAAACTGAGTGCTTTCACTGCAAAGGAAATGGTCACTGGAAGCAGAAATGCCCTGAATATTTGGTGGATAAGAAGGATGGCAAAGTGAACAAGGGTATATTTGATATACAGGTTATTGATGTGTGCCTTACTAGTGTTTATAGTAGCCCCTGAGTATTTGATACTTGTTCGGTTGCTAAGATTAGTAACTCGAAACAAGAGTTACAGAATAAACAGAGACTAGTTAAAGGAGAAGTGACGATGCGTGTTGGAAGTAGTTCCAAGATTGATATGATCATCATCGCACACTCCCTATACTTTCAGGATTAGTGTTAAACCTAAATAAATGTTATTTGGCGTTTGCGTTGAGCATGAATATGATTTGATCATGTTTATTGCAATACGGTTATTCATTTAAAGTCAAAGAATAATTATTGTTCTGTTTACATGAATAAAACCTTCAAATGGTCATACACCCAATGAAAATAGTTTGTTGGATCTCGATCGTAGTGATACACATATTCACAATATTGATGCCAAAAGATGCAAAGTTAATAATGATAGTGCAACTTATTTGTGGCACTGCCGTTTGGGTCATATCGGTGTAAAGCGCATGAAGAAACTCCATAAAGATGGATTTTTGGAATCACTTGGTTATGAATCATTTGATGCTTGCGAACCGTGCCTTTTGGGCGAGATGACTAAAACTCCGTTCCCCGGAACAATGGAACGAGCTACTGACTTATTGGAAATAATACATACCGATGTATGCGATCCGATGAGTGTTAAGGCTCTCGGCGTGTATTGTTATTTTCTGACCTTCATAGATGATTTGAGCAGATATGGGTATATCTACTTGATGAAACATAAGTCTGAAACATTTGAAAAGTTCAAAGAATTTCAGAGTGAAGTGGAAAATCATCGTAACAAGAAAATAAAATTTCTATGGTCTGATCGTGGAGGAGAATATTTGAGTTACGAGTTTGGTTTACATTTGAAGCAATGCGGAATAGTTTCACAACACACGCCACCCGGAACACCACAATGAAATGGTGTGTCCGATCGTCGTAATCGTACTTTACTAGATATGGTGCGATCTATGATGTCTCTTACTGATTTACCGCTATCGTTTTGGGGTTATGCTTTAGAGACGACCGCATTCACATTAAATAGGGCACCATCAATATCCGTTGAGACGACGCCTTATGAACTATGGTTTGGCAAGAAACCAAAGTTGTCGTTTCTTAAAGTTTGGGGCTGTGATGCTTATGTGAAGAAGCTTCAGCCAGATAAGCTCGAACCCAAATCGGAGAAATGTGTCTTCATAGGATACCCAAAAGAAACTATTGGGTACACCTTCTATCACAAATCTGAGGGCAAGATTTTTGTTGCTAAATTCAGATCCTTTCTAGAGAAGGAGTTTCTCTCAAAAGAAGTGAGTGAGAGGAAGGTAGAACTTGATGAGGTAACTGTACCTGCTCCCTTATTGGAAAGTAATTCATCACAAGAATCGGTTCCTGTGACAACTACACCAATCAGTGAGGAAGCTAATGATATTGATCATGAAACTTCAGATCAAGTTACTACCGAACCTCGTAGGTCTACCATAGTAAGATCCGCACCAGAGTGGTACGGTAATCCTATTCTGGAAGTCATGTTACTTGACCATGGCGAACCTACAAACCATGAGGAAGCGATGATGAGCCCAGATTCCGCGAAATGGCTTGAGGCCATGAAATCTGAGATAAGATCCATGTATGAGAACAAAGTGTGGACTTTGGTGGAGTTGCCCGATGATCGGGAAGCCATATTGTATAAATGGATCTTCAAGAGGAAGACAGACGCTGATAGTAGTGTTACTATCTACAAATCTCGACTTGTCGCAAAATGGTTTTTGACAAGTTCAAGGTGTTGACTACAATGAGATTTTCTCAACTGTAGCGATGCTTAAAGTCTGTCCGAATCATGTTAGCAATTGCCACATTTTATGAAATCTGGCAAAAGGATGTCAAAACTGCATTCTTTAATGGTTTTCTTAAAGAAGAATTGTATATGATGCAACCAGAAGGTTTTGTCAATCCAAAAAGTGCTAACAAAGTGTGCAAGCTCCAGCGATCCATTTATGGACTGGTGCAAGCATCTCGGAGTTGGAATAAACGCTTTGATAGTGTGATCAAAGCATATGGTTTTATACAGACTTTTGGAGAAGCCTGTATTTACAAGAAAGTGAGTGGGAGCTCTGTAGAATTTCTGATATTATATGTGGATGACATATTGTTAATTGGAAATGATATAGAATTTCTGGATAGCATAAAGGGATACTTGAATAAAAGTTTTTCGATGAAAGACCTCGGTGAAGCTGCTTACATATTGGGCATCAAGATCTATAGAGATAGATCAAGATGCTTAATTGGACTTTCACAAAGCACATACCTTGATAAAGTTTTGAAAAAGTTCAAAATGGATCAGGCAAAGAAAGGGTTCTTACCTGTATTACAAGGTGTGAAGTTGAGTCAGACTCAATTCCCGACCACAGCAGAAGATAGAGAGAAAATGAAAGATGTTCCCTATGCTTCAGTCATAGGCTCTATCATGTATGCAATGCTGTGTACCAGACCTGACGTATGCTTAGCAATAAGCTTGGCAGGTAGGTACCAAAGTAATCCAGGAGTGGATCACTAGACAGCGGTCAAGAATATCCTGAAATACCTGAAAAGGAATAAGGAAATATTTCTCAAATATGGAGGTGATAAAAGAGCACGTCGTAAAAGAGCTACATCGGTGCAAGGTTTTACACCGATCCAGATGACTCTAAGTCTCAATCTGGATACATATTGAAAGTGGGAGCAATTAGCTAGAGTAGCTCCGTGTAGAGCATTGTTGACATAGAATATTTGCAAAATACATACGGCTCTGAATGTGACAGACCCGTTGACTAAGCTTCTCTCACAAGCAAAACATGATCACACCTTAGTACTCTTTGGTTGTTAATCACATAGCAATGTGAACTAGATTATTGACTCTAGTAAACCCTTTGGGTGTTGGTCGCATGACGATGTGAACTATGGGTGTTAATCACATACAGATGTGAATATTGGTGTTAAATCACATGGTGATGTGAACTAGATTATTGACTCTAGTGCAAGTGGGAGACTGAAGGAAATATGCCCTAGAGGCAATAATAAAGTTGTTATTTATTTCCTTATTTCATGATAAATGTTTATTATTCATGCTAGAATTGTATTAACCGAAAACATAATACATGTGTGAATACATAGACAAACAAGTGTCACTAGTATGCCTCTACTTGACTAGCTCGTGAATCAAATATGGTTAATTTTTCTAGCCATAGACATGAGTTGTCATTTGATTAACGGGATCACATCATTAGGAGAATGATGTGATTGATTTGACCCATTCCATTAGCTTAGCACTTGATCGTTTAGTATGTTGCTATTGCTTTCTTCATGACTTATACATGTTCCTATGACTATGAGATTATGCAACTCCCATTTACCGGAGGAACACTTTGTGTGCTACCAAACGTCACAACATAACTGGGTGATTATAAAGGAGCTCTACAGGTGTCTCCGAAGGTACATTTTGAGTTGGCATATTTCGAGATTAGGATTTGTCACTCCGATTGTCGGAGAGGTATCTCTGGGCCCTCTCGGTAATGCACATCACTATAAGCCTTGCAAGCAATGTAACTAATGAGTTAGTTACGGAATGATGCATTACGTAATGAGTAAAGAGACTTGCCGATAACGAGATTGAACTAGGTATTGAGATACCAACGATCGAATCTCGGGCAAGTAACATACCGATGACAAAAGGAACAACGTATGTTGTTATGCGGTTTGACCGATAAAGATCTTCGTAGAATTTCTAGGAGCCAATATGAGCACCCAGGTTCCGCTATTGGTTATTGACCAGAAACATGTCTCGGTCATGTATACATAGTTCTCGAACCCGTTGGGTCCGCACGCTTAAGGTTTCGATGACAGTTTTATTATGAGTTTATGAGTTTTGATGTATCGAAGGAGTTCGGAGTCCCGGATGAGATCGGGGACATGACGAGGAGTCTCTAAATGGTCGAGACGTAAAGATCGATATATTGGACGACTATATTCGGACATCAGAAAGGTTCCGAGTGATTCGGGTATTTTTCGGAGTACCGGGGAGTTACGGAATACGGGGAAGAGCATTGGGTCTTAATGGGCCTTAGTGGGAAGGAGCGAGGAGGTGGCGCGCCCCCCTCCCAAGCCCAGTCCGAATTGGACAAGGGGTTTGGGGCGAGGCCCCCCTCTCCCTTCCTTCTCCACTCCCCTCCTTTCCCCCTTCTCCTAGTTGAACTAGGAAAGAAGGAAACCTACTCCTACTAGGAGTAGGAATCCTACTCCCTTGGCACGCCCCTCCTAGGGCCGGCCTCCTCCTCCCTTGCTCCTTTATATACGGAGGCAGGGGCACCCCATAGAAAACAATTGATCTCTTGATCTCTTATCCGTGTGCGGTGCCCCCCTCCACCATAGTCCTCGATAATATTGTAGCGGTGCTTAGGCGAAGCCCTACGACGGTAGAACATCAAGATCGTCACCACGCCGTCGTGCTGACGGAACTCTTCCCCGACATTCTGCTGGATCAGAGTCCGGGGATCGTCATCGAGCTGAACGTGTGCTAGAACTCGGAGGTGCCGTAGTTTTGGTGCTTGATCGGTCAGGACATGAAGACATACGACTACTCAACCGCGTTGTTCTAACGCTTCCGCTTTCGGTCTACGAGAGTACGTGGACAACACTCTCCCCTCTCGTTGCTATGCATCACCATGATCTTGCGTGTGCGTAGGATTTTTTTTGAAATTACTACGTTCCCCAACACATTCGACTCCATGATTGTACCAATATGCAAGTCAGATACCTTATATTTTACAACCAAGAATATATAGCCAATGCTATGAAAAGCATATCCCAAGAAAACACAATCCACAGTTTTTGGTCAAAGCTTGTGCTTCTTTGGAATTGGCACATTGACTTTCGCCAAACAACCCCAGGTCTTTCCTTCTCCCATTCCTCGAATGGAGTTATCTCTTTGTTCTTTGTGGAACTCGGTTTAGGACATGACATGCAGTCAATATAGCCTCCCCCCACCATGCCTTGGAGAGACCCGATGTATCTAACATGGCGTTAACCAAATCAGTTAGAGTAGGATTCTTTCTTTTGGGCTACCTCATTTGACTGAGGTGAATAGGGAGGCGTCCTCTCATGGATTATACCATGTTCCACACAAAAAGAATCAAACTCGTTGGAAAAATACTCTCCACCATGATCGGACCTACGCCTCTTGATCTTTCGATCAAGTTGGTTTTCCATTTCAGCTTTATAGATCTTGAAAAAGTTCAAAGCCTCATCCTTAGATTTCAGAAGATACACATGGCAGTATCTTGCGGAGTCATCAATTAACGTCATGAAATATTTCTTTCCTCCTTTTGTCAAGACACCATTCATTTCACAGAGATCTGAATGTATGAGCTCTAGTGGTGCAAGATTGCTTGTTCCTGCAGTCGTATGAGACTTACGAGGTTGCTTAGGTTGCACACAAACTTGACACTTAGATCCCTTGACAGTGGTGAAACTAGGGATTAAGTTCAACTTGGCTAGTCACGACATCCAACCAAAGTTAACATGACAAAGACGTGAATGCCATACATTTGACTCACTATTGTTGCAACATGATTAACAAATTTATTGCAAACCTCTGACAAGGACAAACGGAACAAGCCTATTGACTCATAGCCTTTACCAACAAAAGTTCCATACTTGGATATTACAAATTTATTCGACTCAAAGATAAGCTTGTAGCCATCTCTACATAGAAGAGATCCGCTAACAAGATTTTTACTGACGGAGGGGACATAATGCATGTTCTTCAGCCGCACGATCTTCCCCGAATTAAACTTCAGATCGACTGTGCCAACACCATGAACAGAAGAACTTGAACAGTTGCCCATTAGCACGGTGGAAGTCCCTGCAGTCTGGTAAGATGAAAACATGGAAATATCACCACATACATGCACATTAGCACCCATGTCGATTAACCAATCAGGAGAATGACATCCTGAAAGAATAGTGAGAAATATACCATACCCAGCATCCTTCATGTCAATGTCACCAATGACAACATTAGCGGTCTTGCCGCCTTTCCCATGTTGACGCTTGTCATAACGGTTAGGGCAACTAGTAGCCCAATGATCAGGATCTCCGCACACATGACAAACACCTTTTTCTTGTCATTCTTCTTCTTGAAGTTGGTGTGTTGTACAACCTTATTATTCCCATCAAACTTTGCTTTACCATCAAACTTGCCCTTGTTCTTGAACTTGTGGGCCTGGAAATTTTTCTTCTGTACCAGATTGGCACTAGATCCTCCCTCAATACCTCGAGCACGTGTATCTTTTGCTCTCGCCTTTTCTTGCACATTGAGAGTACCAATGAGATCCAAAACGAAAAACTCCTGCCTCTTATGCTTTAGTAAGGTAGCAAAGTTCCTCCACGAAAGAGTAAGCTTAGTGATGATGCCTCTAGCAACAAACTTGCCCGGTAACATACAATTGAAGTGCTCAAGTTCTCTAGCAAATGACTGTATCTCGCGAGCTTACTCAACCACGGAGCGCTCATCAGTCATCCTACAGTCATAGAATTGTTCCATGATGTACAACTCAGTGATGGCATCCGAGACCCCAAACTTGGCCTCGAGTGCATCCTACATATCCTTTCCATTATCAATTGAGGCATAAACATCAACTATGTTCTCACCAAGAACACTCAAGAGAGCAGCCTTAAATAGGGTATCCATTTTCTGAAATCCTGTTCCTGTTGAGGATCAAGAATTTCTTCAGGTTTGCCAAGAGTGGCGTCATAGCAACTCATGGTCTGAAACCATAAGACTGCGCTCACGCGCCACCTCTTATAGTACACACCCTCAAACATAGGAGGCTTCATGGATGCATCAAAATCACTTGGGGTAAATTGCCTATAATAAGGGTTTTGGATTGTTGGAAATATGAGCAATTTACCATATGATTTTATTAATAGAAATACTAGATAAAGCATGACCATTATAATAGGGATAAAAACAAGTCATGCAGTTTGACGTAGAGAAGGTAAGTATCATCTTCATACATGAAGTAGATGATCTAGAACAGAACATATGTCAGATAGAGGATAGAACACGCTAGAGCAAGAAAACATAGTAGGATCATAAACAGAGAAGACACAAAGATGTATGGAGCAGCGGCAGAAGAACCGGTCTTGGGGTTGATGTCCTCACGAGCCATGTCGTTGAAGAGGTTGTCAATATCAGGGAAGAAGTCGTCGTTGGGGAAGTGGTCGTCGGTGTCCGGAGCGTCCATGATGAACCGGTCAGTAGTCGCGCAAAGTGCTCCCCAAAAACCTTATCACCCTTCTCCCATACAGGACTCAAAGAGGTGGGGTTTTGGAGGCCTACTGTCCTGACCTGCAAACCGGGATGGGGAAGATCGTAGCAGTAGCTCAGTGCTCAGGAACTCGGTGGCGAGAGGAAGATTTGTTCTCATGTGTCTCTTTAGAGAGGGGAGACCTCCCTTTTATAGGCACAGGAGAAGGAGGTGAAAAGGCTATGACGGGAGATAAAGCAAAGGAGGGAGATGAAACGAATAGGCAGCAGCCGAAGGGTGCAGCGTTCGTATTCAATATCCACTAGCAAAACTTTCCAGCTCCCGAGTGACCTTTCGTATACCCGTCGTTGATACGTCTCCATCGTATCTACTTTTGCAAACTCTTTTGCCCTTGTTTTGGACTCTAATTTGCATGATTTGAATAGAACTAACCCAGACTGGCGTTGTTTTTAGTAGAATTGCCTTGGCATTATTTTTGTGCAGAAATAAAAGTTCTTGGAATGACCTGAAAATTTACGGAGAATATTTTTGGAATAAAAAAAATATTGGTGAAAGAATCTACTACAAGGGACCCACCGGCTATCAACAAGGGTGGATGGCGCACCCCCTACCTTGTGGGTCCCCTGGACCTCCACCGACCTCAACTCCAACTCCATATATTCACTTTCGGTGAGAAAAAAAAATCAGAGAGAAGGATTCATCACATTTTACGATACGGAGCCGCCGCCGCCTCCCGTTCTTCATCGGGAGGGCTGATCTGGAGTCTGTTCGAGGCTCCGGAGAGGGGAATCCATCGCCATCATCATCACCAACCCTCCTCCATCACCAATTTCATGATGTTCACTGATGACCCACAAGTATAGGGGATCTATCGTAGTCCTTTCGATAAGTAAGAGTATCGAACCCAACAAGGAGCAGAAGGAAATGACAAGCGGTTTTCAGGTAGGTATTTTCTGCAAGCACTGAAATTGTAGGTAACATATAGTTTTGTGATAGGATAATTTGTAACGGCTAACAAGCAATGAAGGTAAATAAAGCGCAGCAAGGTGGCCCAATCCTTTTTGTAGCAAAGGACAAGCCTGGACACTTTCTTATAATGAGAAAAGCGCTCCCGAGGACACATGGGAATTATCTTTAAGCTAGTTTTCATCACGCTCATATGATTCGCGTTCGGTACTTTGATAATTTGATATGTGGGTGGACCGGTGCTTGGGTACTGCCCTTTCTTGGACAAGCATCCTACTTATGATTAACCCCTATTGCAAGCATCCGCAACTACAAAAGAAGTATTAAGGTAAACCTAACCATAGCATGAAACTAGTGGATCCAAATCAGCCCCTTACGAAGCAACGCATAAACTAGGGTTTAAGCTTCTGTCACTCTAGCAACCCATCATCTACTTATTACTTCCCAATGCCTTCCTCTAGGCCAAAATAATGGTGAAGTGTCATGTAGTTGACGTTCACATAACATCACTACAGGAGAGACAACATACATCTCATCAAAATATCAAACGAATACTAAATTTATATGACTACTAATACAAGACTTCACCCATGTCCTCAGGAACAAACATAACTACTCACAAAGCATATTCATGTTCATGATCAGAGGAGTATTAATATGCATTAAGGATCTGAACATATGATCTTCCACCAAGTAAACCAATTAGCATCAACTAGAAGGAGTAATCAACACTACTAGCAACCCACATGTACCAATTTGTGGTTTTGATACAAGATTGGATACAAGAGATGAAGTAGGGTTTTGAGAGCAGATGGTGCCGGTGAAGATGTTGATGGAGATTGACCCCCTCCCGATGAGAGGATCATTGGTGATGATGATGGTGATGATTTCCTCCTCCCGGAGGGAAGTTTCCCCGGCAGAATAGCTCCGCTGGAGCCCTAGATTGGTTCCGCCAAGGTTCCGCCTCGTAGCGGCGGAGTTTCGGCCCGTAAGCTTGCTTATGATTTTTTCCAGGGTAAGAGGCTTCATATAGCAGAAGATGGGCACCGGAGGGCCACCAGGGGGCCCAGGAGACAGGGGCGCGCCCGATAGGGTGGGGGGGGGGACCCTCCTGGCCAGGGTGTAGGCCCCCTCTAGTACTTTCTTTGCTCAATAATTCTTATTAATTCCAAAAATGACTTTCGTGGAGTTTCAGGACTTTTGGAGCTGTGCAGAATAGGTTTCCAATATTTGCTCCTTTTCCAGCCAGAATTCCAGCTGCCGGCATTCTCCCTCTTCGTGATAAACCTTGTAAAATAAGAGAGAATAGCCATAAGTATTGTGACATAATGTGTAATAACAGCCCATAATGCAATAAATATTGATATAAAAGCATGATGCAAAATGGACGTATCAACTCCCCTAAGCTTAGACCTCACTTGTCCTCGAGCGGAAGCCGAAATCAAAAATATGTCCACATGTTCAGAGATAGAGGTGTTGATAAAAATAAAATACGGACATGAGGGCATCATGATCATTCTTATAACAGCAACATATATAGATTTTGTCATATGATTTCTTATACTCAAGTAACAATCTATTCACAATGCCAAGTATGGTTCAGAAACTTCATTAAGAACTAACAAACTATAATCTCATTCATTGGAGCAATTGCAATTTATCATAACATCGAAAAGAGTAAAAAATAGAGCTTTTCAGCAAGTCCACATACTCAACTATCATATAATCTTCTATAATTGCTAACTCTCATGCAATACTTATGGTTATGGAGTTTTAATCGGACACTGAGAAAGATAGGGGCTTATAATTTCGCCTCCCAACGTATTCACCTTTGGGTGATGTCAACAATAATAGTTCATGCTAACTTACATCCAATTGGATATATATATCAGGATCTTTCCAACATGAGGTGCTTGCCAAAGGATAAAATGAAAAAGGGAAAGGTGAAGATCACCTCGACTCTTGCATAAAGTAAAAGACATAAAGTAGAAGATAGGCCCTTCGCAGAGCGAAGCAGAGGTTGTCATGTGCTTTTAGGGCTAGATGCACAAAATCTTAATGCAAAAGAATGTCACTTTATATTGCCACTTGTGATATGAACCTTTATTATGCAGTCCGTCGTTTTTATTACTTCCATATCACACGATCATATAAAGCTTATTTTCTCCGCACTAATAAGCCATACATATTTACAGAGCAATTTTTATTGCTTGCAACATGACAACTTACTTGAAGGATCTTACTCAATTTATAGGTAGGTATGGTGGACTCTCATGGCAAAACTGGGTTTAAGGATATTTGGAAGCACAAGTAGTATCTCTACTTGGTGCAAGGAATTTGGCTAGCATGAGGGGGAAAGGCAAGCTCAACATGTTCGGAAGATCCATGACAATATACTTTAACTGAGATGTGAGAAAACATAAACCATTACGTTGTCTTCCTTATCCAACATCAACTCTTTAGCATGTCATACTTTAATGAGTGCTCACAATCATAAAAGATGTCCAAGATAGTATATTTGTATGTGAAAACCTCTCTTTCTTCATTACTCCCTATTAATTGCAACGATGACCAAAACTATGTTTGTCAACTCTCAACAACTTTTATGCCTCATACGTTTTATATGTGAAGTCATTACTATCCATAAGATCAATATGAACTCTTTTATCCTTTATATTCTTTCTATTTTCTCAAGATCATAGCAATATAGCAAAGCCCTTGACTCAACACTAATCTTTATTATATAGCTCACGGACTCGATTACCAATAGGGACCACAAAGCAAAACTCAAAACTACTTCAAACCAAAACTTTATTCTACTAGATCAAGATATTACTAAAAAGGATCAAACTAAGTAAAACGGTAAAGATAGGAGTGTGATGGTGATACGATACCGGGGCACCTCCCCCAAGCTTGGCAGTTGCAAAGGGGAGTGCCCATACCCATGTGATTATGTCCTCGGAGGTGGTGAAGAAGGAGTTGTTGATGATGTAGGCTTCCTCCTCAACTTGCACTTGAGAATGGAATTTTGCCCCCTTAGATCTTCGATCTCCCGCTCAAGGCTTAATATCCTTTTGCATAGTTCCTGTTGTTTTCCTGCAAGAGACGAAAAGGGATAAACTCGATCTTGGGCTTCTTTGCCCTATCAGGGAGGCTTCACTTTTTAAACTCCACATGCATGTCCCCAGGTTGAGGTAACGGGACTTCGTCTTCGTCTACGCTCGTTTCCTCCTTTCCCTTAGGCTCGTAGTCTTCTTCTTCCTCAGTGGTCCAGCCACAGTGATCCAAGTCCTCGTAGACTTTAGGGTCTGCAAGGTAATCAGCCACATAGCTTTCTCCTTCCGTGTCCTGGGACGACATATTGCTCTAATCTGCGACAAAAATAGCTCGAAACGAAAATAGAAGATTTTTGCGTGATATGGTCGTCAAAACCTTCGGGAGATTATATAATGAATTTTTACCGACCAAAAGAAGTAACGTGCAAGAAAACGGAGTCTGGGAGGCACACGAGGTACCCACAAGGCAGGGGGACGCGCCCAGTAGGGGGGTGCCCTCCACCCTCTTGGAGGCCTCGTGTCCTTCCCGGATTACTTCTTGCTTTCCAAAATTCTTAAATATTCCAAAACGGAGAAAAATTACCATTAGAATTGTTTTGGAGTCGATTTACTTACCAGACCACATACCTATTCCTTTTCGGACTCTGAAACGTTCTGGAAAGTGTCCCTTATGTATTCCTCCGGGGTTACGGTTTCAACAATATTGGTTTCAACATTTATAGGATTACCTGAGATATAATGTTTGATTCTTTGACCGTTCACCACCCTCGGACTTGTGCCTTCGAAGTTGTTGATTTTTATGGCACCGGAATGATAGACCTCCTCGATAACGCAAGGAACTTCCGATTTAGAGAGAAGCTTTCCTGCAAAAAATCTTAAACGAGAGTTGAATAGTAACACATAATCACCTACGTTAAACTCACGCTTTTGTATCCTTTTATCATGCCACCTTTTAACTTTTTCTTTAAACAACTTGGCATTTTCATAAGCTTGGGTTCTCCATTCATCAAGTGAGCTAATATCAAATAACCTCTTCTCACCAGCAAGTTTGAAATCATAGTTGAGCTCTTTAATAGCCCAATATGCCTTATGTTCAAGTTCGAGAGGTAAGTGACATGCTTTTCCATAAACCAACTTATACGGAGACATACCCATAGGATTTTTATATGCAGTTCTATAGGCCCATAATGCATCATCGAGTTTCTTGGACCAATTTTTCCTAGATATATTGACAGTCTTTTGCAAAATTAATTTGAGCTCTCTATTGCTCAATTCTACTTGACCACTAGACTGCGGGTGATAAGGAGATGAAATTCTATGATTAACACCATACTTAGCATGCATTTTATGAAAGGCACCATGAATAAAATGTGAACCACAATCAGTCATAAGATATCTAGGGACTCCAAACCTCAGAAAAATAACTTCCTTAAGCATCTTGATAGAGGTGTTATGATCAACACTACTAGTTGGAATAGCTTCTACCCACTTAGTAACGTAATCAACAGCAACTAAAATATGTGTATATCCATTGGAGGCAAGAAAAGGTCCCATATAATAAAAGCCCCAAACATCAAATGGTTCAATAACAAGAGAATAATTCATAGGCATTTCTTGACGTCTACTAATATTACCTATTCTTTGACATTCATCACAAGAAAAGACAAACTTACGAGCATCTTTGAAGAGAGTAGGCCAATAAAAACTGGATTGCAATACCTTATGTGCAGTTCTATCTCTAGCGTGGTGTCCTCCATATGGTTCGGAGTGATACTTGCATAGGATCTGTTCCTGTTCATGCTTAGGTACACAACGTCTAATAACACCATCTACTCCTTCTTTATAAAGGTGTGGGTCATCCCAGAAGTAATGTCTTAAATCATAAAAGAACTTTTTCTTTTGCTGGTATGTGAAACTAGGCGGTATAAATTTAGCAACAATGTAATTAGCATAATCAGCATACCATGGAGCAGTACGAGAAGCATTAATGACTGCTAATTATTCATCAGGAAAGCTATCATCAATAGGTAGTGGGTCATCAAGAACATTCTCTAACCTAGACAAGTTGTCCGCAACGGGGTTCTTAGCCCCCTTTCTATCAATAATATGCAAATCAAATTCTTGGAGCAAGAGAACCCATCTAATTAATCTAGGTTTAGCATCTTTCTTTTCCATAAGATATTTAATAGCAGCATGATCCGTGTGAATAGTAACTTTAGAATCAACAATATAAGGTCTGAACTTATCACATGCAAATACAACTGCTAAGAATTCTTTTTTGGTAGTAGCATAATTTCTTTGGGCAGTATCAAGAGTTTTACTAGCATACTGGATAACATTTAATTTCTTATCAACTCTTTGCCCTAGAACAGCACCTACAACATAATCACTAGCTTCACACATAATTTCAAAGGGTAAATTCCAATCAGGTGGCTGAACAATAGGTGCAGTGATCAAAGATTTCTTAAGTATTTCAAATGCTTCTATACAATCATCAGCAAAGACAAAAGGAATATATTTTTGCAATAAATTAGTCAGAGGCCTAGAATTTTAGAAAAGTCATTAATGAACCTCCTATAAAAACCGGCATGACCAAGGGAACCTATTATACCTTTAATATCCTTGGGACATGGCATCTTTTCAATAGCATCAACTTTAGCTTTATCAACTTCAATACCTCTTTCAGAAATCTTATGCCACAAGACA
The DNA here is from genome assembly GCF_002162155.2 of Triticum dicoccoides. Taxonomy (NCBI): domain Eukaryota; kingdom Viridiplantae; phylum Streptophyta; class Magnoliopsida; order Poales; family Poaceae; genus Triticum; species Triticum dicoccoides. Next base: position 244,346,026 of record NC_041391.1, read on the forward strand.
ATGCCTTCATTAACCATAAAGTGGCACTTTTTCCAATTCAAGACGAGACTAGTGTCTTCACATCTCTACAAAACTCGATCCAGGTTGCTCAAGCAATCATCAAAAGAGGATCCATAAACGGAGAAGTCATCCATGAATACCTCACAAATCTTTTCACAAAAGTCAGAGAATATAACCATCATACATCTTTGAAAGGTAGCTGGTGCATTACATAAAACAAAAGGCATACACCTATAAACAAAAGTACCGAAAGGGCAAGTAAAAGTAGTTTTTGATTGATCCTCCGCTAACACGGGTATTTGAGAGAAACCAGAATAACCATCTAGAAAGCAGAAATGTGCATGTTTGGATAGTCTTTCTAGCATTTGATCAATAAAAGGTAAAGGGTAATGATCTTTCTTAGTGGCTTTATTTAATTTATGGAAATCAATCACCATCCTATAACCTGTAATAATTCTTTGCGAGAACAATTCATCTTTATCGTTAGGAACGACAGTAATACCTCCCTTTTTAGGAACGAAGTGAACATGACTTACCCAATCACTATCAGCAACGGGATAAATTATACCTGCCTCAAGGAGCTTTAGTATCTCCTTTCTTACAACTTCCCTCATCTTAGGATTTAACCGTCGTTGAGGATATCTAACTGGTTTGGCATCTTTCTCCAATTTAATTTTGTGTTGGCATAGAGTGGGACTAATGCCCTTAAGATCATCCAGAGTATATCCAATAGCAGCACGGTGCTTCTTCAGAGTTTTCAATAATCTTTCGTCTTCTTGCTCTGAAAGGTTAAGACTAATAATAACAGGATATATCTTCTTTTCATCAAGATAAGCATATTTAAGATTATCAGGTAAAGGTTTGAGCTCAAACACGGGATCACCCTTGGGTGGAGGGGGATCCCCTAAGATTTCAACAGGCAAGTTGTGTTTCAGAATAGGACCCTATTAAAGAAATATTTCATCTATTTCCCTTCTTTCATTCATAAACATATCATTTTCATGTTCTAGCAAATATTGTTCTAACGGATCACTAGGAGGCACGAAGATAGAAGCAAGACCAATAATTTCATCCTTACTAGGCAATTCTTTATCACGGGGTTGTCTATGAAACTTAGCAAAATTAAACACATGTTTCATATCCCCCAAGCCAATTGTAACAATATCCTTTTCACAATCAATCTTAGCATTAACAGTATTCAAGAAAGGTCTACCAAATATAATGGGACAAAAGTCATCTTGTGGGGAACCAAGAACAAGAAAATCAGCAGGATATTTAACCTTCCCACACAAGACTTCAACATCTCTGACAATCCAAATGGTGTGATAGTATCTCTATTGGCAAGCTTTATTGTAACATCAATATCTTCTAACTCAGCGGGTGCGATATCATGCATAATTTCTTTATATAGGGAAACAGGTATTGCACTAGCACTAGCACCCATATCACATAAGCCATGATAACAGTGATCTCCTATTTTAACAGAAATAACAGACACGCCTACAACATGTCTATGTATCTTAGTATCGGGTCTAGCAATATTAGCAGTTTCACCACAGAAGTAAATAACATGCCCATCTATATTATCATCCAAGAGATCTTTAACCATAGCAATACTAGGTTCGACTTTGATTTGCCCAGGAGGTGTATAAGTTCAAGTATTACTCTTATGAACCACAGTTGAAGCTTTAGCATGATCCTTTATCCTAACAGGAAAAGGTGGTTTCTCAACATAAGTAGTAGGAACAACAGAATCATTATAAGTGATAGTCTTTTTGTCAACTATAATAGGTGCAACTACTTTTACTTCAGTAGGAGGATTATATTTAAACCACTTCTCCTTAGGGAGATCAACATGAGTAGCAAAAGATTCACAAAAAGCAGCTACTATCTCAGAGTTAAGTCCGTATTTAGCGCTGAATCCACGAAAAGCATCGGTATCCATAAAAGATTTAACACAATCAAACTTAGTTGTCATACCTGACTCCTTACCATCGTCGGAACCCCAATCTTCAGAGTTGCGTTTAATTCTTTCCAGTAAATCCCACTTGAATTCAGTAGTCTTCAGCATATAAGAACCAGCACAGGAAGTATAGAGCATGGTGCGATCATTGAGAGAAAGCCGAGCATAAATTTTTTGAATAATCATTTCTCTTGATTTAAGCCTCCCCCAAGCTTGAGCGATGCTTTCTCCTTTGTGAGGCCAGAAATTATATATGCAATTACGATCACGATGAACAAGATGCATAGGATAGAACTTCTGGTGAAATTCCAACTTCAATCGTTTATAATTCCAAGATCCCGTATCATCCCATAGCCTATACCATGTCAATGCATCTCCCTTCAAAGATAAAGGGAAGACCTTCCTTTTAACAACAACATCGGGTATACCTGCAACCTCAAATAATCCAAAAACTCCATCCACAAAGATAAGGTGTAAATCGGGATGCAATGTTCCATCTCCTGCAAAGGGATTAGCTAGCAGTTTCTCTATCATACCCAAAGGAATCTCAAAGTAAACATTTTCAGTAGGTTCAGTAGGTTTAGGAGCAACTCTTTGCTCTACTGGTCGGGGCGAAGATGCCCCGAACAAGCCCCTCAAAGGATTAGTTTCCATAGTAACAAGTGGCAGAAAATTTCAGCACACTATATAAATGTTTCCTTACCAAGTTCCACTCACCAAAGGCGCTTCACTCCCCGATAACGGCGCCAGAAAAGAGTCTTGATGACCCACAAGTATAGGGAATCTATCATAGTCCTTTCGATAAGTAAGAGTGTCAAACCCAACGAGGAGTAGAAGGAAATGACAAGCAGTTTTCAGTAAGGTATTCTCTGCAAGCACTGAAATAGTTTTGTGATAGGATAATTTGTAACGGGTAACAAGCAATGAAGGTAAATAAAGTGCAGCAAGGTGGCCCAATCCTTTTTATAGCAAAGGACAAGCCTGGACAATTTCTTATAATGAGAAAAGCGCTCCCGAGGACACATGGGAATTATCGTCAAGCTAGTTTTCATCACGCTCATATGATTCGCGTTCGGTACTTTGATAATTTGATATGTGGGTGGACCGGTGCTTGGGTACTGCCCTTTCCTGCACAAGCATACCACTTATGATTAACCCTTATTGCAAGCATCCGCAACTACAAAAGAAGTATTAAGGTAAACCTAACCATAGCATGAAACTAGTGGATCCAAATCAGCCCCTTACGAAGCAACGCATAAACTAGGGTTTAAGCTTCTGTCACTCTAGCAACCCATCATCTACTTATTACTTCCCAATGCCTTCCTCTAGGCCCAAATAATGGTGAAGTGTCATGTAGTCGACGTTCACATAACACCACTAGAGGAGAGACAACATACATCTCATCAAAATATCGAACGAATACCAAATTTACATGACTACTAATAGAAAGACTTCACCCATGTCCTCAGGAATAAACGTAACTATTCGCAAAGCATATTCATGTTCATGATTAGAGGAGTATTAATATGCATTAAGGATCTGAACATATGATCTTCCACCAAGTAAACCAATTAGCATCAACTACAAGGAGTAATCAACACTACTAGCAACCCACATGTAGCAATTTGTGTTTTTGATACAAGATTGGATACAAGAGATGAACTAGTGTTTTGAGAGGAGACGGTGCTGGTGAAGATGTTGATGGAGATTGACCACCTCCCGATGAGAGGATCGTTGGTGATGACGATGGTGCTGATTTCCCCCTCCCGGAGGGAAGTTTCCTGGCAGAACAGCTCCGCTGGAGCCCTAGATTGGTTCCGCCAAGGTTCCGCCTCGTAGCGGCGGAGTTTCATCCCGTAAGCTTGCTTATGATTTTTTCCAGGGTAAGAGGCTTCATATAGCAGAAGATGGGCACCGGAAGGCCACCAGGGGGCCCAGGAGACAGGGGCGCGCCCAGTAGGGGGGCACCCCCACCCTCCTGCCCAGGATGTGGGCCCCCTCTGGTACTTTCTTTGCTCAATAATTCTTATTAATTCCAAAAATGACTTTCGTGGAGTTTCAGGACTTTTGGAGCTATGCAAAATAGCTTTCCAATATTTGCTCCTTTTCCAGCCAGAATTCCAGCTGCCGGCATTCTCCCTCTTCATGATAAACCTTGTAAAATAAGAGAGAATAGCCATAAGTATTGTGACATAATGTGTAATAACAGCCCATAATGCAATAAATATTGATATAAAAGCATGATGCAAAATGGACGTATCATTCACCACCGTGCGTGAGTAATTCCATCGTAGGCTTGCTGGACGGTGATGGGTTTGATGAGATTTATCATGTAATTGAGTTAGTTTTGTTAGGGTTTGGTCCCTAGTATCCACTATGTTCTGAGATTGATGTTGCTATGACTTTGCTATGCTTAATGCTTGTCACTAGGGCCCTAGTACCATGATTTCAGATCTGAACCTATTATGTTTTCATGAATATATTTGTGTCCTTGATCCTATCTTGCAAGTTGTAGACACCTATTACGAGTTATGTTCCGCATACCCCAAGGTGACAATAATTGGGATTCTTTCCGGTGATTACCGTAGTTTGAGGAGTTCATATATTCATTAAGTGCTAATGCTTTGGTTCGGTTCTCTATTAAAAGGAGGCCTTAATATCCCTTAGTTTCCATTAGGACCCTGCTGCCACGGGAGGGTAGGACAAAAGATGTCATGCAAGTTCTTTTCCATAAGCATGTATGACTATATTCAGAATACATGCCTACATTATATTGATGAATTGGAGCTAGTTCTCTGTCACCCTAGGTTATAACTATTGCATGATGAATGCCATCCAACATAATTATCTACCATTGATCCATTGCCTACGAGCTTTTCACATATTGATCTTGTTGGGAAACGTAGCATGCGATTTGAAAAATTTCCTACGCTCACGCAAGATCTATCTAGGAGATGCATAGCAATGAGGGGGAGAGTGTGTCTACATACCCTCGTAGATCGTAAGCGGAAGCGTTTCACAATGCGGTTGATGTAGTTGAACTTTCTTCATGATCCACCGATCGAGTACCTAACGTGCGGCACCTCCGAGTTCTGCACATGTTCAGCTCGGTGACGTCCCTCGCCTTCTTGATCCAGCAAGACATTGAGGAAGTAGATGAGTTCCATCAACACAACGGTGTGGTGACGGTGATGGTGAAGTGATCTGCGCAGGGCTTCGCCTAAGCACTACGAAAAGATGACCGGGGGAGTAAACTATGGAGGGGGGCGCCGTACACGGCTAGGCAATTGTCTGGGGTGTGCTAGGCGCCCCCTCCCACATATATATATGTGGGGGGGGGGAGGGTTTCCCCAAGTGGCGCCCCTTGCCTTTTTCCACCGGAGAAGAAAGGGAAGGGGGAAGAGAGAAAGGAAAGGGGGGCCGAACTCCCTTTTTCCTTCTCCCAATTCAGCCTCCTACCATAGGGGGTGAGCCCCTTGTGGGCTGGTGTGCTCCCCTCTCATGCCCATATGGCCCATATCTTCCCCCGGGGGTTCCGGTAACCCCTCCGGTACTCCGATAAATACCCGATACACTTCGGGACACTTTCGGTGTCCGAATACTATCGTCCTATATATCAATATTTACCTCTCAACCATTTCGATTCTCCTCGTCATGTCCGTGATATCATCCGGGACTTCGAACAACATTCGGTCACCAAATCACATAATTCATATAATACTATATCGTCATCAAACGTTAAGCGTGTCAACCCTACGGGTTCGAGAACTATGTAGACATGACCGAGACACCTCTCCGATCAATAACCAGTAGCGGAACCTGGATGCTCATATTGGCTCCTACATATTCTATGAAGCTCTTTATCAGTCGAACCGTTATGACAACATACATTATTCCCTTTGTCTATCGATATGTTACTTGCCCGAGATTCGATCGTCGGTATCTTCATACCTAGTTCAATCTCGTTACCGGCAAGTCTCTTTACTCGTTCCGTAATACATCACCTCGTGACTAACTCCTTAGTAGTTTGCTTGCAAGCTTCTGATGTGTATTACCGAGAGGGCCCAGAGATACCTCTCCGATACTCGAATTGACAAATCCTAATCTCGATCTATGCCAACTCAACAAACACCTTCGGAGATACCTGTAGAGCATCTTTATAATCACCCAATTATGTTGTGAAAATTGATAACACACAAGGCATTCCTCCGGTATCTGGGAGTTGCATAATCTCATAGTCGAAGAAATATGTATTTGACATGAAGAAATCAATAGCAATAAAACTGAACGATCATAATGCTAAGCTAATGGATGGGTCTTTTCCATCACATCATCTCCTAATGATGTGATCCCGTTATCAAATGACAACTCATGTCCATAGTTAGGAAACCTTAACCATGTTTGATCAACAAGCTAGTCAAGTAGAGGTTCACTAGGGACACAATGTTTGTTTATATATTCACACATGTATTTAGGTTTTCGATCAATACAATTCTAGCGTGAATAATAGACCTTTATCATGAATAAGGAAATATAAATAACAACTTTATCATTGCCTCTAGGGCATATTTCCTTCAGTCTGTGATGACCCACAAGTATAGGGGATCAATTGTAGTCCTTTCCAAAAGTATGAGTGTCAAACCCAACAAGGAGCAGAAGGAAATGACAAGCGGTTTTCAGCAAGGTAATGTCTCCAAGCACTGAAATTATAAGTAACGAGTAGTTTGATAACTAGATAATTTTTAAGGAGCAAGTAACGACAATGGTAACAAAAGTGTAGCAAGGTAGTCCAATCCCTTTGAGGCAAAGGACAGGCCAAAACGGTCTCTTATGATAAGCAAAGTGTTCTTGAGGGTACACGGGAATTTCATCTAGTCACTTTCATCATGTCAGTTTGATTTGTGTTCGCTAATTTGATAATTTGATATGTGGGTGGACCAGTGCTTAGGTGTTGTTCTTACTTGAACAAACCTCCTACTTATGATTAACCCCCTCGCAAGCATCCGCAACCATGAGAAAAGTATTAATAATAAATTCTAACCATAGCATTAAACTTTTGGATCCAAATCATCCCCTTACGGAATAGCACATAAACTAGGGTTTAAGCTTCTGTCACTCTCGCAATCCATCATATAATAACTACTCCACATTGCATTCTCTTAGGCCCAAATATGGTGAAGTGTCATGTAGTCGACGTTCACATGACACCACTAAGGGAATCACAACATACATATCATCAAAATATCGAACACATATAAACTTCACATGATTACTTATAACAAGATTTCTCCCGTGACCTCAAGAACAAAAGTAACTACTCACAATTGATAATCATGCTCAAGATCAGAGGGGTACTAAATAGCATAATGGATCTGAACATATAATCTTCCACCAAATAAATCATATAGTAATCAACTACAAGATGTAATCTACACTACTAGTCACCGACAAGCACCAATCTATAGTTCCAGTACAAAGATTGAACACAAGAGATGAACTAGGGTTTGAGAGGAGATGGTTCTGTTGAAGATGTTGATGGAGATTGCCCTCCCCAAGATGGGACAGTTGTTGGTGATGATGATGACGATGATTTCCCCCTCCGGGAGGGAAATTCCGCCGGCGGAATCGCTCTGCCGGAGGGCAAAAGTGCTCTTGCCCAAGTTCCACCTCGAGACAGCGAGTCTTCGTCCCGAAAGTACTCTTCTTATTTTTTCTAGGTCAAAATGACTTATGTACCTGAAGAGGGGCACCGGAGGTGGGCCAACGGGATCACAACCCACCAGGGCGCGCTTGGGCTCCCTGGTGCCACCAGGTGGGTTGTGTCCACCTGGTGGGCCCCCTTTGGTACGTATTTGCTCCAGTAATTCTCATTTATTCCATAAAAATTCCTCCTGAAGTTTCATCTCATTTGGAGTTGGGCAGAATAGGTAGCCTGGCGTAGCTTTTTCAGGTCCATATTTCCAGCTGCCGGAATTCTCCCTCTTTGTGTGAACCTTGCATATTATGAGAGAAAAGGCATTAGAATTACTCCAAAAAGCATTAATGCAATAAAACAACATAAATAACAGTAGATAAACATGATGCAAAATGGACGTATCAATTCCCCCAAGCTTAGACGTCGCTTGTCCTCAAGCGAAAACCGAAATCAAAAAACATGTCCACATGCTTAGAGAGAGAGAGAGAGAGAGAGAGAGAGAGAGAGAGAGAGAGAGAGAGAGAGAGAGAGAGAGGTGTCGATAAAAACAAAATACAGACATAGAAGAATCATGATTATTATTATAACACAATGAACTTTAAACATAAAGCTTTATCACACAACTTTTATCATATAACTTCTCATGAACAAGTAACAATTCATCACAACATTAAAGTATAAAGCATAAACTCTATTGAAAACCCTATGTTCTCAGTCAACTTTGCAACTACAATTCATCATATTTTCAAGAAGGGTCACGTATCGGAGCCTTTTGGAAAGTCCACATACTCAACCATCATTTAATCTTCTATGATTGCTAACACTCACTGCATACCCATGGGCAAAAAGTTTCAATCGGACACATAGAAAGATAGGGGCTTATAGTTTCGCCTCCCAACGTATTCACCTAGGGGGTGATGTCAACAATAATAACTCATGCTCACTCATATCCAACTGGATATATGTGCTTAGATCTTTCCTCACCATATGATGCTTGCCAAAAGAGAAAAAAATAGGGAAGAATACTTTGACTCATGCATAAAAGTAAATTCACAAAAGTAAAAGATAGGCCCTTTGGAGAGGGAAGCATAAGTTGCCATGCGCTTTTTGTTTGTAAGAAGAATCCCTTAATGCAAAAGAATGTCACCTTATATTTCCCCTTATGATAGCAACCTTTATTATGCAGTCCGTCTTTTTTATTACTTTGCCATCACAAGTTCGTACAACGGTCAATTTTCTCTCACACTAAATGATCCAACACATTTAGAAGCAATTATTATTGCCTTATTGCACCGATGAAAACTTACTTGAAGGATCTTACTCAATCCATAGGTAGGTATGGTGGACTCTCAAGACATGAATTTTGGTTTAAGCTTTTTGGATGCACAAGTAGTATCTCTACTTAATGCGGAGTTTTTGGCTAGCAAAGATGTTGAGCAAGCACCACATGTTGTAGGATCTATAACAATACAACTTCCATGGGTTGTATGAGATCTTCCTCTTGACACAAGCCCATGGAAACACACCTAACCCCACATAGAATTCTCACGTAGATCATGGGTTAGTACACAATGCGTAATGGACAATGATTACCATACAATGGGATCACTTGATCCCTCTCGGTACATCTTGTATGCTTTGTGTGTTGATCAAATTGATTCACTCTTTGACTTAGTCTTGATCAACCTTGTATCACGTCTTTTCCATGACCAATCTTTGGATAATTCCTTGAATAGAACCTTGGTCAACATATAAACTCCTTGAAACCAACAAATGGACTTCAAGAAATGCCTATGGACAAATCCTTCAAATATAACTCAAGGCAACCATTAGTCCATAGAGATTGTCATCAATTATCAAAACAAAACATGGGGGCACCCGATGTTCTTTCAATAGGGAACACATAGACAACATTTACCTAGGTTTGGGCCCTCTCAAAGAGGTAAAACCGCATGTCCTGCTTGGTTATATTGATGTGTTTGTATGACAATTACAGAGTTGATCTACCACGAGATCGGATGAACTAAACCCTTGGTGGGCATGGTGATAATGGTTCTCCTCCTCTACGGGCTAAACCCTCTTGTTTATATAGACACCAGGGTTACTTAGGGTTACACATGCTCGGTCATTATTAGGGGATAAGCATGCCGGTTTCACTACCAGACGTGGAGCATACGCCAAGTGTTCAGAGATTTCCGTCGAGAGCACGGGGTCGCCTGTAGTCCGGCCTTCCTTTGATGAATCAAGAGCGGACCATTAGTCCGGCCCATGAGAGATAGGCCGACAGCCCAAGGACTGTTACCTGTAATCTGTGTTGGTATTTCCTTGAAGAGGAGGGGATGATGCAGCATAGCAAAGGTAAGTATTTCCCTCGGTTATGAAACCAAGATTATCAATCTAGTAGGAGAACCAAGCAACACTATATAAACAACACCTGCACCCAAACAACAAATACTTGCAAGCCAACGCGTAAAGGGGTTATCAATCCCTCAACAGTACTGAGATAGATTAAACTATATGAGATTTGATAAGTAGATCTAACTAAAACACAAAGTAAAATAAATGAAAGAAAATAGCATCAAGGTATTTTTGGTTTTAATATATGATAGGAAATAGACTCTGGGCCATAGTTTTCACTAGAGGCTTCTCTCGAGAAAATAGCATACAGTAGGTAAACAAATTACTGTTGGGCAATTGATAGAAAAACAAATAATTATGAAAATATCCAAGGCATTGATCATGTATATAGGCATCACGTCCAAGATTAGTAGACCGAAACGATTCTGCATCTTCTACTATTACTGCACACATCGACCGCTATCCAACATGCATCTAGTGTAGTAAGTTCATGGAAAAACAAAGTGATGCATTAGGCAAGATGTCATGATGTAGACACGATAACTCACGTATGAAAAAACCCCATCTTGTTACCCTTAATAGCAGTGATAAATGCGTGTCATGTCTCTTTCTATCACTAAGATTGAGCATCGCAAGATCGAACCCATCAGAAAGCACCTCTTCCCATGGCAAGAAAAATCAATCTAGTTGGCCAAACCAAACCAATAAATCGGATAAGAAATACAAAGCTATAAAAATCATGCATAAAAGAGTTCAGAGAAGACTCATATTATTCATGGATAGATCTGATCATAAACTCACAATTCATCGGATCCCAACAAACCGCAAAAAGAGGGACATCAAATAGATCTCCAAGAACATCAAGGAGAACATTGTATTTAAGATAAAAAGAGAGAAGAAGCCATCTAGCTACTAAATACAGACCCGTAGGTCTGTGCTAAACTACTCATGCATCATCGGAGGGGCAACAAGGATGATTAAGAACCCCTCCGTGATCGTTGCCCCCTCGGGCAGAGTGCCGGAAAAGGCCTCTAGATCGGATCTCGTGGTTCTGGAACTTGCGGCGGCAGAAAAAGTATTTCGTCGACTTTGCTATGGTTTTGGGGATTTTAGAGTATTTGTAAAGGTGGAGGTAGGTCAAGGCGGTGCCTGTGGGCCCCACTACCCCTCAGGGCGCGCCAGAGGCCTCTGGCGTGCCCTGGTGTCTAGTGAGCCCCACAGGCCTCCTCTTGTGCACTACAGAAGCTTCTAGGGTCTCTTATCACCAAAAAAACTCCAAAAAATTTCGTGGCATTTGGACTTCGTTTGATATTGATATTCTGCAAAGTAAAAAACAAGCAAAAAACAGCAACTGGCACTGGGCACTAGGTCAATAGGTTAGTCACAAAAAATGATATAAAGTTGCTAGTAAATGTATATAAAACATCCAAGATTGATACTTTAATAGCATGGAACAATCAAAAATTATAGATACGTTGGAACCGTATCAAGGACCCCTTAGTCCAGGACACCCTCAGCGTGCCGCCACGCCGGCCTGGCTACGGCGGCGGCTGGAGTTGGAGAAGGAGGCAGGGGAAAGAGAGACATGTTGACAGACCTGATTTGAGAATTGAGCAGCACTTGGGATTTTACACATTAGCCCTCCTTCTTCTCTTCTTTCTTCACAAGAAGGTCCTCCTGCTTCTTTAGCTAGGCCCCTGGTTACTTCTTTTCATCTCGCACAAGTCTCCTCTTCCTTCTCTTCTTTCCCTCACTCTTCTCGATAGCCACATAGACGTAATCTTGACGATTAGTACCTTTGCACACATTTCTACAAAATAGAAAAAAGACCAGTAAACGATCCCTTTATATAATTTTCACTCAATTATTCAATATTTTATAGCAAGGATTGATGGCTAGAACTCAACAAATGATATATCTGTATGCCAAAATTATGTATATGAAATGTGCTTATCAGCTGCTCCCTCCGTTCCAAATTACTCGTCGTGGTTTTAGTGAACTAAAACCACGACGAGTAATTTGGAACGGAGGGAGTAGCACACAAGCTGCTAGATGGATCCAGCTGCTCGTGTGTTAGCTTGGTCGGTGCGTTGCTGTCCTATGAGATGCACCATGACGCAGCTATGAACACAAGCCTGACGCGACTCCCTGGACAATAGTACGGTGCAACTATGAACACGAGCAGGATCCCAGCGCAACTTCCTATCCAGGAGCACGGCGTGGCGCTGCTACTCCCTTTCATGTACACGTGGTTGAGGATGGGTGATGAAGGAAAGAGACCTTGAGCTTGAGTCATGTTGGCCTGCCTGCCGCACACTAAGCTCCGCCGCAGTCATGCTCGTCTCTTGCGAAGGCGCTCGACTGCCACGCCTGCATGTAAGAAAGAGAGAGATGTTGCCAGGCCTGAATTGAGAAAGAGGGAGAGGCGCTGCGCGTCCACTCCGCTGCAAGCTCGGCTCGCCGAGGCCTGTTCGCTCCATGCCGAGCAGCCCGAGCCGTGACGCGGTGATGGTCGCCATCGTCCCCATCGCGGCCTTGGACGCTCGGTCAGCGGCCTTGGACAAGGTGTTTGAGAGAATGTCCAGGAGAGAATAGTGGAGTGACTGGAGGGGAGAGACTGTTGGCATGTGGGCCCTCCTATCATAACGGTCAAACATAATAGTCAGCCCTGACAGATGATCACCCCCTATCATAACTGAACTTATCTCGTTTAAAACAGTCATCAAACATTTTTGGTAGTTTTTTGCAACAAGATTAGTTGAAAATGGTAGTTTTTGGTGACTTTTTTTAAAGTGGTAATTCAATGGGACGACCAACTCAAATGTGGTATTTTTTTCAAATACTCGGCTTGCCTCCGTCAATTGGTTATTCTGTATGTTTTTGTTGTCAAACGCTACTTTAGCAAAGTTATTGCATTTTCCAGTCTTGTTGTCCTATGCTTTTGTTGTGTTTGTGTCTTTCTTTTTTTGTTTTCAGATTTCCACAACTCCATGAATTAAGAAAACCACATGCGCGAAAGAAGCCTTTCTCTCAGAAGCTATCGCTGCCAACCCTTCTGACGACTCAAAATGGATCATCATTGGGGATTTCAACCTTAACTACCAAGCAGAGGATAAGAACAACAACAACCTAGACTTCCGTCTGATGGGTCTCTTCAGAAGAGCCCTCACCAACTGTCAGCTTAAGGAGCTGAAGCTGCAGAACCGGAGGTTTACTTGGAGCAACGAAAGGGAGACCCCTACTCTTGTGCGTCTGGATCGGGCTTTCTGCAGTGCTGCTTGGGACCTCATGTTCGAGAATCATGTGCTACATGCCCTGTCCTCATCCCTCTCGGACCACTACCCCCTCCTCCTTTCCAACTAGAGTGGCCCGCTGTAGCGACCAGACCTCAAGCAGTCTGATCTCTGTGCTCAGTGTCATCCCTGGATCAGTAATGCTGACACCACACAGTACTTGGAGGATTTATAACAGAGTAGCAATCACACACTTATTACATCGAATGTCTCAAAAGAGAACTTATTGAAATAAATATGGCTTAAGGCCATCTAAAACAATAACAACGGAAGTCTTGGAAGATAAGAGAGTCCATCAACTTCAACGGCATCACTGAGTATAGAACCACGACCTAAAAACACCTCACTCGTCGTCTCAAAAGTCTGCAACCTGAAATGTTGCAGCCCGAAAACGGGTCAGCGCATGGAATATGCTGGCAATGTAACACATAGAGAATAACAATGGAATAAGCTATACTACATGCATATTTGGCTGGTGGAAAGCTCTATGGTTACAGTTTTTGCATAAAGCCAATTTTTCCATACTGCAAAGGAATAAATTTATTTAACTATCATGGTGGTTGTTAAACATTGAGAATGGTTGACAACATTCTCAATCCCAATTAAAAGTACTCCTTAAACCCAACAATATTAAATTAGAGTAACATGATGAGATTCACATGATATCCAGGTACTAGATACTCAAAATGTCCATAACCGGGGACACGGCTAACCATGATTAGTTTATACACTCTGCAGACGTTTGCACACTTTTCCCCACAAGACTCGATCGCCTCTGTTTGATTCCTCGCACTACATGATGTTTGAGAAACGGATGACCGAGACATAGTCTTTCGGAAGCACTAGCACCTTACATGTGGATAGACCGGTACACCTACTTTCCCCTACATCTGCTAGTCTACCCGTAAGAGTTCGCACAACTTAGTCAACTATGCCAGAGCCCATAATGGCTTGTGGCTACACACGTAAGTTTCTAGTTTGAATAATCTCATGATCCCTTTGAGCCTGGGTGGCGGTCCGAAGAAAAACAGGCAAGTCCTGCTAGAAAATAGGTGCCTCAATCCACCCAGATGTGTGTTTAAGTTGCCACCTTAAATAAACCATTAATTTAACAATCTCACATCTTGTCATGGATACACTCACCCAATCCACGTCTACTAGCATAGCATGGCATAATAAGCAAACGTAGAAGTAACTCCCAAAGGTTTGATAATAAAACAGGTAATAGGTACTACCTCATCTACTTCCCATCCCACAATTTAATTAGATCCTAATCATGCAATGTTTGAGGATAGATCTAAGGCATAAAACTGGGTAGTAGAAAGGTATGATCAAGTGTTACTTGCCTTGCTGATGATCCGCGAGACCTAGAGACTCAAAGTAACAGGCGGCGCACTCCGGGTATTCTATCGCAGACAAACAAACAAGCATACAATAAGTACTCATCTAATGCACAGCTAAACTCGAGTAAAAGATCTAACCAGAATGTTGAACTTAAGAACTCCGGTTTGCAAAAAGAAACAAATCAAAGAAAGCAGCGAAGGTCCAACGGCGAAAGAAAACAGCTTCGTTTTACTAATCTGGATCTAAGTCAAATTTTACAGAAGCAAAAACTTGCTTAAGTTGATTATTCGGAAAGAGGGTTTCGAGATGAAACTCCAGGCGCTTGAATTGCCTGATTCCGATAAACGAGCCAAAAGTTATACTAAAACGAAAATCGGATCAGGAATTGCGATCAGAAAAATCGCGGATTAAATCCGAGAAAAAGAAAAACGACGAACGGTTAACGAACGAACGTTCGTTAACTAAACTAATCTGACGAACACGTTCATTAAAACGAACGAACGAGCGAATGCTCGCTAATTAAACTAAACCGAAAATAAAATTGATCTAACGCAAAACCGAAAAAAAAACCGAACAAAAACCAAAAATAAACGCGCTCGATTTTTATAAAAAAAACCGGCGGCACGCGGATCGAGGCGGCGGCGAACCTCGGGCGGCGAGTCGGCGAGGCGGCGGCGGCTGCTCCGGCGAAGTCCGGCGACTCCGTCGGCGGCGGCGGCGGCGGCTAGCTAGGGTTAGGGTTTCGGGCGCGGGGTGGGCCGGTGGCGGTTGGCGGGCTGGCGGGCGAGGCGGCTGGGCCTGGGGGCCCCGGGGCGGCGCTATATATAGAGCCCCACGAGCGGAGTCCCGCTCGGGCACGGCCCGTAGGTCGGTTGCGCGTTTTTTTTAAATAATTCCGCGTAGAAGAAAAATAAAAATAAATACTAAACTGACTCCAAAAATCCCAAAATAAAATTTCCCCGGCTTCTAAAATCAAGTCGGACAAGATGAACATTTATTTTGGGCCTAAATGCAATTTTAAAAAACGCGCATTTTCCTAAATTCAAATAAAATGCGAAAAACTCCAAAATAAATCTTATTTGATTTTTTTATTAAATCTTCATTATTTCTTTATTTTGGGAAAGTCATTTTATTCCCTCTCTGAATTTTTGGTAGTAGAAATAATTGAAGATAAAATAAATAAAATCGAATGATCCTATTTTCAAAATTTGAGAAAAACTCTGTCGGTGTCAAAACCGGCGGATCTCGGGTAGGGGGTCCCGAACTGTGCGTCTAGGCGGATGGTAACAGGAGACAAGGGACACAATGTTTTTACCCATGTTCGGGCCCTCTCGATGGAGGTAAAACTCTACTCCTGCTTGATTGATATTGATGATATGGGTAGTACAAGAGTGGATCTACCAAGAGATCAAGGAGGCTAAACCCTAGAAGCTAGCCTATGGTATGTTTGTTGTAATGGTTGTGTGTCCTACGGACTAAAACCCTCCGGTTTATATAGACACCGGAGAGGGCTAGGGTTACACAGAGTCGGTTACAATGGTAGGAGATCTACATATCCGTATTGCCAAGCTTGCCGTCCACGCCAAGGAAAGTCCCATCCGGACACGAGACGAAGTCTTCAATCTTGTATCTTCATAGTCTTGGAGTCCGGCTGACGATGATAGTCCGGCTGTCCGGACACCCCCTAGTCCAGGACTCCCTCAGTAGCCCCTGAACCAGGCTTCAATGACGATGTGTCCGGCGCGCATATTGTTCGGCATTGCAAGGCGGGTTCCTCCTCCGAATAATTCGTAGAAGATTGTGAACACCAGGATAGTGTCCGGCTCACCACCAAGCCTTTTCTTGAACCGTTTTTTATCATACCACCTCAATGCGTTTAGCGAAGCGGTTTCCTTGGCACGTCTTGTCGAAGCAGAGATCGTGTTCCCCTTATTCCAGGATTCTCATCAATACGGACGTGGGTAACCCAATCGTGCCCGTTGCCACGCCCCCTCTATCGGAGGCGAGTCCCGAACGGTCACGGGGACGGCTCTTGGTATTATACCCCTTTATAATGGGACCAAGGCTCATTTCTTTTCTTCAACCCTCAATCGAATCTTCTCCTCGCCCCGAGTTCCAACACCCAGAGCCCCAGATTCGAGTGCTTCGGACCTCCAAAAATGTCCGGCTCCGACCCAAAGGGCCGGTGGATGCCCTCCTCCGTCATGGAAGAGGACGTGCTAAAGCTGCGAGAAGCCAAGTACCTGACCTACGGGATTTCGCATAGGCTGCCCGCCAAAGGGCAAGTCATTCCCACCCCCGAGCCCAGCGAGTATGTCGTGTTTGTGTCCCACCTCCGTCGGGGTTTAGGCGTCCCGATGGATCCTTTTGTGAGAGGGCTCATGTTTTATTATGGGTTGGGATTCCACGACTTGGCTCCGGAGTCCATCCTCCATATTTCTTCATTCATTGTCGTCTGCGAAGCCTTCCTCCGTGTTACCCCTCACTTCGGGTTGTGGCTTAAGACCTTCGACGTGGAGCCGAAGATGATCGAGGGGCGTCAAGCAGAGTGCGGCGGGGCGGTTGTAAGCAGAAGGGCCAACGCTCCATGGCCCGAGGGCTCTTTTTAGGAGGAGCTCGGCTTGTGGCAGCAGGAGTGGTTCTACATAACCGCTCCCAGGGGCAGCAGGCAGAAGCCGCCGCCCATCTTCCGCTCGGGCCCTCCGCAGCGGCTGATGTCATGGGTCAGCCAAGGGCTCAACTGGGGGCCGTCAAAGGACGTGCCCCTATTGCAGGGCCGGATTCAAGACCTCCAGGCGAGGGAGATCGATCTGGTCGTGGTGATGCAGGTCATGCTGATTAGGCGTCTCCTGCCCTGCAAACGCCGTCCTCTCCGGCTGTGGGAGTTTAATCCGGAGGGACCACAAATTCTCCAACACTTCATGGGTACGACACCCGCGGAGATGTACAAATTGTTGTTCGGATCACGAGAGGCGTGTCCGGAATTGACCGAGGACGCTGGCCTAAGCTGCAATCGCCCAGATACACAAGTAAGTAGCTCCTTGTCCGGACATACCGTCTATTTGCCTTTTTATGATTCGCCTTTTGACCAATTGTCCTCTAAACAGGAGTGGATAGCGCAAGCAAAACTGATACGGTGTCCGGCCCCCCTCCCAGAGACCGCGCCGGATCCCGTGCTGGTCAGGATGCTGGAGGTAGCGCCTTCAGAGGAAGGCGAAGGGGAGAACAGAGGAACTACCGCCTCAACCAAGGAGGCTTACGAGGAAGGGGGGATCGAGAATCCCTCCTTCCAAGGGGAGAAGAGGACTGCTTCCGAAAACCCGGAGGCCAAAAGCCCCGAAGCGGGGGAAGAAATCTTCACCTGAGGGTCTTGCATCCGGAGAGGCTCCTGCCGCACAGTCTCCCGTAAAGAATCAGCCCCCCAGCAAGCTGTAAGTAGAAAAAAGGGAGTTTTGTAATAAGGGACATCCCTATTTGTGCTTCTGAGGATAACTTGAGTTTTTACCTTGTAGTTCGGATCTCCGTCGTTCTCAGATGAGCTCGTCTTCGGGGGAACTTCGTCCGGAGATGATGGAGAGCGAGACGCCTCCATCTGTCGCACCATCGGATAGGGCGGACGAGCCTGAAGTGTCATCACGGAGGGTATCCCCGAGTCCGGCAGGGCCGAATAGTTCGGCACCAACTGGTGTGCGGCCGGGGGAGCTGAAGGATCTACTTGAGAAGGCGTCTATCTCAAAAGGTCACCGTACACTGATGAGTACGGTGATTGAAAGAATTTCATCCGCCGAAGGCGGGTTGCGTGATGCCGTCAGGAGTTTGCTGGCGGGGTTTGAGGTACGTAAAAATGACATACCCTTTGACAGTTTTACACATAAAGTGCGCCCTGTATAGATAGTAGCCCCTGAGACTCGGTAGGGTGTCGAGAACGACAACGTGCCGAGGATCAAAATCCCAGGTATTGATTTTCGCCTTTCCTAAGCAGGTGGCGGATAGTTCGGTGGCTAGCCGGACTGATGGAGTTGCCGAACTAAAGCGGCAACTCGATGTTGCGGATGCGGACATCGCGCTAGTCAACAGGCGACTTGACGAGTCGCAAGGTAGGTTTCTTCTCCGTGGTCACCTAGTAAGGGAGCCGAAGCCCACCCCTTACAATATGTGTGCTTGACGCAGATGGTGCCGCTGCTGTGGAGAGCCTTCGGGCCGAACTTGCTCAAGCCAAGGAGGAGGCCAGAAGGAGTGATGCGGCTGCCTTAAGGGCGGCCGAAGAGCTAGAAGCCGAAAGAGCTGCTCACCGCCGTAGCAGGGAGGAGATGGCCAAAATGGCCGTGAAGTTGAAAGATGCTACCGACCGCTATGTGGTTCTTGAAAAAGAACGCCAGGCAGAGCGAGAAGACCTGAAGAAGGCTACCGCCGAAGCCAAGGATGCCCGTTCTGCAATGAGGGCTATAAAGGAGGAGCTGCGCCAGGCTGGAGATATTGTGGCTGGCAAGCCCTTTCTGCTACGCAGGAGGTTTACTGATCCGAAGTATGCTCAGCTTGGCCAGCTGTGGGGTCCGGAGGATCCTTATATGGACTTAGCGGCGAGTGCGGCAGATGCCGTTGTGCACTTCCGAAGCCAAAAGGATCATGAGACGGAAGAGCTTTTTTGGTCTCAATTCCATAGTCCGGATCGTTCACTTCCGTTGACCGATCGGTTGGCTGAGTGGGCTGAGCTGAATAGATTGTCCGGACTTGCCATGACGGATGTCGTGGCTCATGTCTGGCCGGACAAGCCCAAGCCGAAGAGTTATTTTGGCTTACTGCAGCAATTCCTTGGGGCGGTGCCGCATATCAAGGCGATGAAGCGGTCGGCCTGCATAGAGGGTGCACGGATGGCCCTCGCCCGTGTGAAAACATATTGGACGGAGATGGATGCCACCGCTGTTGCGACCCAGGGTTCGGACGAGAGCCGGTTACCCGCCAAGCACTATTTTGGGGAAGTTCTGCATGGTGCTCGTGTAATAGAGTCGCAGTGCTCAAAAAATGTCACGTTCAAATGAACTTTATAATTTATAAAACGATGTTTGTAATATAAGCGCTTTTTGTACTTGTGCGTTCAAGTATTGAAATATCTCCTGTGCGGCCGTTAATGTATACTTGTGTATAACCTGAAAGATGGCAGTCTTCGGCTTCAGCCCCCACGCACATAGTGCGGGGGTGTTTGCGAAATAGCGCATTTTCACACTTAATCCAACGTCTTGGTCCTGTTAAGGAGGTGGTAGCGTAGCAAACGAGGCAACTGGACTATAATGCTTTATCACTTTCACTTAGCCATAGGAGTTTGAAGGTGGGGCTACGACATAGCCCCTAGGGGCACCGCGCTCTCCGAATTCGGGGCGCGTATGTGCCTGACCGGGAAACGGTCCTTCGTCAAAGCGGCGGAATTCTAAACATTCCGATAGTCGATCGAGTGGTTGACCAGTCTCTCACTATATCATGACAGTCAGTTTTCGGCTTTCTCTACTAAGGTGCTCGCCCAGCCGAACCGGGGCACAATCGCAGTAGTTCTCCTGGTGCCGCGTTAGCCGATGATACGGAACGTAAGGCAACAAAACACAAGAGCCGGGCAAACCCAACATTTGACCAAAGACATGACTCGGAGCTGATGCATATAAGGCCTAACTCGAGACGCCGAACACTCCCTAAGGTGTTCGGTCTTTATAATAACGGGCAGAACAATGCCCTAAGCCCCTAGTGTCCAGGTACAGGCGAGAATTTCTGGCGCGGCCGATGCCAAAACGCCAGCCTCCTCGTTGGTTATGGTGAAAAACCGTGGGATGTGATCAACAAAAGACAGTAAGAAAGGTTTACGCAGGGACTTAATCTGAAAAGAATCCTTGCGACGGGTCCCTGCTGCACGTCTGCGCCTGTGTCTCCGTTGTGCCGTATCCTGGACGGGTGTACACGTTGTTCATCTGTGAAAAGAGAGGAACTTAGCTTGAAAGGAAATCGTGCAAAAAATGTATTAAAAATTGAAATATGAATGAATGAATAAGGCTGAGCTTATATTAGCTCATTATTGCTTATACGCATAGCCCCTTGTAAAGGGGTGTGCGGCTAGGGAGCCCCTAGCTTATTTATGCCGGATTCGTCTAGCCGTGCCCGGGGTCTTGAAGGACCTTTTAATGAGATGATTCCGCGTGGACCGGACATTTTAAGTGTAAGAGACGCATAGTGTGGTACTGCGTTAAAGTGGACAAAAGCTTCATGTCCCAATAGAGCTTGATGGCTACTTTTGAATGGGGCGATATGAAAGATTAGCTTTTCGCGTCGGAAGTTGTCGGGTGACCCGAACACAACTTCTAGTAGTAAGGAGCCCGTGCACTTGGCGTAAGGGCCTGGCGTCACTCCTTTGAAGGAAGTGCGGGTATGTTGAATTTTAGTAGGGTCTATCCCCAACTTGCGGATTGTGTCCGGATATAGAAGGTTTAGATCGCTGCCGCCATCCATAAGGACTTGTGTAAATTGTAGTCCGTCGATTATAGGATCCAATATCAGAGCAGTCCATCCTACGTTTCGAATACTTCTGGAATAGTCCAGGTGGTCGAAAGTGATTGGTTTTGACATCCAATCTCGAGGTTCTGCTGGGGTGGACCGTGCGACACCTACTTTGGCGGGTGCCGCATTGTTTTTCCGTATTATCACATGAAGTGAGTTTACTGTTTTGACTTCTTGTGGGAAAGTCTTTTGTTTTCCGGCGCTCTGCTGGTGGGGTTCGTCGTCATCCTCACTTGGCGCGTCGAGCCCCTTGTGTTCGGCGTTGAGTCGGCCGGACTGTTTGAAGACCCAACAATCTTGGTGGTGTGGTTTGCAGGCCTTCCGGAGGTGCTGTGGATTTGACATATCCGATCCAAAATTTTGTTTAAGTTGGATAGCTCATCACTGTTGTCCTTAAGAGGCAGTGTTTTGCTGTTCGGCCGCGAGCTTTTGAATTCGGCGTTGACCGCCGTGTTCTTTGGGCTTTTTTCTTTGTTTCGGCGCTGTTCCTTTCTGTGCCGTGATTTTCCGTTTCCATCTCTGATCTCGGATGTACTCGGGTCGCTGGTGCTGCATCTTGCTAGGCAGCTGTCTTCCCCTGCGCAAAAGCGGGTCATGAGGCTTGTTAGCGCGGCCATAGTTCTCGGCTTCTCTTGGCCGAGGTGTCTGGCCATCCATTCGTCTCGGACATTATGTTTAAAAGTTGCTATGGCTTCGGCGTCCGGACAGACGACTATTTGGTTCTTTTTGGTAAGAAACCTGTTCCAGAATTTGCGTGCTGACTCTCCGGGCTGTTGAGTTATGTGACTTAAATCGTCTGCATCCGGAGTTCGGATATAAGTCCCTTGAAAATTTGCTCTAAATGCGTCCTCGAGCTCTTCCCAACTTCCAACAGTATTTTCTGGGAGGCTTTTGAGCCAATGCCGAGCTGGCCCTTTGAGCTTGAGGGGTATATATTTTATGGCGTGGAGATCATCTCCTCTAGCCATGTGTATGTGCAGTATGTAATCCTCGATCCAGACTCCAGGGTCTGTTGTTTCGTCGTATGCCTCTATGTTTACGGGTTTGAATCCCGCTGGAAATTCATGATCCAGCACCTCGGTGAAACATAGTGGGTGTGCGGTGCCCCTGTATTTAGGCGTGCCGTTATCTTCGAACATGCGGCGTGTTGTGTTGCTTCCTGGGGCCCTCTTTTTTGGCCCATAAATGGACCTGACTGGGCCATCTGTTTTATGAGGGTCATGTGTCGTCTTGTGTGCGGCGCCGCTTGTCGCTTTGGGCCTGTCATCTGGTCGTCTATCTGGCCAGGCGGCCTCTTCGCTTTTTGACTGTGGGGGCCCTATGGCTTCCTCGTCGAATTCTGGCAGCAGCTTGCGCTTCGGGTAGCTCTTTGTTTGGTGGCCATTGCCATATTTGTCCGCGGTCTTGAGTACTTTGCTCCACCTCATCCTGAGTATGTCTTCCGCTGTTTTGAGCTTCTGTTTTTCCTTCTTCAAGCTTCTTGCGGTGGCGACAAGCCTTTTTTGGAGGTTCTTGCGCTCCGGTGGTGTGTCCGGCATGAGATCGTCCGGACTGTTATTTTCGCCGAGGATGAGCGGATCGTCCGGTTCATCCTGTTCTGATGGCTGCTTGGTTGCGTGCTCGTCGCCTATTGGTTTGCCCTGCTCTATGGCTGGGTCATTATGGGTACTATTGTCATCGAGGCGGGACTTGGGGCGGCGCTTGCGTCGCCGTTTTGGTTGTTTTTCGGATGAATTATCCTTCACCGCGTCCCGTTGTTCCTCGTTATCGCTTCCTTTTGGGGTGTCCACCATATATATGTCATGAGTTGAGGTGGCCTTCCAATGCCCCATAGGCGCCGGTTCTTGATTGTCTCCGGCGTCGTCGTCCATACCGTCGATGTCTTCGGAGTCGTAGTCTAGCATGTCGGTTAATTCGTCGACAGTGGCTATAAAGTGGGTGGTGGGTGGGCTTCGAATTTCTTCGTCGTTCGCATACCAACCATCCTGACCGCAGTCCGGCCAGGGCTCTCCTGATAACAAGAGGTACTTTAGCGAATTCAGGATGTCGCCAAAGGGTGAGTGCTGAAAAATGTCCGTAGCGGTGAACTCCATGATCGGCGGCCAATCGGATTCGATTGGCAGGGGCGCCGGAGGCTCAGAGTCCGGCAAGGAATCCGGCACCGTGGAGTCACAAGCTTTGCGAGGGAAAAGGTCAGTATTCGGCTCTATCGCTGTAGAAGTCGCAGCCCCCGAGGCGGTGTCCAGCCACCTGTCCTCGATCTGCGTGGTTGGTTCCGAACTATAGGTCAGAACGGACTCGTATGCGGCCTCCAAGGTACTGTCTGGCGGCAGAGCTAGATCATGCCCATCGTGGCAGTGCGGCACGCTCGGCTGTGGCTCGAATCCGTCGAAGATCAAGTCTCCGCGGATGTCGGCCGTGAAGTTTAGGCTTCCAAATCTGACCTGATGGCCAGGGGCGTAGCTTTCAATCGGCTCCAGATGGTCAAGCGAATTGGCCCGTAGTGCGAAGCCGCCGAATACGAAGATCTGTCCGGGGAGAAAAGTCTCACCCTGGATGGCGTTGTTGTTGATTGAAGAAGCCATCAAGCCTATCGGTGACGACACAGAGGAACTCTCAATGAAAGCACCAATGTCGGTGTCAAAACCGGCGGATCTCGGGTAGGGGGTCCCGAACTGTGCGTCTAGGCGGATGGTAACATGAGACAAGGGTCACAATGTTTTTACCCAGGTTCGAGCCCTCTCGATGGAGGTAAAACCCTACTCCTGCTTGATTGATATTGATGATATGGGTAGTACAAGAGTGGATCTACCACGAGATTAAGGAGGCTAAACCCTAGAAGCTAGCCTATGGCATGATTGTTGTAATGGTTGTGTGTCCTACGGACTAAAACCCTCCGGTTTATATAGACACTGGAGAGGGCTAGGGTTACACAGAGTCGGTTACAATGGTAGGAGATGTACATATCCGTATTGCCAAGCTTGCCTTCCACGCCGAGGAAAGTCCCATCCGGACACGGGACGAAGTCTTCAATCTTGTATCTTCATAGTCTTGGAGTCCGGCTGACGATGATAGTCCGGCTGTCCGGACACCCCCTAGTCCAGGACTCCCTCAAACTCAAATAAGAAAATAACAAAATCCCCAACTCTCTCTGTGGGTCCTTGAGTTGCGTAGAATTTCTAGGATCGAGCCAACAATGCAACAAAATATGATATGCAATGATGATCTATGTATAACATTCCAAATTGAAAATTTGGGATGTTACAAACCTACCCCCTTAAGATGAATCTCGCCCTCGAGATTTGGGTTGGCTAGCAAATAGGTGAGGGTGGTCCTTGAGTAGATCTTCCTCTCGCTCCCAGGTGGCTTCCTCCTCGGTGTGGTGGCTCCACTGAACTTTGCAAAACTTGATAACCTTACTGCGGGTAACTCGGCTGGCATAATCCAGAATCTTAACTGGTTTCTCTTCATAGGTCAAATCATCTTTCAACTGAATCGCTTCCAGTGGCATAGTATCTCTCAGTGGTATATCAGCCATCTCTGCGTGGCACTTCTTCGACTGTGAAACATGGAACACATCGTGAACTCCTGACAATCCCTCAGGTAATTCCAACTTGTACGCTACTTCTCCCATGCGTTCCCAAACTTTGTATGGCCCCACAAAACGTGGCACTAATTTTCCTTTAACTCCAAAACGCTTAACTCCTCGAAGTGGAGATACTCTAAGATAAACTCTGTCTCCGACTTCGTATTCTGTCTCCTTGCGTTTTAAATCTGCATAGCTCTTCTGTCTTGACTGAGCTACCTTGAGCCTATCGCGAATCAACTTTACTTTCTGTTCAGACTCCTTAATCAAATCTGGTCCAAACAACTGGCGGTCTCCAACCTCATCCCACAACAACGGGGTTCTGCACCTCCTTCCGTACAAGGCTTCGAAAGGGGCCATCTTCAAACTGGATTGATAACTGTTGTTGTAAGAAAACTCCGCGTATGGCAAGTTGTCATCCCAACTTGATCCATAATCCAAAACACAAGCTCTAAGCATATCCTCCAAAATCTGATTGACTCTCTCGGTCTGTCTATCTGTCTGTGGATGGAAAGTTGTGCTAAACTCCAACCTGGTTCCCAATGTTTCGTGCAACTGCTTCCAGAACTTTGAGGTGAATTGGGTTCCTCTATCTGATACGATACTCCTCGGAACTCCATGCAAACAAACAATCCTTGTCATGTATATCTTAGCCAATTTGGCACTGCTGTAGGTAGTCTTTACTGGGATGAAATGTGCTACCTTTGTCAAACGATCGACTACAACCCAAATCGAGTCATAGCCTGAATGAGTCCTGGGCAATCCCGTGATGAAATCCATGCCTAGTTTGTCCCACTTCCATTCGGGTATAGGCAATGGCGGTAATAATCCAGCTGGCTTTTGATGTTCTGCCTTCACCCTCTGGCATACATCACAAACTGCTACATACTCTGCAATATCCTTCTTCATTCTGGTCCACCAGAAAGTTTCCTTCAAATCCAAATACATCTTGGTATTTCCGGGGTGAATCGAATATGGTGAATCATGCGCCTCTTGCAGAATCAACTTCCTGATCTCTGGGTCATTGGGCACATAAACACGGTCCTCAAATCGTAGGGTATCGTACTCATCCTCACGAAATCCCTTAGCCTTCCCTTCGCTCATTTTCTCCTTTATAGAGGCAACTTCCTTATCTGTCTTTTGAGCTTCTCTGATTCTATCCATCAACGTAGACTGAATCTCTATTGCTGCTACATAGCCTCTTGGAACTATTTCCAAACATAGCTCTCGAAGCTCCTCGGCTAACTCCTTGGGTATTTCTCCCGTCATTAGGGTATTGACGTGGCTCTTACGGCTCAACGCGTCTGCTACAACATTAGCCTTCCCGGGGTGATAATGCAATCTCATATCATAATCCTTAATAAGCTCCAACCATCTCCTCTGCCTGAGATTTAACTCCTTCTCCGTGAAGATGTACTTCAAACTCTTGTGATCCGTGTACACCTCACAATGATTTCCAATGAGAAAATGTCTCCATGTTTTCAGTGCGTGCACTATGGCTGCTAACTCCAAATCATGAGTAGCATAATTCAACTCATGAGGCTTAAGCTGTCGTGAAGCATACGAAACAACTCTTCCCTCTTGCATAAGCACTTCTCCAAGTCCTTGACGTGAAGCGTCGCAATACACTTCATAATCCTTGGTCTGATCTGGCAGAATCAATACTAGTGAGGTAACCAAACATTTCTTCAATTCTTGGAAACTAGCCTCACACTCCTCAGTCTAAATGAACCTAGTACCCTTCTTCAACAACTCTATCATAGGCTTCACAATCTTTGAGAAATTTTCAATGAACCTCCGGTAGTATCCTACGAGTCCAAGGAAACTCCTGTTCTCTCCAACTGTTGTTGGTGCTTCCTAGTTTGTCACAGTGATAACTTTAGTGGGGTCTACTGCGATACCTTCTCCGGATATAACATGTCCGAGAAATCCAACTTCCTTCAACCAAAACTCACACTTGCTGAACTTGGCGTATAGCTGATGTTCTCTGAGCTTCTCAAGTACCAAACGCAAGTGCTCTTTATGTTCCTCTTCATTCTTCGAGTAAACCAAAATATCATCAATGAACACTACAACGAACTTATCCAAAAACTCCATAAACACCTTGTTCATCATGTTCATAAAATAGGCTGGGGCGTTAGTCAGACCAAATGACATAACGGTATACTCGTACAGCCCATACCTGGTGGTAAAAGCCGTCTTAGGTATATCCTGCTCTCGAATCTTCAACTGATGGTATCCTGATCGCAAATCGATCTTGAAAAATACCTTAGCTCCTTGCAATCGGTCAACCAGATCATTGATCATCGGCAGTGGGTACTTGTTTTTGATTGTCACTTCATTCAATCCTCGATAATCAACAACCATCCTTAATGATCCATCCTTCTTCTCCACTAGAAGCACTGGCGATCCCCAAGGTGAAGAACTTGGGCGAATAAAACCTTTGTCCAACAACTCCTTAATTTGCTTCTTAATTTCCTCCAAATCTTGGGCTGGCATCCTGTACGGTCTCTTGGATATTGGCCCGTGCCTGGTAGTAGTTCAATTAAGAACTCAATGTCTCTATCCGGTGGCATGCCTGGCAACTCTTCTGGAAATACATCGGGGAAATCCCTTACCACTGGTACTTCCTCCTGCACAACTCCTGATAAGGAATTTACATGTGCTCTTCTCGGCTCATGCCTTGATACATACTTGATCCTTATCCCTTCTGGTGCCGTCAGCAAAATTGTCTTACTGACGCAATCAATGTTTCCTCCATACATTGACAGCCAATCCATACCAAGAATTACATCCAATCCTTGGGATTCCAATATAATCAAATCCGTGGGGAAAACATGCCTTCCTATACTTAATGGCACCTGAAAGCATCCTTGACTGACCATAAACTCAGCTCCCGGTGAACTTACTAGCATGGGTGTCTTAAGAGTCTTAGTGGGAAGACTAAACTTATTCACGAATCCCCTTGATATGTATGAATGCGATGCACCAGTATCGAAAAGAACAACTGCAGTAAATGCCTTAACCAAAAACTTACCTATTACTGCGTCTGGCTGAGCTTCAACCTCCTCCATGGTAACGTGGTTCACTTGCCCCCTATTGAAAGGGTTCAGCTTCTTTCCTGAGCTTCCATTTCCATTTCCATTTTGGGCTTCAGGACAATCATTTGCATAATGCCCAGTCTTACGACACTTATTACAAGTGATATGACTCAGGTCTACCTTGGATGGTGTTGACGGGTTGGTGCGGCTTTGCCCATTGCTTCCTCCATTCCCGTTTCCATTCTTTGTGCCATTGTGATTTTGCGAGCTGCCTCCTCCATGAGTATGCTCAAAATGTCCTCCTGACTTTGGGGTAAAGCGTGGCTTCTGCTGAGCTCCAGAATTGTACTTCCCTTGTGCATACTTCCTCTTACGATTGTCAATCTGCTGCTGCTTTCCCTCAATCATAAGAGCACGATCTACTAGCTCCTGGTAGTTATTGAAAGTGGCTACCATCAACTGCATGCTCAACTCATCATTTAGTCCTTCTAGAAACTTCTCCTGCTTAGCTGCATCCGTAGCAACGTCATCTGGAGCATAACGTGCTAGCTTACTAAAATCATCAACATACTGGCAACTGTCCGTCCTCCTTGGCGTAAGTTGCGAAACTCACACTTCTTCATGGCCATAGCTCCTGCTGAAACATGGGCAGTACGAAAAGCTTGCTGAAACTGATTCCATGTGACAGTTTCTACAGGGTAAGTGGCTGTAAAATTCTCCCACCATGCTGCTGCAGGTCCGTCAAGCTGATGTGCGGCAAACATCACCCTTTCTCCATTTGTACATCCTGCAGTGGTCAACTCCCTCCCTATCTTACGGAGCCAATCATCTGCTACTATCGGCTCGGTGCTACTGGAAAACAACAACGGATTCAACCTTAAGAAACGTGCCAGATGGTCAACAGGCGGTGGTGGTGGTGGGTTGTTGTTGTTGTTGCCTTGGTTCTGTACCAATGTTTGAGTCAAGGTATTCTGCTGCTGAATCAACTGAGTGATCTCTGGCGGGAAAACAAACTCGGGGTCGCGTCTCAGAGGCATCTGAGGGTTTAAAGGGGAGAGTTAAGAATTGAATGAGGTCTAGTGAGATAACACTACCCATATGCACATGAGACAAAAGCACACAATATCATTTCAATCAATCAAAACAAGGGCATACAACGGTCTAACTATTGTTACAAAAGTGCTTGGACTAAAACTAATTAAATGGTGGAAAATTCTACTACTATTATGGGGGTCAACTAGAAAAACTGCTCCGATGCAGATTCCATGATATCTGCTCCAGCTTCATCAACATAGTCATCATCACTATCATCGGGATCCGAGTCGGTGTCGTCGATGATGATATAATTATCTGGGCAAGTCGGTTCATCCTCTTCTCCTCTGGGTGCTGATCCTCCCATGAATACTCCAATCTTCTCCTTAAGGTCACCGTTTTGTCGTACTAGAGCGACGATTTCTTCCATGTAGTCTTTACGTGTAGCCTTGAGTTCTGCTTCTAGCTCCTTGATCCTGGTCATAGCCTTCTGCAGCTCCTCCATATCTGCGCACATATGATTTTCCTGGCGTCGGATGTGTTGGTTTAACTCCTGAATATAAGCTGTGCTTGATCTGTCCTTCCTGGTGGTGATCATCTCCCAATGCTCATCTCGGCGCCCACAAATCTGGTAGATAATATTCTTGAGGTCATTGTGGTAAACTTCTCCAATTCGTCCCATGGCGATGTGAGCTGCCATGCTTTTTCCTAGGCTCCATGTTGGTACATCAAAGGTAAACTCTATTGGCTCCATGACTGGTGCAAACGTCCTTCCTGGAATGTAGACTTGAAACCTCCAGTGCTCCTCTTCGGGTAAAGTGGCATTGAAAGTCCTGGTGAAGCTTGGTACTCCTATGTTCAGGTATCTAGTGGCTTCCTTCAAGTGATATCCAAAAGGTGAATTCTCATCTGGTTGCGCGAACTTGATCCTTGCATTCTCCATCCTAAGAAATAGAAAAGAAGAGGAGTTGGAAATGAGAAGAAAGAGTAGTGATCTAGGGTTTAAGCTTAGTGGCCATGTCCTACAGTCAGCGTGTGCTCTGATACCACCTTGTAGCGACCAGACCTCAAACAGTCTGATCTCTGTGCTCAGTGTCATTCCTGGATCAGTAATGCTGACACCACACAGTACTTGGAGGATTTATAACAGAGTAGCAATCACACACTTATTACATCGAATGTCTCAAAAGAGAACTTATTGAAATAAATATGGCTTAAGGCCATCTAAAACGATAACAGCGGAAGTCTTGGAAGATAAGCGAGTCCATCAACTCCAACGGCATCACTGAGTATAGAACCACGACCTAAAAACACCTCACTCATCGTCTGAAAAGTCTGCAACATGAAACGTTGCAGCCCAAAAATAGGTTAGCACATGGAATATGCTGGCAATGCAACACATAGAGAATAACAATGGAATAAGCTATACTACATGCATATTTGGCTAGTGGAAAGCTCTATGGTTACAATTTTTTCATAAAGCCAATTTTTCCCTACTGCAAAGGAATAAATTTATTTAACTATCATGGTGGTTGTTAAACATTGAGAATGGTTGACAGCATTCTCAATCCCAATTAAAAGTACTCCTTAAACCCAACAATATTAAATTAGAGTAACATGATGAGATTCACATGATATCCAGGTACTAGATACTCAAAATGTCCATAACTGGGGACACGGCTAACCATGATTAGTTTATACACTCTGCAGAGGTTTGTGCACTTTACCCCACAAGACTCGATCGCCTCCGATTGATTCCTCGCACTACATGATGTTTGAGAAACGGATGACCGAGACATAGTCTTTCGGAAGCACTAGCACCTTACATGTGGGTAGACCGGTACACCTACTTTCCCCTACATCTGCTAGTCTACCTGTCAGAATTCGCATAACTTAGTCAACTATGCCAGAGCCCATAATGGCTTGTGGCTGCACACGTAAGTTTCTAGTTTGAATAATCTCATGATCCCTTTGAGCCTGGGTGGCGGTCCGAAGAAAAACAGGCAAGTCCTGCTATAAAACAGGTGCCTCAATCCACCCAGATGTGTGTTTAAGTTGCCACCTTAAATAAACCATTAATTTAACAATCTCACATCTTGTCATGGATACACTCACCCAATCCACGTCTACTAGCATAGCATGGCATAATAAGCAAACGCAGAAGTAACTCCCAAAGGTTTGATAATAAAACAGGTAATAGGTACTACCTCATCTACTTCCCATCCCACAATTTAATTAGATCCTAATCATGCAATGTTTGAGGATAGATCTAAGGCATAAAACTGGGTAGTAGAAAGGTATGATCAAGTGTTACTTGCCTTGCTGATGATCCGCGAGACCTAGAGCTCGAAGTAACAGGAGGCACACTCCGGGTATTCTATCGCAGACAAAAAAACAAGCATACAATAAGTATTCATCTAATGCACAGGTAAAACTCGAGTAAAAGATCTAACCAGAATGTTAACCTTAAGAACTCCGGTTTGCAAAAAGAAACAAATCAAAGAAAGCAACGAAGGTCTAACGACGAAAGAAAACAACTTTGTTTTACTAATCTGGATCTAAGTCAAATTTTACAGAAGCAAAAACTTGTTTAAGTTGATTATTCGGAAAGAGGGTTTCGAGACGAAACTCCAGGCGCTTGAATCGCCTGATTCCGATAAACGAGCAAAAAGTTATACTAAAACAAAAATCAGATCAGGAATCGCGATCAGAAAAATCGCGGATTAAATCCGAGAAAAAGAAAAACGACGAACGGTTAACGAACGAACGTTCGTTAACTAAACTAATCTGACGAACACGTTCGTTAAGACGAATGAACGAGTGAACGCTCGCTAATTAAACTAAACCGAAAATAAAACCGATCTAACGCAAAACTGAAGAAAAACCAAAAATAAACCCGCTCGGTTTTTATATAAAAAAACCGGCGGCACGCGGATCGAGGCGGCGGCGAACCTCGGGCGGCGGGTT
>NC_041391.1:244378150-244409337 GCF_002162155.2 Triticum dicoccoides
GGCAGCGGCGGCTGGCGGCGGCGGTGGCGGCGGCGGCGGCGGCTAGCTAGGGTTAGGGTTTCGGGCGCGGGGTGGGCCGGCGATGGTTGGCGGGCTGGCGGGCGAGGCGGCTGGGCCTGGCGGGCGCCGGGGCGGCGCTATATATAGTGCCCCCCGAGCGGAGTCCCGCTCGGGCACGGCCCGTAGGTCGGTTGCGCGTTTTTTTAAATAATTCCGCGCAAAAGAAAAATAAAAAGAAATACTAAACGGACTCCAAAAATCCCGAAATAAATTTTCCTCGGCTTCTAAAATCAAGATGGACAAGATGAATATTTATTTGGGGCCTAAATGCAATTTTGAAAAACGCGTATTTTTTTCCTAAATTCAAATAAAATGCGAAAAACTCCAAAATAAATCTTATTTGATTTTTTTATTAAATCTTCATTATTTCTTTATTTTGGGAAAGTCATTTTATTCCCTCTCTAAATTTTTGGTAGTAGAAATAATGGAAGATAAAATAAATAAAATTGAATGATCCTATTTTCAAAATTTGAGAAAAACTCAAATAAGAAAATAACGAAATCCCGAACTCTCTCCGTGGGTCCTTGAGTTGCGTAAGATTTCTAGGATCGAGCCAACAATGCAACAACATATGATATGCAATGATGATCTATGTATGACATTCCAAATTGAAAATTTGGGATGTTACACCCGCAGAAACCGCCTGTCTTTCGCTTCGAGTCCTTCTAGACCAAAATGCCGGTGTTCAAGGAGGTAGTCCAACAAGCTTGGTCAGCGTCCTCCTCGCACTCTCAACCGGTCCATGTCATCAATCACAAGCTCAAGGCCATGGCGCAAGGGCTCAAATCTTGGAGCAAAGGCCTCTTCTCTAATGGCAATCTGCAACTCCTCATGGCCCTGGATGTCATTCTGCAGCGGGATATTGCTCAAGAGTCCCGTGCACTCTCCCAAGAAGAAAGATGGCTCCGTGCTAACCTGAAACGTCGGGTTAAAGGTCTCGTTGTTATGGAAAGATCCCGCAAACGTCAAGCCTCTGGGATTCGCTACCTCCGCGAGGGCGATTACAACACCAATTTTTTCCATCTACGAGTTAATGCGAGGATGCGCAAAAATCACATCTTGAGACTCAAGCATAACACTGACTGGGCTGTGACTCACGATGATAAAGCCGGGCTGATCTTCGACCACTTCTCCCGCGCTCTAGGTCAGCCTCCTCCTCGTACGCTGGACTTCAACTGGGACGCGCTGAACCTCACCACCCACCCTTTGGAGGATCTGGGCCTGCCTTTCTCTGAGGATGAGATAAAGGAGGCTATTGATGACATGCCCGTGGACAAGGCTCCGGGCCCTGACATTTTACTATCGTCTTATTTCGCTCTTGCTGGGATATAATCAAGGATGACCTTATGACCGTCATCAATGCCTTTTTCGAGCTTTCTGCGTCCAATTTCCACATCATCAACACAGCCAATGTCGTGCTTCTGCCTAAAAAGGACGGTGCGGAGTCCATATCGGATTTTAGGCCCATCAGTCTCATCCATGTGGTTCCGAAGATCATCGCCAAATCTATGGCACGACGTCTCAGCCCGAAGATGAATGACATTATTTCCCGTAGTTAGAGCACTTTCATCAAGTCTAGAACTATCCACGACAATTTCTTGTACGTCAGAAACACCGCCCGCCGGTTACACCACTGCAAAACTCCGTCACTTCTGATCAAATTGGACATCGCTAAGGCCTTCGACACTGTTCGCTGGGATTACATGCTGGATCTTTTGCAATGCCTCATCTTTCCTCAAAGATGGCGGGCCCTCCTGACGACTCTCTTCACCACATCCTCCTCTAGGGTTTTTCCTCAACGGAATCCCTGGGAGGGACATCATGCATGGACGGGTTTTCCGTCAGGGTGATCCCCTCTCACCCCTCCTGTTTGACATCGCCATCGACCCACTTCAGAGACTTCTGGAAAAGGCTACGGAATCCGGCTTGCTGTCTGCTATGCCTGGAGGTATTCAGGGCCCCACGGTCTCCCTATATGCAGATGACGCTGCCATTTTTCTATCCCCCACGACACATGATGTGGAAGGCCTTGCTAGCATTCTACAGAGTTTTGGGGTAGTCTCTGGCCTCATGACAAATGTGACCAAGAGCTCCATCGCCCCCATCCAATGCGCCAACATTAACTTGGAGGAGATTCTGGTGAACTTCCCAACGACTACAACCCCCTTCCCCATTAAGTATCTGGGGTTGCCCCTCTCCCTCGGAAGACTTAGGCGTGCGGACCTTCAACCCTACATCGACAAAGCGGTGGCTCGTCTTAGCCCGTGGAAAGGAAAGTTCCTGAACCGTGCCGGGTGCACTACTCTGGTTAAGTCCGTGCTCTCCTCCATGCCAATCTTCCTGCTGACGGCTTTAAAGGCTGACAAAGGCATCCTTAAGGCCTTTGCGAAGATCAGTCATGGCATGCTCTGGGCCTGTAAGGAGGCGGTTAGTGGAGGGAAATGCAAAGTCAACTGGCAAAAGGTCTGCCGCCCCAAGGAGCTCGGTGGTTTGGGGGTTTTGGACCTGGAGAGGTTCTCCCGGGCCCTGAGGCTTCGCTAGTTATGGTATGAGTGGAAGGCTCTTGAGAAGCCATGGGTGGGCTCTGAAACACCCAACGACGCCTCCGACCTTGACCTCTTCAATGCGGCTACTCGTGTCACCATCGGAAACGGCGCCAAGGCCTCCTTCTGGTCGTCTTCATGGCTCAATGGTGCCCCGCCAAAAGACCTGGCTCCCCTAATTTTCAAGGCTTCCAAGAGGAAGAATCGGACGGTCCAGGACTCTCTCGCTGATAACAACTGGATCTCGGACATTGCGGTGGATGCGTTCACTGTCGATCACATGGAACAATACGTCCGCCTCTGGGAGCTCTTGTCGGATATCCAGCTTCATCCTGACACTGAGGACTCCATTACCTAGTCCTTGACCCCTAATGGGTGCTACTCGGCCAGCTCCGCCTACAAGGTCCAGTTCCCTGCCTCTTTGCCCTGCCAGTTCGGGAACATCGTGTGGAAGACCTGGGCCCCTCCAAAGTGCCGTTTCTTCGCCTGGCTCGCTGTCTAGAACCGCTTATGGACCGCTGATCGCTTGGCGAAACGCGGATGGCCGCACCAACCTACTTGCCAGCTCTGCCGTACCTCCCCTGAGACGGCACGACACATTCTGTTCGAGTGCCGCTTCTCCAGACGTATCTGGACGGCCGCGACCTCTTGGCTGTCTTGTCCAGACCTCATCAGCAGCATCGGGGAGGGTAGGCCTAAAGTCGTGGACTATTGGCTGGCCGTTTCGAAGTCCACCACCTCCTCCCCAAATGGCTTGCGCTCAGCTATCACACTCATCACTTGGGAGATCTGGAAAGAGAGGAACGAACGAGTTTTCAACAATAAGTCCTCCCTGCCATCGGTTGTCATGCATAAGATTAGGGAAGAGGGGAAGGACTGGATCCTCGCCGGTGCTAAAAATCTGGCGGAACTTGTAGGCTGATCCTTTCCCCCCTGTGTCGGGGGCGGTGTTCGCCCCCTTCCTCGTTTTTTTGTTGTTTTGGCTCTTGCCATACCCCCGTTTGCTTCTCCTATATCAATATAAGGAAAAAGCTTTTTTGCCCATTTCAAAAAAAAGAATTAAGAAAACACTTAAACATATGCGGAATCTCTAGAATGTAAGGTTTTCATCTCATCTTTCTTCCCACCGCCCCGTCATCCAACCTTCCCTAATAATCACTCAACTTAATTTACTTACCTTCTAAATCAATTTCACTTTAACTATCTTATCAAACTTCTGATCAAAATACAAGTTAATTCATGAACAGAATTTAATGAACATTTAATTATACAATTGCATATTATAGACAGAAAAATTCACAAGTTGCAATGCACGAACATTGTTATAGTGGTAATGACATACAAAACTTAGAAGAACGTGACCGTAGCGCGAATTAATTCGCGCCGTACGCGCGTCGTTCACAATAATTCTCAAAATACTCAGAATCCAACAGGCCACAAAAGATCGACCAGATATTGTATCAGTGACTTGTGAATGGCCAAAGTTGGCTCCTCAATAGGGTGGACGAACTCGAATAGCTGGTGACATGTACCGATATTGGTCGTGCCGCCATCATTCGGATGCTGGCTAAGAGAAGGTGGCGAGTGGCTACCATTGCCATTACCCTGCACAACAAGCACGATGATGACTTTCTCCATGATCTCGACTAGAACCTCACGACATAACTCCTTGAGCGACACATACGCGTCGGAGCCGATCATGGCCTTCAACACTCTCGGCAAGGCAATGTACTCGACGCAAAAGGCCTTGAGCTGCATGTAGCGGAGCCGGACGGCGAACACCAGCGTGGCGATGCGGACATGACGGCCTCGCACAGCGCCCGTTCGCACAGGAGACACATCCTCTCCATGCCGTACATGTCAGCCGTGGTGATCACGTCCCCACCCGCCTCCATCTTCATGCCGGTCATGGCCGAGCCAGTGGCGAGAAGCTCGGTCCGTTGCCGGGGGCAGCGCCTCCACGTAGGCAAAGTGGAGGAGCGCCTTTAAGTCGGCCTCCCCCACGCCATCGACACGTATGGGACCGCGCGCCGGGGAGCCGTTTGTCTGCTACTGCTCGAAGAACGTCGCATGGAAGACCGGCGATCGAGCGGCGAGCACGAGCGTGCGCGCGGTGAACTCGCGGCTGCTGACCTGGAAAGTGACGTCGGCCCCCTCCTTGCTGTCCAGCAGGTGGAGGAGTTGCTCGCCGATGTTGGACGGCAGCACCGCGACGAGCTGGCCAGGAGACGACTCGGGCGAAGCCATGTTGTGTGCCACATATAGGTTATCAACCCACATCGACAACGAGGATACATTATAAATACTAAAGTTTTCATCGCACAACAAATAACAAGCAATGAAATGAACTTCAACTCAACCATTCCTCGGCGTTGGAAACGCTTGCTTTGAACCACAAGTGATTCTCTGGGACGGGCCATCCATTGTGGATCTCGAGACCAACGCAGGACTGATCATCCAGGCTGAAGCGGCCTACTATATCAGTACCAGGTTAGGTTACCACCCAAATGTCCGAGGTATAGACACAGTTGCTTCTCATAAATGGTAGTAACGTTGTGTCAACAACAGTTGGATCGCATTTCACCATCATTGAATAGTTTGTCCAAGGAAGAGCGAGTTTTCTCCAAGACTATCAATTCTGTACCAGGGAGAAGGTGTTGGTGCTAGCACACTAGTATCCATCCCGAATACCATGCAACGGGTGTTGGAATAGGTCCGGAGAGTGCGACCATGGGAGACTACAGCTGCTTCCTTAGTAGTGGGATGTATACACACAAGAAGAGGTGATCCATCGGAATTAGTTGCCAGGCGCCACAGAGTATATGGGCGCTGCTCGTCCTCATGCTTGTGATCATCACCATCGTCATCTCCCCATTGGTTATAAAAAATTTCAAGTATAGGTGGTGGAATGTTCATAGGACCTTGGAAACACAAGAAGAAGGTTAATTAGTAAAGGAAAACTTGCTAACCCGCATGCATGTGGATGAAACAACTATAATTATGGTGGAATACAAACGTACCGAAACTACAACGATCCCATGCAAAAACAGTGCCATGAGTGGTGGAAGCAAACACAAGGCCCTCGTATTGAATTGCATCACAGTACTCATCCGTGTACACAAACTGATTTTGGAGCAATATCTATCCAGTTGAACCACGAAGGACGGCAACAAGCTTGTCGAAGATAGCAACAACTTCATAGTTCTTCTTGTAATTCCAAGAGCGGTTGGGAACTCGACAAATTGCTATCTTACATTGAAGACAGTCACCATGATCGTATTTGAACGTGCATACAATACCGGTGTGCTCAACCTCTAGGCAGTCTGCTGAGATTTTTGGAAGTGGAACCCGGTCATGAGTGTACACATTCACAAGTTCCCACTCGCAGTTGGACCCAATGTAAATAACCCAATCTCCTTTTGCGCCTGCCCAAGCCTTACCCTCAAGCGATGGCATCTTAACATCATACGTATCATTATCAAGCGGCATCAACTTGCACAAGGTGAGGCCTCCATCGTCCCCGTGCCAGTCATCAGGGTCATGGCGAAGAAGATAGGGGAGATCAAACCGCTCCTTGACTCTTGGGTTCCTTGTAATGATGTTATTAGTTGAGTCGAGAATGGTCTTGAACGAACCTGCCATGCTAGCTGAGGTGATGACGTCACACCGATCAATGAGTTCCTCCACCACGTCATCTTTCAGATTGGGGCAAGAATAATGGGGTCATTTCCTGCGTGTTCCCTCCATGGAGAAGACGATCGAACAATGGCAGAAGGAAGGGTGAAGGGCTAAAGGAAAATGGAGGAGGGAGAGGAAGAGTGTGCAACAGCAGTTACAAATTGAGAGGGAAAGGCGAAGAGTCGGTGGACGGTTGCCAGTTTGCCACGGTTCACGAAGAGGCGCCCCGACCTACACGTCCATTCGGAAATACTAGTAGAAAATGACTCACCGTCGTCTCACTGATATGTTGGAACGGGACCACATGTCAACAAAACATAGTGTGTAATTTCTCGTGCAAAATGCGATCTGGCCGCGTTGGCCCGAGGTGCCGCATTAGTTATCAACCTTTATTTTTTAATGGCGTGCCATTCAGTTTTGAAGCACGACTAACTGGTACTGTACGCAGACAAAATATAAACTACTCTACCACTACTCCACCTCCAGTACTAGTAGTATAAAAAAGATATATAGGCCGGAGCTTCAGCGCTTTCTTGCTAAGGGCTGCCCACTTGCTTCTCACACTATCACCCTCTCTCCAGATCTAAAAAAAAACCTCTCTCTCCCTCCTCACCGGTGGTCACAGATCCACCGGGGAAGAAAAGGACGTGCAGTGTTGACGCACTCGTCGTCGGCGAGCGAGGTCACACACTTACAACAAGGCCGTCCTCTCAGACCTAGCGCCCGCGCGGGATGGCCTCCGTCCCCAAGATCGCTGCCGTAGTGTGTGCGGAGGACGACGACCACGAGCGAAGCTACTTCCCGCCGACCCTTAGGTATGCTACCTCTTTTCGAACCATACCCTTGTTATATTGCCCCATCTGCCACGTCGTTGCATGTGGATCTTTTTCCACTCCACCATCTTCCCAATTTGCTATCCTCTGCTCTGCTGGCCACGCAGACAAAAACCATAATTTGCACTATTAAAGGAAACCCTACTTCATGCAGACTAATCCATGTCTGGGTTGAATAAGGAAAGGAAGGGAGACTATACTGTCCAAGAGAGTAGGCATCGAACCCGCATCTAGGTTGAAAAGGGGAAAATCTATAGCTAAGGAATGAGTCTCATGTCTCTTGGTTGAAGAAGGGTAGAAAGGCATGACAACGCAATAGAGAATGACCAGTTCGACCGGTTTGTTGTCCTCACATAGGAAAAAGGTGGCTAAAGAGAACAAAAATGGGACGTAATCCACATATGCTGCCTGGATATTTGTTGCTCTGGGCAACCATACCTCCCTCACCTCTCTGCGTCCGTGGAGGTACATCATACTGTTGCGCCCACTGTCCGAATGGGCCTCCCATGCTCTTATTGCTACTTTTTTGCTGTAAGTATAACACCAGCAGTCAAGTCAAGCAATGCTACTGCTAAAGTGATGCCACATTTAACTAATGTTGCTCTCAGTCTAA
Organism: Triticum dicoccoides; assembly: GCF_002162155.2. Classification (NCBI taxonomy): domain Eukaryota; kingdom Viridiplantae; phylum Streptophyta; class Magnoliopsida; order Poales; family Poaceae; genus Triticum; species Triticum dicoccoides. The sequence goes on from NC_041391.1 coordinate 244,385,878, forward strand.
TGCCACCGTTAAATTTAAGCAATGCCATTTAATGTCACTGGATTATTTCAGGGTTAGCTGTTGATTGTGGATGTATTAAAGGTTTTCAGCTAAGGCATTCCAATGCTGTTGCACAACCAGTATACCAATGATGAAACTTGTTACTACCTTCAGATTTTTGCACTGTTAATGCTTATAGATTACATACCTCACTTTCATGAGATAAATTAATTTTTTTGTACAGTGTCACCAAAACGCCAAGGTGCTGATGTCATTTTATTTTGGTTAAACTGCACAAAAAATTATGAAGACAAGAGGAAAGGTCAAGAGTGGGCACCTCCTCCTCCGGTTGTTCTCTTGATTGGTTCGATCAAGTTTTTATGTTTGTTCGATTATCAAGATTGGGATAGCAATTTTTACGGTCCCCCCGAGTTCAAAATGATATTTACCTTGGAGGTACATGGTTTGCAATTTTTTTATACTGTCATTAGTTAATAATGCTAGTTACCTTCAGACTTTTGTATTTGGTTTGATGCTCATGCACAGCTAGTATACCAATGCTGAAACTTGTTACCTTTACATTTTGTATTGTTAATTCTTATAGAAATCTTCCAGTTTGAAATCTGTTCAGTAAAACCATTGTACTGTACCCTGTAATAAACTAACTACTCTACTGTCGCACTAGCTACTGGATTAGTGTATATTTGTAGTATTTGAATGGTGTTGCATTAGCGTATGGACATAAATAAAGTGTGGCAAGCTTTCCCAGATATGTGCTCAAGAAAACTACTACCTGTTTTCTGAATACTAGACGTTTGGGTACTTTAAATTGAACCGCGAATACGTCTTATATTAAGGAACGGAGGGTGTGGAGTTCACTCAAATTATCCCGATAAAGCTAGTCACACCTTTGTTAAAATTAATTTTCATTATGTTATCGGAGGAGGTCTGTATGTTTGTCTCTAATGCCTGTCGACTACATACCTGACATCATGATGTAATGTTAAGTCATTTCCTTTTGTACAGTGTCACTGAATTGTCAAGGCGGTGATGGCATTTTATTTTAGTTGAACTGCACAAAATATGCTTAAAAGAAGAGGAAAGGTCAGGAGTCGATCATTCTTTCAAAAAGAACTATATATGCCTTTCTGACATCAGCCGATGTTGCCTTATTTATTCCTTCAAACAGGTGGTTAGAAACAGTCTTGCTACCTTTTCCATTAAGAAATTGGAATTTTTATATTTGCAAGTCTATGCTTCAACTAGTATCGTTTTTACAGTAATCACACTTTCAATATCTATGCAAACAGGGATGCTCGATTTTAGTGGAACTGCACAAAAATTCCAACTTGTTCAACATTAGGAGCATGTTTTTCCCAACCTTTATATCCAATGTGGCACTATGAGCTGTTCATTACGAAGGTACATGGTTTACTACTATCTTGGTACTCTTTTTGAACTGTCATTACATAGTAATACTAGTGGTTTGCATGTGAATTTATTGGCAGGGTGGACCTACATTGGAGGTGCAGGACAGGATTCAATGATTGGATGCTCAATTTCGGTTGTATCGATTTCACCTCTTCCGTCACTGCGAACATGGATATCCTTGGTGTGATGAAGAATAGGCGCTATATTTCTGCTCTGAACCAGCAAATCAATTCAGTATGAAATTGTCCAGGGCAAAACATAACTGTATCAGATTGTCCAGTGCAGAACATGACAGATGCTAAGCGGAAGAGACATGTTTAAACCGAAATACAAGGTGTGGTATATGTTTACTAGCTGCTTGATATTTGTGCAGACAAAGATGTCTACCCGTTGCTATTTGGCAAACAAACAAAGTGTCCGCAATTTTGGTTGAACTGCACAAGAGAATAGTATAGTCACTGCATGCAGTGCCATTTGAAAATAGACACAGAAAGATTGGATAGTCACTTCATGGACTGCAGAAAAGTAGTACTGTACTATTTATTGGCCAACACTAGGTGCTTCATTGCTTTGGTCTGATTATACAATGGGCATCATTTTGCCTAAGTTAAAGTTTGTATTCCGAAAATAGTCTCACGGTGTGATCGAGAGAAGACCAAATCATATTGCAGTGGGTGTTCCTCCATCATGTGTGGTTCATTCTCATGGTTCCAGCTGTTGGTGAAACCACTTATGTTTGCAAGAGGAATTATAGACTTCACAAACAAATTTGTCTTTCAGTCTGTACTGAATGTTGGCCAAGAGAAGCATCCATACTAGTTAGTTTTAGTTGCGATGCAAGATCCGAAGTGGCTGATATTTGCTTTTGGAGCTAAATATTTGTATATGATCTGTGAATCATTGAGATGCATTAACAGTTACTTATTTTTGTTCGCTCAGTGTTTAAAAGTTACTGATCGATCACTAGCTAGCCTAGTAATGCGCTCCTGGCAGTTTTATTTGCGACACAAGATCCGAAGTGGCAGTTTTTTGAATAAAAATGCCTACCTCTGATGAAACTGAAAAGCTACACTATCCTACCTACTCGATCCTACACTGATAAATAGCAGATCACACATGTACTACCTCCTTTTTGGTTTGCAGGGCTCAATTCAAGAAACGACCTACTCGATCCTACACGAATAAATAGCAGATCACGCATGTACTAGTACCTCCTTTCCGGTTTGCAGGGCTTAATTCAAACCTCTCACCAACCAAGGTACTTCCTCCGTCCGGCTTTATTTGTCCCATGAGCAAAGCAGCAAGGCCAAGGCATCGCAATAATTAACGGCATGCAGAAGTTTAAGCCTAATTAGTTCCAGCAATTCAAGTGGCTACATGCGTGCCCTCAGCTGCGACTCGTTGCATGCTGCTCCGCATACTGGCTGCGAGCGATTCTGAGTGCCTGCATGCAGTCGACCGAAATTAAGGCAGCTAACTAATGCGAAAAAAGATGCGCTTTAATTGTTGCGGGCTTTTTAAATCCGTGGAATCATTATTGACAAGGAGGGAGATGATTCGAGTGCACTCGTTTGACCGCCATGCCGGCGTGCGACCCCGACGGGACGGGACGACACAGTCATAATTTTAGTTTCTCTAGTTTTCCACGGCAAGCTGGCGGCTAAGCCATGCTTGCTTATGCATTGAATTCTGATGATCATCGCGCTACCTTCCGCCTATAAGTACTGTTTCCCGGCCTTCTCCAGTGGCACCGTGACCCAACTCGCATATCCTCATAAGCCCCCACCAGCCCGATGTCGCTTGCCACGTCCGCCATGCCTCTGCCCGTCCGTGGTAGGTGACGCCGGAGGCGGTCACCGCCGGAACTAGTGTTCAGTTTTTCACCGAAAGGCATACGAAGGGAGGAGGCATTCTATCTGTCTTTAGATGGCAATGCGGAGATCAAGGAGTTGTTGGAGTGTGACCGTCTAGCGGAGGAGCAAGAGTTGTTGGAGCGCGACCGCCTGTTGGACAAGCAGTGTATCACTGATTTGCGCCTCCAGCGGGACATGGAGCAGCAGCACACCGACGCTCTAAGTCGCGAGCAGAGCGCCCGCAACTGGGCCGACTACATGGAGGCCGGTGCCCGGAAAATAGCCCTGGAGGCTGTCGGGCACGCACACGTTCGCGACGCCGATTTTTACTACCAGCTCGTCAAGTGGGTTTCCCACTTGGAAGTCGAAGCTTCGGTGGACCACGCCGACATGGAAAGGGCCAACGCGCGCGAGCAACGCGCCCTATCGCACCTCTAGCAAGTCCGAGGCGAGGCGCAGGACTCCGGTGCCGGCGTTTAGCATGTACCGCAGATGGCGGCCGACATCGTTAAGTTAGCTAAGAGTAAGTTAGTACTTGTACGCTAGTAGAGTATTAGTGGGAGTAGATAGTTAACTTGGCTATGATGGTTGTCAACTTGGAAGTTCAGTACTCTATATGTGGATCATACCTGTTACTTTGCTCTGAATGTTGAACTTTCCGTTTGAACGTATGGAATGGGCTGTTATTTTTTTAAATGGGTTGTATTTTTCCTCCACGGGTTTAGAGGCTGACTTGTGGGCCTACCAAGTTGACTTGTACACAATCAAGAGATGATTGTACGTGGAGAGGATGACAGCAGGGACCCGCCAAGGTCATGGCAGTACGCAAGCAAGTGCCTCCTTATTTCAAGCCAATAAAAAATGGCTCCTCCTAGTGGATTTCTGACATCTGGGTCCCATGCCATTGTTAGCGTAGTCAATAAACAAGAGAATTGCACAACGAGCGGCTGACACCAGGGACCCAGCAGCTCGCCCAGTTATTTTTGTTTTGGGTTAATTTGATAAATGCCACTCCAAATCTGGTGTTTCCGAGAAATGCCACTGCAATTTCCAAACTTTGAAAAATGCCATTTCATGCCATTTCTAGTGGCATTTTTCGAAGTCTGGAGTGACATTTTTCAAAGTTTGTAAATTGCAGTATCGTTTTTCAAAGTTTGCAAAAATTGCAGTGGCATTTTTCAAAGTTTGGAAATTGCAGTGGCATTTTTATGAATCGCCATAATTGGAGTGGCATTTATCTAATTTGTTTTTGAGATGGAAGTAGGGTGTCAACTGGGCTGTGCCGGACACTCTGGCCTGTCTAGATAGCCTTTTCTTTTATGTTTACCACAGACCAGCCCAGTAGTTTTTTTCTTTCGGAAAATGGCTAGCCCAGTTTTTTTGTGATTTGTCAAGTAAGTCACTTTCTCAGGCCTGTTGGGCTGCAAATCTTTCAAGACGAGGAGAGCTTCATTCTGCTGACCGAGAAAATGGCCTATCAGTAATGAGAAATGGATTGTACATTTTTAAAACACATCAAACCGGCAATTAGTTTCAAATATTTTTTTTCATTTCAAGATTTCAAATTGCATCGATTTTTATGCGTGGACAATTTATTGGATTTTATATTGATATACATTTATTTTTAAAATCAGTCTGAGTGTGACTCATAATTTTGGGATTAAAAACAGTTCAGACCGCACGGACATATGCAAAATTTCGTATAATTTTTTAACTGTGGCCACAATATGGGCTATAATGCTAACAAAAAGAATATGAGCTCCAAAAAAACCGTAAGAATTAGTAAATGGGCTGTAAATTATTAGAAATAATGGCAGATGGCCTGTATGCTGTTTTCCACAGATTTGAGGCTTTCCTAAAAAAATGTTGACGCACAACCAGTCACCGTTGGATGTCCATCCAACGGCCGTCGTGCTTCTTCAATCTCTGCTCTTCCTGCTCCAGCCACTCAAACAAGCGCCGACGGGACTGCCTGCTCCCTCCTCCCTGCGGCCGGCTGAGCTGCCGCGCAGGCCTCACCGCCCCACCGTACGCCCATCGCTGGCCTAGCCATCCCTCTACTCACCCACGCCTGCTGTTATTCTCCGGCGATGGCAGACGAACCAGTAAACCCTCGTACAGTCGTACTTCCCTCCGCGTGGGAAACAACTGCCGAGTCTTCCTTGGCTCCGTGTCATTCCCTTCCTAGGCCTTGCCGTCGTCCACCGCCCTAGTGCTCACGGCATGGCGTGGTCAACGGGGTCAATGACCGACATCCATATGAAGTGGACTGTACGTGGAGAGGCTGACAGCTGGGTCCACGGCCGCACGCAAGGAAGTGCCTCCTTATTACGCGCAAAATAATGATTCCTACACCTGACATCTGGGACCCACCGAAAGGGCCTCTGTATTTCACAAAAAAAACATTACCGCCGCTAACAGCTCGGACCCACCAGCTATATCTTCGCACGCAAGGAAGTGCCTCCTTATTACGCACACAAAAATGAATACTGCCCCTGCTAGCTGGGACCCAGTATAGTGGGCCTACTAAGTTGACGGGACGGAGGGCTTTGTCAAGTTAGTCAATATGCACGATTCTAGCTCGACTGACCATACGATGTCCATCCAATGACCGTAGTGCTTCTTCAACCTCTGGTCTTCTTGCTCCAGCCGACCAAAGCAGCGCCGGTCATGCCGCCTGCTCCTGCCTCCCGTGGCCGGCTGTGCTGCCGCGGAGGCCTCACCGCCCCAATACTACTCCCACCGCTGACCAGGCCATCCCTCCACTCCATTCACCCACACCCCCTGTTATGTTGCGGCGACGGCAGCGCAGCCGAACCAGTGAACCCTCGTACTCCTCTCCGCATGGGCATCCACTACCGCGTCTTCCCCGGCTCCACGTCGTCCCCTTCCTAGGCCTCGCCGTTGTCCACCGCCGTGGTGCTCTGGGCGTGGTGTGGTCAATGTGGTCAACAACCGAATTCCATCGGAAGAGTACTGTACGTGGAGAGGCTGACGGCTGGGTCCACGGCAGCCGCAAGGAAGTGCCTCCTTATTACGCGCAAAATAATTATTCCTCCATCTAACAGTAGGGACCCACCGGACAGGCCACCAGTATTTTGGGAAAAAAACGTTCCCCCCTGACTGCTGGGACCCACCAGACGGGCCACCGTATTTCGCGAAAAAACGTTTCCCCCTAACTGCTGGGACCCACCGGATGGGCCATCGTATTTCACGAAAAAACGTTCCCCGCGCTGTCAGCTCGGAATCACCGGAAGTGCCTCCTTATTACGCACAAAAAAATGAATACTCCCCCTGCTAGCTGGGACCGACCATGGTGGGAGGCTGACTTGTGGGCCTACTAAGTTGACTGGGATGGAGGCTTTTGTCAACTTTAGTCAATTTGAATGATTCTAGCTCCAGTGACCGTACGATGTCCATCCAACGACCGTAGTGCTTCTTCAACCTCTGGTCTTCTTGCTCCAGCGCTGGTCGTGCCGCATGCTCCTGCCTCTCGTGGCCGGCTGTGATGCCGCGGAGGCCTCACCACCTCCTACTGCTCCCACCGCTGGCCAGGCCATCCCTCTACTCACCCACACCCCTATTATTCTGCGGTGACGGCAGCCTCACACCGCAGCCGAACCAGTGGACCCTCATACTCCTCTCCGCGTGGGCATCCACTGTCGCGTCTTCCTCGGCTCCGTGTCGTCCCCTTCCTAGGCCTCTCCGTCATCCACCGCCGTGGTGCTCTCGGCGCGGCGTGGTCAACGTGGTCAAGGAACGGCTTCCATCGGACGTGGACTGTACGTGGAGAGGATGACAGCTGGGTCCACGGCCGCAGAAAGGAAGTGCCTCCTTATTACGCGCAAAATAATTATTCCTCCACCTGACAGCGAGGACCCACCGGACGGGCCACCGTATTTTGCAAAAAAAACGTTTCCCCCTGACTGCTGGGACCCACCAGCTACACCTTCGCACGCAAGGAAGTGCATCCGGGCAAAAAAAAAACGATTCGCCCCCCTGACTGCTGGGACCCACCAGCTACATCTTCGGACGCAAGGAAGTGCATGACAGTCGGGACCCACCTGGTCGAAGCGTATGTAGCATTGTCATTCTGGTTGCGAACATGTATGTACATATATACTGGTCGATGTAGGGGCAAACATGTGTCGCAGTACAGGCGCGCACGTAGCATGTACACGTACGTATAGCGGCCAATGTGCAAGAAAGAAAATACGGCAACGTATGTGTACATACGGGTGGGGTCTCGAACGCCCACTCGCGCATACGTACGGCCAAGGCTCGTGTACATGGCTGGGTCGGAACGGAGAAACAGCATCGTCGTCGTGTACATGGGGAGCCAATCGGCTGGGTCAGAACGGAATGCGTCATCGTGTTCATCGGGAGGGCTTGAACAGAACAGGCGATGGAAACAAGGCCTGGCGTACCGCAGAACGAAGGAAACGACATTGTGTTCGACTGGCCATGTTCGAAACAAGATCCTATTCATCGGGAGGGGTCTGGCGTACAGCAAAATGGAGGAAACAGACCTCCTACGGTCGAAATGGGGTTCCTGTTGATCGGGAGGGGTGTGGCATACCGCAAAACGGACAAAACGGACTTGTGTTGGAGCGCTACGGTCGAAATGGGGGTCCTGTTCATCGGGAGGGGTGTGGTGTACCGCAAAACGGGACTCCACGGGATACTGTTCATCTCCACCGTCGGCCTCCTCGGGCTACCATTAACCTCCTCCAGCCTGTACATGGTCCTGTTCATCCAGCCTCCACCGCGCGCTACTCCACGGGCTCCTGTTCAACCACCCCTCCACGGGCACCCCTCCACCGTCTACTATTCATCCAGCCCTCCACGGGGTCCTGTTCATCCAGCCCCAACCAGCTCGATCGCTCGGGGTCCTGTTCATCCAGAGGCAACACCACGGGGTCCTGTTCATCCACCCACACCACTCACTGTTCATCCAACCCCCCGCAACGCTCACAGTTCATCCAGAGGCAGCATCGATCGGCTTCAGTTAGCAGCAGTAGCGAAGGAATCGCTCGATTGGGTTTAGTTAACAGCCATCAATCGATCGCTCGGGTTCAGTAACGCGTAGCCTGCAGTGCAATCGCTCGAGTTCAGTTAGATCCCAACGCCTCGCTCGGATTCAGTTAGAGCTAAAGCCTCACACACACGCGCGTACATGTACGAGAGAAACATGCATCACTCGGCCCCCGACCACCCACCGTAACCGGAAACTCCCCGAAATTTTCCTCGCCCTCGCTTCTACCACGGTTTTTTCCGTCATGGACGACCCAAAGAATGTCATGCAGCTGTGTCTCTGGCCCGCCAGGACGAAAAGCCCATTTTCTGTCATGATTTTTTGTCATAGAAGTAGGAGCCCACCACATCTATGATGATACCGGTTTTTGTCACAATTATCGTCATAGAAGTGTCATAAGTATGACAGGAAAAAAATTCGTTCAGCCGAAAATGTCACAGATGTGTCTTTTTTTGTAGTGTTGCCGGTAACAAGATTGAACTAGGTATGAAGATACCGACGATCGAATCTCGGGAAAATAATATACTGATGGACAAAGGGAATTACGCATGTTGGACAAAGGGAACTAACATGGGCATCCAGGTTCCGCTATTGGCTATTGACCGGAGAGGTGTCTCGGTCATGTCTACATAGTTCTCAAACATGTAGGGTCCGCACGCTTAACGTTCGTTCATGATATAATGTTATATGAGTTATATGATTTGGTGACTGAATGTTGTTCAGAGTCCCAGATGTGATCACAGACATGACGATGAGCTCCGTAATGGTCCGGAGGTAAAGATTGATATATAGTACGATGGTATTCAGACTCCGGAATAGTTTTGGGGTGCACCGGGTAGTCATCAGGTCGCCGGAAGGGGTTCCGGACACCCCCGGTAGGTGTATGGGCCTAATGGGCCAAGGGGTGTATAGATCAACCCACAAGGGGGCTGGCACGCCCCTCTCCCTGGCCGCCATCTCTAGGGAAGGAAAGGGGGAGTGCTAGCCCCTCCTGCGCCCCCTCCACATGGGAGAAAGGAAAAGGGGGGGGCACCCTCCCCTGCCTTTCCCCGCTCACCTAGAAAGGAAAGGGGCGGCGGCTTGGGGAGGAGGCCTACTTGGGGCGCCTCCTTGGCTGCTCCTTCCTCCCCCCACCTATATATAAGTGGGAGGGGGCACCACTGATGTCTACAACGCAACTTTATTCTTGTAGACACGTGTTGGGCCTATAAGCGTAGAGTTTTGTAGGACAGTAGCAATTTTCCCTCAAGTGGATGACCTAAGGTTTATCAATCCGTGGGAGGTGTAGGATGAAGATGGTCTCTCTCAAACAACCCTGCAACCAAATAATAAAAAGTCTCTCATGTCCCCAACACACCAAATACAATGGTAATTTGTATTGGTGCACTAGTTCGGCAAAGAGATGGTGATAAAAGTGTAGTAATGATAGTAGATATTGATTTTTGTAATAGGAATAATAAAAGACAGAAAGGTAGCAAGTAACAAAGCTGAGCACAAACGGTATTGCAATGCTTGAAATTGAGGCCTAGGGTCCGTACTTTCGCTAGTGCAATCTCACAACAATGGTATATAATTGGATCATATAGCCATCACTCAACGTGCGATGAAGAATCACTCCAAAGTTCCTATCTAGTGGAGAACATAAGAAGGAGATGTTTGTAGGGTACGAAACCACCTCAAAGCTATTCTCTCGATCGATCTATCTTAGAGTTCGTACTAAAATGCAAATCCAGATTCATAATACTCAATCCAACACAAAGAACCTCAAGGAGTGCCCCAAGATTTCTATCGGAGAAACAAAGACAAGAACATGCATCAACCCCTATGCATAGATTACCCCAATGTCACCTCGGGAATCCACGAGTTGAGTGCCGAAACATATATCAAGTGAATCGATACGATATCCCATTGTCACCATGGGTATTCATAGCAAGACACACATAGAGTGTTCTCAAATCCATAGAAGTATTCAATCCGATAAAACGAAATCTCAAAGGGAAAACTCAGTTAATCACAAGATAGAGAGGGGATAACACCATATGATCCGACTATATTAACAAAGCCTGGGATACAACAAGATCGTGACATCTCAAGAACACAAGAGGGAGAGATTAAATACATAGCTATTGGTACAAACCCTCAGCCCCGAGGGTGGACTACTCCCTCCTCATCATGGTGGCTGCCGGGATGATGAAGATGGCCACCGGTGATGATTTCCCCCTTCAACGGAGTGCCGGAGAAGGGCTCTAGATTGGATCTTGCGGTTCTGGAATTAGCGGCGGCTGGAACAAAATTTCGTCGACTTCCCTAGGATTTTTGGAATATTTGGGCATTTATAGAGCAAAGAGGCAGTGCGGGAGGCCACCGAGGTGGGCACAACCCACCTGGGCGCACTTGGGCCCCTAGGCGCGCCCTGGTGGGTTGTGCCCCCTTGGGGCACCGCCCAGGTGCTTCTCTGGCCCACTGGATGTCTTCTGGTCCAAAAAACTCCAAAAGGTTCTGCATTTGGACTCCGTTTGATATTGATTTCCGGCGATGTAAAAAAACAAGCAGAAAACAGCAACTGGCACTGGGCACTATGTCAATAGGTTAGTACCAAAAATTATATAAAGTTGCTATAAAATGATTGTAAAACATCCAAGAATGATAATATAACAGCATGGAACAATAAAAAATTATAGATACGTTGGAGATGTATCAGCATCCCCAAGCTTAATTCCTGCTCGTCCTCGAGTAGGTAAATGATAAAAACAGAATTTTTAATGTGGAATGCTGCCTAACAGGTTCATCACATATTCTTTTCTTTGTAGCATGGACATTTGGACTTTTATATGGTTCAAAGCAATAGTCTAGTTTTGACATGAAGACTTTAATACTCAAGCATATCAACAAGCAACCATGTCTTTCAAAATATCAATACTAAAGCAAGTTATCCCTAGCCCATTATGTTCAGGCATTGATCCATTCGTGAAACACACTTGAATACTAGCTATACACTACTAGGGAAAATCCTATACACAGAATCTTACTAGCAGCGCTCCTCAAAATACCACGCTACTGCTATTTAGCAGCTGCGCGTGATATCAAAACGCGCTGCTGACAGGAAAATAGCAGTAGCGTGTTCACCACAAACCGCGCTACTGCTATAATTGCCATGACCTCGCCCCCCGCTAGTTATAGCAGTAGCGCAGTATACTGAACAACGCTACTGCTATAGAAGTTAGCAGCAGCGCGCTTCTAGGAAAACCACTACTGCTAAGATCAGCCCACAAGTTTAGTCCCACCTCGCTCCGTGAACAGGGTGTTTACCACCTTAAATATGTTATTTCTGAAACTACCACAACCAATTGGTCTTCATTGAACTCTATGTGTAAAATTTGTGGCCGCAATATGAGTCCTCTCCGGTTCCTACCGGAGAGGACTCATATTGACAATTCAGATTGTACACAAAAAGATCATTGATGGCCAATGTATTTTTGCATTGACGTATTTTTTGTATAGTTACACTTAACAGTAGCGGTTTATATGCAAAGCGCTACTGCTATTCAGATTATCTGTAGCGCGTTTTGGCAAACGCGCTACAACTATCCCTACGTTAACCCCACGTGCACGACCGGCCCTCACTCACACTCTCACTCTCGCCCGCGTGCCGATAACCGTCGTCGTGCGTCGTCGCCGCCGCCGCCTTCGTCTGTCCGCCGCCGAGGTACTCCCCTCCTTCCGTCCCTCCTCCCTCCTCCTCGCACATCCTCCCTCCGCCTGCGGCCGCCCCTCCCTCCTCCGTCGCCGCCCTCCTGCCTCCGCCTGCGGCCGCCCCTCCTTCCTCCTTCGCCGGCAGCCCTCCTCCCACCGCCCTTGACCTCGCCGCCCTAGCTACCTCTCCGTCGCCCCCACCCCTGCCACTAGTTAGTACTAGATTTAGTAGTAGTAGATGTTAATTTAGGGTTCATAGCTAGTACTAGATGTTGCTTAGTTAGTACTAGATTTTTAGAAGTAGTAGATGTTAATTACTAGTAGTGATGGTACTAGTTAACTAGGGCAGTATGATTAATAGTAGTTGTAGTTGAACTACTTTAGTTGTAGTTGAACTAGTTTAGTAAGTAAATTAATAAACTAGTTGAACTAGTTGAATTAATAGAACTAATGTATTTTTAATAAGATAATTAATATAACTAGTTGAACTACTTTATTTTTAGAAAGAACTAGTTTTTTTTCTATTTATAGTAAGTTTATATTTAGTAAGAACTAGTTGAATTAATAAAACTAGTAGAATATGTCATATTTGTTGTTATTTTTTAGTTTAAGCAATTATTCGGGATGTATTAGTGATAACTTATATGGTTTCAGGTGACCACCGTCGTCCCCGTCACCGACCCCCTCCGACATCCCCGCCGTCGTCCCAGTCACCAACCCCCTTCGACATAGAGGTGAGACCAGACAAATATCCTTGTATATCTTGTGTTGTTGCTCAAATAGGATATGTGGTTGCCCAAGTGGCCGTTCATGTTCAGTTTACATCTCCGAGTGGCCTATATTTTGCCGAAGTGTTGATTAATTTCCGTTCCGGCAAATTTCAGGCGCTCGATATGTCCTTTTTTAGCAAAGGTCATGCCGGATTTTTTCGTGAATTCTGGCATGACTTGTGCTACAATATGTACAAGTTTAATCTTTGAATTATGAACGTAGGAAATGTCGTACTCGGACGACAACAGTCTCCCGGGGGAGCGTAGCTGGTGCCACGATGATCGAGGTATGTGCGACAGGTTCGGTGAGCTGGACGAAGATCGGCGCTTCAACATTAAGCTCGAGGAGACCTTCGATTGTGAAACGGTATGCAACAACGACAAGTGTTTTTTTCATAATTAAGCATGACTTCAACTATTTCAACGTCTAATTTTCATATTTTACAATTCGACTAGCTTATCCAATGCCATGCAAGACGCTATGTCTTGGAGAGGATGGGTTTTGAATACCATGAAAATTACGAAACAAAGAAAATACACCTAAGGACCCATCATTATATGGATTTTGAAGTAAATCTGTGCAATGCTCAGAGCGTAACCAATTTTGGTTGTGAAAATTGGGAAGCACTTTGCAAAATGTATGGTTTTTATGAGGGTATAATTGTCACCATGGATCTTGGTGATCCTGACATCGAGCAAGACAATATGGACATTTGGGTCCTTGTTGATACCTTCCGATTGTACCTCTATGTGAGTATCTCAAACATAGTTATTAACTAATTTATATTGTTTATTTCAAAATAGTTGATAGATTATTTTCATTGACAGCTTATTTTGATTCTTCAAAGACTGTGCGGAAGATGGTAGATAAAACCCACTACACCGATGGCACCGAATTAACGTATAAGGAGAAAAATCATCTGATCGCATTTTGTACTCTTCTTGAGAATTACAATAACTATTATCGAACTCCTCCAAATTATGGTGAATACGTGCCACTAGTGCATGTGTTGAACCACGATAAGTTCTCTGGAGATACCCTGGTAAGATTTTTTACTATTATGACATCCGTGCATCTTTTGCATACTTCTAAAACTAGTACATTGCTAACTACGAATTTATTATTATGTTTTTCAACAGAAACTCCCGATGGATTGTGTGCCTCATCTGATGTCTCTACATGGTCGCCTCTCAGTTCTGAACATACTGCCAGGTAAATCTAGGGAGCTCACCTGTGCATATCGGATTTCTAAAACCCGTGAACACATGTTCATCAAAGAATGGAAGAAATGTATGGACATTCGCAAGGAGGTTCTTGGAAGTAACATTCAGCGAAAGGCAAGAATTGGAGACAGGCTAATCTCCATTCTCCATAATGGAGAGTCAGGGGCTATCTTTTTTTTTGCTATTTTACCTTAGAAAATGTAGTAGGTCTTAATCGAATGTAATAGGTCCTATGAGGTACAATATGTTTATTATGTGGTAATGTGTTAGAGTTGATAATGAGGAGTACCTGTGATTACGACTAGTGACCAATTTGCTATGTGATGTCATTGATGAAAACGATGATCTTGAGGAGGTGTTATATGACAATGATGTATTATGATGATAAGTTGTTAATGATATGATGATGATGATATTATTATATCATTGGGTGAAAGAACCGCGGATTAGTTTCAAGTGGGTGGACATCCACTTGAAACTAGTCCACGGTTCTTTCACCCCGTGATGTAATAACTCATTATGATGTAAAAACAATCTCTAAATTCCTATGGTATGAAAACTTGTGTAAAGGTGTATGAATACAATATGAAATAAAAAAGAAATAAAATACTAAATAATAGTAGTAGCGCGGGAAAGGAGAAGCGATGCTACTAATTACCAGTAGCGCTGTTCTGAAGAAGCGCTACTACTAAGTCAATTTAGCAGTAGCGTGGATCTAGGCGCGCTATTGCTAAGCATTAGCTGTAGCGCCTTATCAGTAGCGCTCCTGCCCGCGCTACTGATAGGCCTAAAACCCGCGCTGCTGCTAGGCTTTTCCCTAGTAGTGATACCCAATGCTCAAGTACGATCATAGTGCCCCTTAGTTGGTGATTTATAAGAGAAGATGGAGATTCAAGTAAAAAAAATAAAAATTACATAAAGTAAAAGAAAGGCCCTTCATGGAGGGAAGTAGGGATTTGTAGAGGTGCCAGAGCTCAAAGCAAAAACTGAGAGATAAATTTTTTTGGGAGGCATACTTTTCCCACCAACGAAAACGACTTGGACTTCCCAACAATTTCCATGCTAGATATATCATAGGTGGTTCCCAAACAAAAAAATAAAGTTTATTCCTTTTTCCACCATACTTTCACTTTCCATGGCTAACCGTATCCACGGGTGCCCTCCATACCAACACTTTCCAAGGAATTTATTATTTAACAACATAAAGTAAATTCATTTTTCATTTCGGGACTAGGCATCCCTAATACCTTTGCCGTACTCTCGTGCAATGACAAGTGAATAAACAGTCATCATGAGAATAATACATCTAGCATAGAAAATATCGGCCACGCCTCACCGCCTCGCGAGCGGTACGAGCACACAAAAGAGAAATTTATTTTGAAAATTAGAGATGGCACATAAAAATTTGTTTAGAACGGCACGGAAATACCACATATAGGCATATATAGTGGACTCATATGGCAAAACTGGTTTAAAGGGGTTTGGATGCACAAGTAGTGATCATACTTAGTGCAAATGAAGGCTAGCAAAAAGATTGAGAAGCGTCCAACCAAGAAACAAAAAATCTCATAAGCGAGCATTAAGCATAACTAACACCAAAAAATGCACCACAAGTAGGATGTAATTTCATTGCATAACAATTGAATTTCATGCTTGCATAGGGAATCACAAACCTTAACACTAATATTCTTACTAAAGCATAATTACTCATCAACATGAATCACGTATCATATCATCATGTCTCAAAACCATTACAAAGAACCAAGTTTATTTTGTCCAATGATCTTCATGAAAGTTCTTATTATATCGTCCTTGGATATCTATCAGTTTGGGACTAGTTTCATATGTTGCAATTGCTTTTTGACAGATCAAACAATTTTAAGTGAAGAACTTGAGCATAAAAAAATTGATCTCTCAAAATAATATAAGTGAAGCATGCGGGAACTGACAAACTACTCCAAAAAGATATAAGTGAAGATCAAATGAGTAGTAAAGTAAATAGGTAGCTATGTGAGGAGTCTCTCTTATTTAGGAGTTTCAGATCTAAGTATTTTACTAAAACAACAAGCAGAACAAAATAAAATGGCATTCCAAGAATAGCACAACTCATGTGAAGAAGGAAGAACTTAGGCTCAACCGATACTAACCGATAATTGTTGAAGAAGAAAGGTGGGATGCCTACTGGGGCATCCCCAAGCTTAGATGCTTGAGACTTCTTGGAATATTAACTTGGGATGCCTTAGGCATCCCCAAACTTGAGATTTAGTGTCTCCTTAATTCCTCTCATATCACGGTTTCGCTAAATCTCAAAAACTTGATCCACACAAGACTCAACAAGAACTCGGGAGATAAGTTAGTATAAATCAATGCAAAACCTTATTATTCTCTAGTATAGCAAATCACTAAAATTATTATTCAACATTGCATACTAAATGCCTCTGCATATTTAATACTCATATCCTCAAATAGAAGCATTAAACAAGCAAGCATATGCAAACAATGCAACCATAATAGCAATTTGCCAAAATAGTACAGTTTGTAAAGAATGTAAGATTCATCATACTTCCCTACCTCAAACAATTCTGAAACATTACCACACTGTAGAAAATTTATTATAGCTTACTATGCGAAAAGTTTCAACATTTCATCACATTCTGACTTTTCTCGGGAATTTTTGCAATAGCGACAAACTTTCTGTTTTGAAATAGCCACAAGTAGATTCACAAAATAAGCATGGCAAAGGCTATGGTTGACACTTTTATTGAAGTAAAAGATGCAAAACATTTTATAGAACAGAAAGAAAATCCTAACAAAATAAAATGATGCTCCAAGCAAAACACATATCATGTGACGAATAGAAATACAGCCTCAAGTAAGGTTACCGATAATGTTGGAGACGAAAGAGGGGATGCCTTCTGGGGCATACCCAAGCTTAGTTGCTTGGATATTCCTTGAATATTACCTTGGGAGTGCCTTGGGCATACCCAAGCTTAGGGTCATATCGATATCTCACCCAAAACTTGAAAACTTCAATCACACAAAACTTAACGGAACTCCGTGAGATAGGTTAGTATGATAAAGAGCAAACCATTCACTTTGGTACTGTCAAAGACAAGATTCATAATTGTTATAACACAAATCCTACTGTAGCCTATCATTTCCACAATTTATATTGAGCAATATAAGCCATAGAAACTACTCCCTCCGTTCCGAAATAGTTGTCTTTCTAGCCATCTCAAACGGACTACAACATACGGATATATGTAGACATGTTTTAGAGTGTAGATTCACTCATTTTGCTCTGTATGTAGTTACTTGTTGAAATCTCTAGAAAGACAAGTATTTAGGAACGGAGGGAGTAGGAAACAAGAAAACTATGCGTTGAAAACATAATCTGTCAAAAACAGAACAATGTGAAGTAATATGTACTCCAACCATACTTCTGTCACTCTAAAAATTCTGAAAACTTAGGAAAACGTAGATAATTTGTATATCTACCTCCTGTAAAAAAATTCAGATCAAAATCACATTCTAGTGAATTTTCAAAATTCCTGGACTGAGCGCAAAAGTTTCTGTTTTTGCACAGATTCAAGTCAACTATCATCCACACTATCCCAAAGGCTTTACTTGGCACTTTATTGAAACAAAAGCAATAGAACATGATTACTAAAGTAGCATGATCATGTGAACACACAATAATAGTAGGTAACAGTGTTGGGTTGTCTCCCAATAAGCACTTTTCTTTAATGCCTTTTAGCTAGGCATGATGATTTCAATGATGCTCACATAAAAGATAAGAACTGAAACATAACAAGAGCGTCATGCATCACATGGCAAAGCACATTTAAGTCTAACCCACTTCCTATGCATAGGGATTTTGTGAGCAAACAATTTATGGGAACAAGAGTCAACCAGCATATGAAGACAAAACAAGCAAAACTTCAAGATTTTCAACACATAGAGAGGAAACTTGATAGTATTACAATTCCTACAAGCAGAAGTTCCTCCCTCATAATAATTTTCAGTAGCATCATGAATGAATTCAACAATATAAATATCACATAAAGCACTCTTTTCATGATACATAAGCATAGAAATTTTCTTACTCTCCACATAAGCAAATTTATTCTCATCAATAGTAGTGGGAGCAAATTCAATAAAATAACTATCATGAGATTGAAAACTAAAATCATGATGACAAGTTTCATGGTTATCATTATTCAATATAGCATACATGTCATCACCATAATCATCATAGATAGCAACTTTTTTATCATTGTCAATTGAAACCTCTTCCAAAATAGTGGATTCATCATTAAATAAATTAATGACCTCTCCAAATCCAGTTTCATCATTATAATCATCATAAATAGGAGGCATGCAATCATTATAACAAATTTGCACATCAAATCTTGTGGGACAAAAACATCATCTTCATCACACATAGCATCCCCAAGCTTGTGGCTTTGCATATTATTAAAACCATGGATATTCAAAGAACTAACACCAGCAACATTCCAATTGTGCTCATCATTCATGCCAAACATTTTATTGAATTCTTGTTCTATCAATTGAGCACAATTTTCATTTCCATCATTTTCGTGAAAGAAATTATAAAGATGAATAATATGATGCAATCTCAATTCCATATTTTTTTTGTAGTTTTCTTTTTATAAACCAAACTAGTGATAAAACAAGAAATTAAAAGATTGAATTGCAAGATCTAAAGATATACCTTCATCCCTCACCTTCCTGGCAACGGTGCCAGAAAAGAGCTTAATGTCTACTATGCAACTTTATTCTTGTAGACATGTGTTGGGCCTGCAAGCGCAGAGTTCTGTAGGACAGTAGCAATTTTCCCTCAAGTGGATGACCTAAGGTTTATCAATCCGTGGGACGTGTAGGATGAAGATGGTCTCTCTCAAACAACCCTACAACCAAATAATAAAAAGTCTCTTGTGTCCCCAACACACCAAATACAATAGTAATTTGTATAGGTGCACTAGTTTGGCGAAGAGATGGTGATAAAAGTGTAGTAATGATAGTAGATATTGATTGTTGTAATAGGAACAATAAAATACAACAAGTTAGCAAGTAACAAAAGTGAGCACAAACGGTATTGCAATGCTTAAAAATGAGGCCTAGGGTCCGTACTTTCGCTAGTGCAATCTCTCAAAAAATGGTAATATAATTGGATCACATAGCCATCCCTCAACGCGCGAGGAAGAATCACTCCAAATTTCCTATCTAGTGGATAACATAAGAATAAAATGTTTGTAGGGTACGAAACCACCTCAAAGCTATTCTTTCCGATTGATCTATCCAAGAGTTCGTATTAAAACAACACCAAAGCAAATTTAGATTCATTATACTCAATCCAACACGAAGAACCTCAAGGAGTGCCCCAAGATTTATACCGGGGAAACAAACACAAGAACGTGCATCAACTCCTATGCATAGATTACCCCAATGTCACCTCGAGAACCCGCGAGTTGAGTGCCAAAACATATATGAGGTGAATCAATACGATACCCCATTATCACCATGGGTATTCATAGCAAGACATACATCAAGTGTTCTCAAATCCATAAAAGTATTCAATCCGATAAAATAAAATCACAAAGGAAAAACTCAATTCATCACAAGTTAGAGAGGGGAAAACACCATATGATCCAACTATGTTAACAAAGCCCGCGATACATCAAGATCGTGACATCTCAAGAACACGAGAGAGAGAGAGAGAGAGAGAGAGAGAGACAGAGAGAGAGACAGAGAGAGAGATTAAACACACAGCTACTGGTACAATCCCTCAACCCCAGGGATGGACTACTCCCTCCTCATCATGGTGGCCGCCGGGATGGTGAAGATGGCCACTGGTGATGATTTCCCCCTCCAGCGGAGTGCCGGAGAAGGGCTCTTGATTGGATCTCGTGGTTCTGGAACTAGTGGCGGCTGGAACAAAATTCTGTCGACTCCCCTAGGGTTTTTGAAATATTTGGGCATTTATAGAGCGAAGAGGCAGCGCGGGAGGCCACCGAGGTGGGCACAACCCACCTGGGTGCGCCTGGGCCCCCTCGGAGCACCTCCAGGTGCTTCTCTGGCCCACTGGATGTCTTCTGGTCCAAAAAAATTCCAAAAAGTTTTGCTACATTTGGACTCCGTTTGATATTGATTTCCCGCGATGTAAAAAAACAAGCAGAAAACAGCAACTAGCACTGGGAACTATGTCAATAGGTTAGTACGAAAAAATGATATAAAGTTGCTATAAGATGATTGTAAAACATCCAAGAATGATAATATAACAACATGGAACAATCAAAAATTATAGATACGTTGGAGACGTATCAGCAACACATAACCACGACAGTCTCTTAGACGTGTGCGGCGTCCCCCTCCACTGTTTACACCCTCGGTCATATTTTGGTAGTTCTCCGGCGAAGCCCTACAGAGATAGCATCACCATCACCGTCATCATGCCGTCATGCTGCTGGAACTCATCCACTACTTCGTGGTCTTGCTGGATCAAGAAGGCGAGTATGTCACCAAGCTGAATGTGTGTTGAACATGGAGGTGTCGTATGTTCGGTACTCAATCTTTGGATCGCGAAGAAGTTCGACTACATCAAGTGCGTTACTAAACGCTTCCACTTACAGTCTACGAGGGTACGTAGACACACTCTCCCCTCTTGTTGTTATGCATCACCTTGATAGATCTTGCATGTGTGTAGAATTTTTTTTGTTTTCCATGCAACGTTTCCCAACAGTGGCATCCGAGCCATGTTTATGCGTAGATGATATGCACGAGTAGAACACAAAGACTTTTGGGCGGTGATAGTCATACCGCTTACCACCAGCGTCTTATATTGATTCGGCGGTATTGTTTGATGAAGCGGCCCGGACCAACCTTACATGTCCACGCACATGAGACCATTCCCATCGACTGACATGCAACTAGTTTTGCATAAAGGTGGTTGGCGGGTGTCTGTTTCTCCAACTTTAGTTGAATCAAATTTGACTGTGGCCGGTCCTTGTGATGGTTAAAACATCAAACTTGATAAATCATCATTGTGGTTTTGTGCTGTAGGTAAGAACGGTTCTTGCTAGAAGCCCATAGCAGCCACGTAAAACTTGCAACAACAAAGTAGAGGACGTCTAACTTGTTTTTGCAGGGCATGTTGTGATGTGATATGGCCAAGACATGATGTGATATACATTGTTGTATGACATGATCATGTTTGTAAAAGTTATCGCCAACTGGCAGGAGCCTTATGGTTGTCGCTTTATTGTATCAAATACAAATGCCTTGTATTTGCTTTACTTTATCACTAAGCGGTAGCGATAGTTGTAGAAGCAATAGTTGGGGAGATGACCACGACGTTACGATGGAGATCAAGGTCTCAAGCTGGTGATGATGGAGATCATGACGTTGCTTTGGTGATGGAGATCAAAAGCACAAGATGATGATGGCCATATCATGTCACATATTTTGATTGCATGTGATGTTTATCTTTATGCATCTTATTTTTCTTAGTACCGCGGTAGCATTATAAGATGATGCATTCACTAAATTTCAAGATAAAAGTGTTCTCCCCAAGTATGCACCATTGCCAAAGTTCATTGTTTCGAAGCACCTCATGATGATCGGGTGTGATAGACTCTATGTTCACATACAACGGGGGTGTAAGACAATTTTGCACATGCAGAATACTTGGGCTGAACTTGACGAGCCTAGCATGTACAGACATGGTTTCAGAACATTGGAGACCGAAAGGTCAAACGTGAGCCATATACTAGTTATGATCAACATAGAGATGTTTACCATTGATGACTACCCCATACACTACAAAAAAAAGACACATCCGTGACATTTTGGGCCGAATATTTTTTCTGTCATACATATGACACTTCTATGACAATAATTGTGACAAAACCCGGTATCATCATAGATGTGGTGGGCTCCTACTTCTATGACAAAAACTCATGACAGAAAATGGGCTTTTCGTCCTGGGCGGGCCGGAGACGCAGTTGCATGACATTCTTTTGGCCGTCCATGACGAAAAAAACCGTGGTAGAAGCGAGGGGGAGGAAAATTTCGGGGAGTTGCCAGTTACGATGGGAGGTCGGGGCTGGAGCGATGCGCGTTTCTCTCGTACAGGTACGCGCGTGTGTGCGAGGCGTTGGCTCTAACTGAACCCAAGCGAGGCGTTGGGCTCTAACTGAACCCGAGCGATTGCACTGTAGGCTACGCGTTACTGAACCCGAGCGATCGATCGATGGCTGTTAACTGAACCTGATGGAGCAATTCCTTCGCTACTGCTGCTAACTGAAGCCGATTGATGCTGCCTCAAGGATGAACAGTGAGCGTTGCGGGGGGTTTGGATGAACAGTGAGCGGTGGCGTTGCCTCTGGATGAGCAGGAACCCATGGTGTGGAGAGCTGGATGAACAGTAGACGGTGGAGGGGTGGCCGTGGAGGGGTGGTTGAACAGGTCCCCATGGTGCGGAGGGCTGGATGAATAGTAGACGGTGGAGGGGTGCCCGTGGAGGGGTGGTTGAATAGTAGCCGGTGGAGTAGCGCACGGTGGAGGCTGGATGAACAGGAGCCCGTGGAGGCTGGAGGAGGTCGACGGTAGCCCATGGAGGCTGGAGGAGGTCGACGGTGGAGATGAACAGTATCCCGTGGAGTCCCGTTTTGCGGTACGCCACACCCCTCCCGATAATCAGGACCCCCGTTTTGACCGCAGTGCTCCAACACAAGTCCGTTTCGTCCGTTTTGCGGTAT
Source organism: Triticum dicoccoides (assembly GCF_002162155.2). NCBI lineage: Eukaryota > Viridiplantae > Streptophyta > Magnoliopsida > Poales > Poaceae > Triticum > Triticum dicoccoides. The sequence goes on from NC_041391.1 coordinate 244,408,643, forward strand.
GCCACACCCCTCCCAATCAACAGGACCCCCGTTTCGACCGTAGCACTCCAAAACAAGTCCGTTTCGTCCGTTTTGCGGTAAGCCACACCCCTCCCGATCAACAGGACACCCATTTTGACCGTAGGAGGTCCATTTTCTCCGTTTTGCGGTATGCCAGACCCCTCCCGATGAACAGGATCCCATCTCGAATGTGGCCGGTCGAACACAAGGCCGTTTCCTCCGTTGTGCGGTACGCGAGGCCTCGTTTCCATCGCCTGTTCCATCCAAGCCCACCCGATGAACACGACCACGCATTCCGTTCCGACCCAGCCGGTTGGCTCCCCATGAACACGACGACGACGCTGTTTCTCCGTTCCGACCCAGCCATGTACATGAGCCCTCGCCGTACGTATGCGCGAGTAGGCGTTCGAGACCCCGCCCGTATGTACACATACGTGGCCGTATTTTCTTTCTTGCACCCTGGCCGCTGTACGTATGTGTACATGCTACGTGCGCGCCTCTACTACGACACGTGCGCGCCTCTACATCGACCAGTATGTACGTACACGTTCGCGACTAGGATGACAACGCTACGTACGCTTTGACCAGGTGGGTCCCGACTGTCAGGCACTTCCTTGCCTGCGAAGATGTAGCTGGTGGGTCCCAGCATTCAGGGGGGCGAATCGTTTTTTTGCCCGGACGCACTTCCTTGCGAG
>NC_041391.1:244409694-244445527 GCF_002162155.2 Triticum dicoccoides
AATCGTTTTTTTGCTCGGACGCACTTCCTTGCGTGCGAAGGTGTAGCTGGTGGGTCCCAGCAGTCGGTGGGCAAATCGTTTTTTTTTCGGACGCACTTCCTTGCGTGCGAAGATGTAGCTGGTGGGTCCCAGCAGTCAGGGGGCGAATTGTTTTTTTTCAGACGCACTTCCATGCGTGCGAAGATGTAGCTCGTGGGTCCCAGTAGTCATGGGGCGAATCATTTTTTTCACGAAATACGGTGGCCCGTCCGGTGGGTCCCCGCTGTCAGGTGGAGTTATAATGATTTTGCGCGTAATAAGGAGGCACTTCCTTGCGGCTACCGTGGACCCAACTATCAGCCTCTCCACGTACAGTCCACGTCCGATGGAAGTCGTTCCTTGACCACGTTGACCACGCCGCGCCGAGAGCACCACGTTGGTGGACGACGGCGAGGCCTAGAAGGGGACAACGCGGAGCCGGGGAAGACGCGGCAGCGGATGCACACGCGGAGAGGAGTACGAGGGTTCACTGGTTCGGCTGCGCTGCCGTCGCCGCAGAATAAAGAGGGGGTGTGGGTGAGTGGAGGGATGGCCTGGCCAGCGGTGGGAGTAGTAGGGGGGGTGAGGCCTCCACGGCAGCAAAGCCGACCACGGGAGGCAGGAGTAGGCGGCATGACCGGCGCTGCTTTGGGCGGCTGGAGTAAGAAGACCAGAGGTTGAAGAAGCACTACGGCTGTTGGATGGACATCGTACGATCACTGCAGCTAGAATCGTTTATATTGACTAAGTTGACAAAGCCCTTGGTACGTCAACTTAGTAGGCCCAAAGGTCAGCTTCCAAAATGGTGCGCCCCAGATGTCAGGGGGATGAATCATTTTTTGGGAGGGTGAAGCTAGAATATCCGAGATTGAAGAAGAAGCACGGCATCCGTTGGATGCACATCCAACGGGCACTGCTGCTAGAACCGTGTGTTGACTATAAGGCCAGAAGTGTGTGGCAGAGAACTTATAGCCCATTTGAGATCTGTAAGAATGTGTAGCCCATTTTTGAATTCTAATGGAATTTACTACAACCCATTTACAGTTTGTTAAAAGTACAGCCCATTTCAACCAACTGTTCAAAATAGAATTCAATAAAATTTCCCACTTTTGATGGGATCCGAATATTTTATCCCGAAATTTCTAGTCGGATTAAATACAATTTCAATATAAATTTATATTGCACAAAAATCCAACTAAACATTCCGATTGCAACAATTAATGAAATTAAAATTTTCAATATTCCAAAAATAATATTTTATAAAGTAATCACTGTTTGGTGCATTTTTTTATAGTTACTACCCAGTTTTTATAATTACATCCCATTTATTATTTCTTAAAGCCCATTTTCTTGTTAAGCCTAATGCATCCCTCCTAGGAAAGATTTGCAGCCCAGTGGGGCGGAGAATAACAACTTGACCTTGCCTGGGTATTCCTAAAGAAAGTATAGCTGGGCTAGCCATTTTCAGCTCGAAAAAAAATTAATATCTGGGCTGGGCTAGACGGGCCATAGCCCGCCCAGTTAATAACTGCAGTGATGTTTTCGTTGTTGTTCAGAGGAGAAATATTAATATCTGGGGTAAACATCGAAAAACTCTGCAGTGCTCACACCTCAAAAACACAAATACTGCTCGAGCTGCTTGGTCCCAGCTATCGGCTGCTTCTTGTGCAATTCTCTCGTTTATTGACTACTCCCTCCTTTCCGGTTTATAATGCTCAATTCAAAAATCTCACCAATCAAGGTAGATGGCGAGTGGTGGAATACTTTTTGTAGTTTTGCAAAAGCACCTAATTAATGCTCTTGTTATCCTCAAAAAATTATGTTTATCAATGCATTAATTGCAATGCGTGAATGCATAAAGTACATGCATTGGTCAATTTTCTCTTAATACTTGCATGCAATGATTTAATGCACCTTGGAATCTGAACATGTGATGGAAAACAACCAAATTGAGCCTTATAAAATGGAAAAACTAAAATTTTGAGATAACCCTATATACTGGAAAGGAGGGAGTACATAGGTTGACAATGGTGTGGGACCGTGATGTCACGAAACCAAGAGGAAGCAAAATAAATTATATATATATATATACATATATATATATATATATATATATATATATAATAAGGAGGCACTTGCGTACGTGAGGCTATGGACCTGGTGGGTCCCCATTGTCATCCTATCCAAGTAAAGTCATCTCCTCGCCTGCGCGCGCTTTCCGCCCGAAACAGTCAGCGCCGGCGCCCTGCTTCCCGGTGCAGGCGATTGCTCCACCTTCAAACGACACAAGTGCCGTCCGCCCGTCCATCTACCGCACACATTAATGATATGCGGTTGCTGAGGCGGCTACTCCGGCGCCACATGTCCGTCCCTCCGCCCGCCCACCATTGCTATATAAACTGCTGCGCCAGCCATAGCCGCAGTCATCCGCATCCGTTCCCTTTCTCCTGTCCACACCACTACTGCCCATCATGGCTTCCTCACGCTCCAGCGCTCTTCGGGACGGGCAGACGACGGACCACAAGGAGATAGCAGCCATTGTTGCCGAACGGCTGGCCGGCAGGCAGCCTGAGGACGACGACGTCCCAATGGAGAACATGGTAGTCGACGATCCGGCGCCAACCCCCTCCTCCGCGCCATCCTCGCTGGTGTATTGCACCATGACCATCGGCGAGGCCCGTGCCCAATATATAGACACGGTGAGGTAGATGCGTGAGGAGCAGTTCCGGGAGGCGCATGCCATCGCCGCCTACAACCACCATCTACTGCAGGAGCACCTACAGGCAGAGGAGCAGATCACCGCGGAGCGGGCGGAGCAGGAGGCGCTGCTCAACTCATACTGCTCCGCCTGCAAGGGCCACCTCAAGCGCTGGCAGTACCGCATGCGGGTGGCGGAGGCTGCGGCCGCCTACAAAGAGGCTAGCAAAGAGGGCGATGAAGCGGGTGAGGCGCTGTTTGGCGAGACCGAGGATGAGGCAGAGGACAATGCCGGCTCCGGCGAGTCTCCGCTCCGCTGGCGTCGACGACGCCCTGCTTCGCCGACGCCCTGCGGCGCCAACAACGAGGCAGAGGACAACGCCGGCTCCGCCGAGGCCCTGCCGTGCCAACAACGAGGCAGAGGACACCGCCGGCTCCGCCGAGGCCCCGCCACGCCAACAACGAGGCAGAGGACATCGCCAGCTCAGCCGAGGCCCCACCCTGCCGGCAACGTGGGGGAGGATTTCCACGCTCCGCTGAGGCGCCGCCCGCCGACAACGAGACAGAGGCATCGCCGGCTCTGCCGAGGCCCCGCCCCGCTGCCAACGAGGCCGCGCCACACAGAAAACGAGGAAGAGTAGAACACGGTAGGTCACCGCCGCTCGGGTCCAAGTAAGGCCACCGCTGTACCCTCTAGTTGAAGCCAAGCTAGGCGGGTTGACCATTGACGGCCGGTTAGCTTCTTGGCGGCGACGTGGAGTCGGAGAGCTACGCTGGAGAAGAACGCTGCTTCTACTTAACTGCTAGTGCAGTTGGCTGACTGACACGTGGGCCCAACAGGCCACATGTCAGTTACGCAACTGCACCTGTAGTTAAGTCACTGAAGCTTCTGTTCGGCTCAGCGGGACACAGGTGGGTAGCTTCTGTTAATTAATTATACCTCCAGCGCATCCCTTTTTAGTTTTTTTTCAAAAAGGAGGACGACCCCCGGCCTCTGCATCTGGGAGATGCATGCGGCCACAAACACCCCTTTTAGTTGAAGAATGTATGAAATGTAATGAAATCCGGCATGTTTATATGAAATCCGACCGTGTATGAATGAATTTATTTCGATTAGTTTGAATTCCTATATCACTGGCATTGGATGAACATGCAAAACAATATGTACTAGCATTATTCCCAGGGTGATCACCACGTTTGCAGCAGTTTCACATGTACTCCCTCCGGTCCTTTCTAGTCTGCATACAAGTTTTGTTTGCAGTCAAAGTATCTCTACTTTGACCAATCTTATATAAAAAAGTATGCACTTTCACAATGTGCGAAGTAAAAAGGAACAGAAGGAGTACAAAGAGTTTGAGCAGCTTTTTAGCGTTTCTGTACATTGCAATCAAACACACAGGCCTGGCAATTCATAGAGAACATTCAAAACAATCGATGATTATGCATCTCAACAACTCACATGTCAGAGGCAATATTTACTTCACAACTAAAGAATAAAGAAAAATTGATCGCCGCTGCTGACAGCAAAGGGCATCCCATTATAAAATATCAAACACATATCTTGCTAAAATCAATGAGCAAAATTTGACAAGGTTGTCCCATTCCAAAATATCAAATGCCTACGATTGTGGAATGGGCAGGGTTTGCCATCACTTCGAACATTGACATGGCACCTCGTGCTAAATAAACCAGCAGTTCTTTTTGTGCAGTTCCACCAAAATCAACCAAATTCGAGCGTAGCTTGTATGATTTCGCCATTATATGTTGCAACGCCTTGAACTTATGGGCACCTCCTTTCTTGTGGTGGAAATGAATGATTCGATGTATTCATGAACATTTTGTGCAGTTCCCGTTGAATTCAAGCTGAGCACCCCTGTTTGCACAAATACAAAAAAGTGATTAGTATAAAGCAAACTATACTATGAATTGACAGTTTCAACAAGCACATACATGGTCCATGTAGAGCACACTTTTAGAAAAAATGGAACTCACCAGAAAGAATCCTAGAACAACATTGTACTCGCGCATCACAGCAAAAAAAAGGAGATTTGTCAGTCCTTCTGAGCTGAAGTTAGTTTGGTCTTGAGGGGAGTAATGTAACCATCCTTCAACTGCTCCTTTTGATGAGAAGATAGACATGGCTTGTACATCCTGGCATAATCGGAACTAGTCACTTCATGTACTCCATATTCTTCTTCAGACGAAGATGATCCCTGTTTGCTCGAAAAAAAGGAAAGGAAATATTTAAAACAGCACAGATAGAGCACTTCTCAAGGACAATACCACTTTTTCATGACAGTATCTAAACAGTAGCACAACACCAATAGAGATGACAAAGCTCAATCGTATGGATGAAATCAGTGGGTGAGTACCAACATTTGTCAGGAGGCTGATTTTGTAGAGCATACAGATGAAGCACTTCTCGGGAACCATCTGTTGCTATCTACAGGGGTGGCCATGCTTACTATATACTCCTCGATTGGTATAATGTTTCCAACATCTGCTTGTGCAGTTCCACTAAAATATATGGTATCTTCAAAGAAGATCCCTGTTTGCACAAGTAGAGATAATTACGTATGGCATCAAATCAGTGGGAAAACAATTGCTCGTTCCAGCCATAGCAATAAATTAAGAAGCAAAACTATATCATTACTTGTGTCATCACAGTTCTAGTGCTTCATTACAGCAAGGGGAGTTGATTTTTGTTTTTCTTCCGCTTGTTCTTCCCCTTCATCACTTGGTTCAATAACAGACAAGCTTCGCCTTCAATGTAAGATTTGGCATGTCAATTAGGGAGCACAAGTATAGTACTAAACTTAATTTTCTGATGAAAGTGGCAAAATACAGGCCAGCAGTTGTGAAATATCCTTATCCCTCAATGGGATATTACGGTGCACATACAGATTGGAAGTCTTGTCTCCATTTGTGCAGTTCACTAAAATTAAGCAACATTATCGTACAAGTAGCACAACATATGAAAGCACACTGCAGAATCATGTGAAAGAAGGCTAGTACTTACCTCTCATGATGCGGAATTCAAACAACTCACAAGAAGAAGATCTAAACCAAATTCGCCTTAACGGATAGGAAGTAAGATCTCCTCTTGTGCAGTTCCACTAAGATCAAGCAATCAAGCAACATTGTCGGTGTGACATTTTGGTTGAACTGCACAAAACACTCTTAAAACAAAAGTGTTTTGTGCTGTGCAACAAAAGGTCACAATGGCAACAAGGTGAAATAGATAACCCTGTTTACACAGAGGTGCAATGGAAACAATTAGTGGTCAATAACGGTGGATGACACAGAAGCCAACAAAAAGAAGCATCTACCTTATCTAAATGGGAAAGAAAGCAAGACAGTAGCATTTCTCAAACAGTGGCATTGATTAATATTAACATAGAGATTATATTAACAATAAAATTCGTTAAACATGTAATTTGCTTTTAACTATGGCATTGCATCAATTTTCCAGCGGCATTATTAGAGGGTGTTTGTTTACAGGGACATTTTGGTGTAGGGACTAAAAAAACTCCGTGTCAGTCACATCTAAACCAAACAGGAGGGACTTTTCGGGACTAAAAGTGGGCATTTGGGACTAAAGAAAGAAGACCCCGAGGGAGTCTTTTGGGACTTTTTCCAATAGTTGCCACGCGTCGCACCTTGTTTCTATTAGTTCATTACTAGGGGTAACATGGTCTTTTATCATGTCATTTAATAACCTCTAGTCCATGTTTAGTCCCTGGAACCAAGCTGGTAGGGACAAGGGAGTTTTTAACCAAACAGGGCCATAGATTAACAGCTAATGAGTTGCAGGGGACAGTGGACGCACCAGCCCCATGTGCATCTACCGATGTACTGTGGTCATGCACAGTCTGTTGCAACAAAGAACAAACAACCAAGGAGCATATTTGTGTTGCTCCCAGTCTTGTTATCTTTAGACACCTTTCCCTATGTGAGCGCAGCAAATCTAGTCCTTCTCAAACTCTACAGCCTTGTCCCTTCCTTTCCTTTTTGAACTAGTACTTTCGCCCCTTCCTTTCCTCTTTGAACCACGTCCTAGATTTATGCGATACAACTTTCCCCACTACTTTCCCCCATTCCTTTCCTCTTTGAACCACGTCCTAGATTCATGCTATACAACTTTCCCCTTCATTTCCTCTTTGAACCACATCCTAGATTCATGCTATATACAACTTTTCCCACTACTTTCCCCCACTCCTTTCCTCTTTGAACCACGTCCTAGATTCATGGTATACATGCAGCTAGAGCAATGCATGTGGAGTAAGTAAAATATACCTTAAGGTTCTTGGGGCGTGGTTTGGTGGGAGACGGGACGGTGGCGAAGAGGAACGGGCGGAGGCCCTCTCGCGCCGCCGCTGGGTGGAAAGTGAACAGCAACGCCGGTAGTGGATTCCCTCCCTCGCCGATGGCGACAGCGTTAAGCCTCCTTCCCTTCCCGGCGGACGGATCCTGGCAGCTCTTTGAGCAGCAGTGAGGGGAGAGAGAGGCCAACGAAGTCTTGTTTAGATCTGGAGAGGGCGAGAGAGTGTGAAGAGAGCAACTACAAGCGCTGAGGCTCTAGCGGGAGAGGGCGAGAGAGTGTGAAGAGAGCAACTACAAGCGCTGAGGCTCCAGTGTGTATAAATATACTGGAGAGAGAGTGTGAAGCGTGTGATGACCCACAAGTATAGGGGATCTATCGTAGTCCTTTCGATAAATAAGAGTGTCGAACCCAACGAGGAGCAGAAGGAAATGATAAGCGGTTTTCAGCAAGGTATTCTCTGCAAGTACTGAAATTAGTGGTAACAGATAGTTTTGTGATAAGATAAATTGTAACGAGCAACAAGTAACAAAAGTAAATAAAGTGCAGCAAGGTGGCCCAATCCTTTTTGTAGCAAAGGACAAGCCTGGACAAACTCTTATAATAGGAAAAGCACTCCGAGGACACATGGGAATATCGTCAAGCTAGTTTTCATCACGCTCATATGATTCACGTTCGGTACTTTGATAATTTGATATATGGGTGGACCGGTGCTTGGGTGCTGTTCTTACTTGAACAAGCATCCCACTTATGATTAACCTCTATTGCAAGCATCCGCAACTACAACAAAAGTATTAAGGTAAACCTAACCATAGCATGAAACATATGGATCCAAATCAGCCCCTTACGAAGCAACGCATAAACTAGGGTTTAAGCTTCTGTCACTCTAGCAACCCATCATCTACTTATTACTTCCCAATGTCTTCCTCTAGGACCAAATAATGGTGAAGTGCTATGTAGTCGACGTTCACATAACACCACTAGAGGTTAGACAACATACATCTTATCAAAATATCAAACGAATACCAAATTCACATGACTACTAATAGCAAGACTTCTCCCTTGTTCTCAGGAACACACGTAATTACTCACAAAGCATATTCATGTTCATAATCATAGGGGTAATAATATGCATAAAGGATGTGAACATATGATATTCCACCAAATAAACCAACTAGCATCAACTACAAGGAGTAATCAACACTACTAGCAACCTACTAGCACCAATCCCGGACTTGGAGACAAGAATTGGATACAAGAGATGAACTAGGGTTTTGAGACGAGATGGTGCTGGTGAAGATGTTGATGGAGATTGCCCTCTCCCGATGAGATGAGCGTTGGTGATGATTTCCCCCTCCCGAAGGGAAGTGTCCCCGGCAGAACAGCTCTGCCGGAGCCCTAGATTGGTTCCGCCAAGGTTCCGCCTCGTGGCGGCGGAGTCTCGTCCCGAAAGCTTGCCTTCTTTTTTTTCTCATTGAAAGACTTCATATAGGAGAAGATGGGCGTCGGAGAGCCACCGGGGGGCCCACGAGGTAGGGGGCGTGCCCAGGGGGCCGGGGGGAGCACCCCCACCCTCGTGAGCAGGGTGTGAGGCCCCTGGCCTTCATATTTGGCGATGATTTTTCTTTATTTATTTTAAGATATTCCGTTGATTTTCAGGACTTTTGGAGTTGTGCAGAATAGGTCTTCAATATTTGCTCCTTTTCAGCCTAGAATTTCAGCTGCCGGCATTATCCCTCTTCATGTAAACCTTATAAATTAAGAGAGAATAGCCATAAGTATTGTGACATAATGTGAAATAACAACCCATAATGCAATAAGTATTGATATAAAAGCATGATGCAAAATGGATGTATCAACTCCCCCAAGCTTAGACCTCGCTTGTCCTCAAGCGAAAAGCCGATAACAATAAATATGTCCTCATGTTTAGAGGTAGAGGCGTCGATAAAAATAAAATACGGACATGAGGGCATCATGATTATTTCCATAACAGCAACATATATAGATATTGTCATATGACTACTTATGTTCAAGTGATGATCTTTTCACAAAGCCAAAGTATGAATCAGAAACCTTATTGAGCACCAACAAATTATAACCTCAGTCATTGAAACAATTGCAATTTATCATAACATCGGAAAGAGCCTATGTCAGAGCTTAAAAGCAAGTCCACATACTCAACTATCACTTAGTCTTCATAATTGCTAACACTCATGCAATACTTGTGGTTACAGAGTTTTAATCGGACACAGAGAAAGATAGGGGCTTATAGTTTTGCCCCACAACCTTTTACCTCAAGGGTAACGTCAACAATAATAATTCATGCTCCCCTACATCCAATTAGATATATATAATGTTCTTTCCAACATGTTGAGCTTGCCAAAGGATAAAATGAAAAAGGAAAGGTGAAGATCACTGTGACTCTTGCATAAGGTAGAGGATAATAATAGAAGATAGGCCCTTCGCAGAGGGAAGCAGAGGTTGTCATGCGCGTTTAGGGTTGATGCACAAAATCTTAATGCAAAAGAACGTCACTTTATATTGCCCCTTGTATGTGGACCTTTATTATGCAGTCCATTGCTTTTATTGCGTCCACAACAAGTTCGTACAAAGTTTATTTTCTCCGCACTAATAAGTCATGCATATTTACAGAGCAATTTTTATTGCTTGCACCGATGACAACTTACTTGAAGGATCTTACTCAATCCATAGGTAGATATGGTGGACTCTCATGGCAAAACTGGTTTAAGGGTATTTGGAAGCACAAGTAGTATTTCTACTTGGTGCTGAGAATTTGGCTAGCAATGAGGGCGAAAGGCAAGCTCAACACGGTAGAGGATCCATGACAACATACTTTATCTCAGATGTAAGAAAACATAACTCATTATGTTGTCTTCCTTGTCCAACCTCAACTCTTTAGCATGTCATATTTTAATGAGTGCTCCCAATCATAAAAGATGTCAATGATAATATATCTATATGTGAAACCTCTCTTTCCTTATTACTTCCTATTAATTGCAACGATGACCAAAGCTATATTTGCCAACTCCCAACAACTTTTAATCATCATACTCTTTCTATGTGAAGTCATTACTTTCAATAAGATCAATATGAACTGTTTGATTCTTTTTATTCTTTTTCTTCTAATCACCCAAGATCATGGCAAAATAATCAAGCCCTTGACTCAACACTAATCTTTATTATATAGCTCACGAACTCGATTACAAAGAAGGATCATAAAGCAAAACTCAAAACTAGATCATGCCATGACTTTATTTTACTAAATCAAGATACTACTAATAGGATCGAACTAAGAAAAACGGTAAAGATAGGAGTTGTGATGGTGATATGATACCAGGGCCCCTCCCCCAAGCTTGGCGGTTGCCAAGGGGAGTGCCCATACCCATGTGATTATGTCCTCGGAGGTGATGGAGTGATGATGACGGTGGATAATCGCACATTGAGCGTAAAAGCTCCTCCAATTTGCGGATAATGCCCTTGAGCCCAGGAATATGATCCTTCAACAAAATATTCTCCTATGTGAGATACTTGTTCTGTATGTGGGATAACTCAATCATCTTGAAGGCTTCAAGCTCTGTTGGAGTGAAAAGGTTAGGTAAAGGTTGAGGGATGTCTTCTTCTTTCACCACTAGAGCTTGAACCTCCATGGCCTTCTTGATCCTTTCATCCTTGTTGATTTCTTCTGGTTCCTCTCTTTTCAACTCTATCTTCAATAGCCAAGCATCCTTGTCTTTGTTGTTGGAGGAGGGATAAGTCATGGTGCTCTAGACCTGTCAGAAAAACTGCTCGAAACAAGAACATGGGAGATTTGCGTGATACGAGAGTCAAAACCTTCGGGAGTATATATAATGAATTTTTACCGACCAAAATACGTATCGTGCAAGGAAACGGGGTCCGTAGGGCACACGAGGTGCTCGCGAGGTAGGGTGGCGCGCCCAGGGGTGTAGGGCGCGCCCTCCACCCTCGTGGAGGCCTCGTGTCCTCCCCGGACTGCTACTTATTTTTCTATTTTTCTAAATATTCCAAAATGGAGAAATATTGCCTTAAAAATTGTTTTGGAGTCGGTTTACTTACCGTACCACATACCTATTCCTTTTTGGAGTCTGGAATGGTCTGGAAAGTGTCCCTTATGTATTCCTCCGGGGTTACTGAGGGAGTCCTGGACTAGGGGGTGTCTGGATAGCCGGACTATCATCATCGGCCGGACTCCAAGACTAAGAAGATATAAGATTGAAGACTTCGTCCCGTGCCCGGATAGGACTTTCCTTGGCGTGGAAGGCAAGCTTGGCGATACGGATATGTAGATCTCCTACCATTGTAACCGACTCTGTGTAACCCTAGCCCTCTTCGGTGTCTATATAAACCGGAGGGTTTTAGTCCGTAGGACACACAACCATTACAACAATCATACCATAGGCTAGCTTCTAGGGTTTAGCCTCCTTGATCTCGTGGTAGATCCCCTCTTGTACTACCCATATCATCAATATCAATCAAGCAGGAGTAGGGTTTTACCTCCATCGAGAGGGCCCGAACCTGGGTAAAAACATTGTGTCCCTTGTCTCCTGTTACCATCCGCCTAGACGCATAGTTCGGGACCCCTACCCGAGATCCGCCGGTTTTGACACCGACATTGGTGCTTTCATTGAGAGTTCCTCTGTGTCGTCACTAATAGGCCTGATGGCTTCTTCAATCAACAACAACGCAGTCCAGGGTGAGAATTTTCTCCCCGGACAGATCTTCGTGTTCGGCGGCTTTGCACTGCAGGTCAATTCACTTGGCCATCTGGAGTAGATCGAAAGCTACGCCCCTGGCCATCAGGTCAGATTTGGAAGCCTAAACTTCACGTCCGACATTCGCGGGGACTTGATCTTCGACGGATTCGAGCCACAGCCGAGCGTGCCGCACTGTCATGATGGGCACGATCTAGCTCTGCCGCCGGACAGTGCCTTGGAGGCCGCACACGAGTCCGTTCCGACCTATAGTTCGGAGCCGACCGCGCAGATCGAGGACAGGTGGCTGGACACCGCCTCGGGAGCTGCAACCTCTACGGCGATAGAGCCGAATACCAACCTTGTCCCTCATAAAGCTCGTGACTCCGAGGTCCCGGACTCCTTGCCGGACTTCGAACCTCCTGCGCCCCTGCCAATCGAATCCGATTGGGCGCCAATCATGGAGTTCACCACCGCAGACATCTTTCAGCACTCACCCTTTGGCGACATCCTGAATTCGTAAAGCATCTCTCATTATCAGGAGAGCCCTGGCCGGACTGCGGTCAGGATGGTTGGGATGTGGACGACGAAGAGATTCAAGGCCCACCCAGCACCCACTTTGTAGCCACTGTCGACGATCTAACCGACATGCTAGACTACAACTCCGAAGACATCGATGGTATGGACGACGATGCCGGAGACTACCAAGAACCAGCGCTTACCGAGCACGGGAAGGCCACCCCAACCCATGATGTATATATGGTGGACACCCCAAAAGGAAGCGATAACGAGGAACAACGGGACGCGGCAAAGGATAATCTCGCCGACAAACAACCAAAACAGCGACGCAGACGCCGCCGTAAGCCCCGCCTCGACAAAAACAACACTCCTAATGACCCAGCAATGGAGCAGGGCAAACCAGTGGACGACGAACATGCAACCAAGCAACCATCCGAACAGGATGAATCGGATAATCAATCCATGCCCGGCGAGAACAACAGTCCAGACGACCTCACGCCGGACACACCACCGGAGCATAAGAACCTTCACAAAAGACTCGTCGCCACTGCAAGAAGTCTGAAGAAGGAAAAACGGAAGCTCAAAACAGCGGAAGACATACTCAGAATGAGGTGGAGCAAAGTACTCAAGACCGCGGACAAATATGGCAATGGCCACCAAACAAAGAGCTACCCGAAGCGCAAGCTGCTGCCAGAATTCGACGAGGAGGCCATAGAGCCCCCACAGTCAAAAAGCAAAGAGGCCGCCTGGCCGGATAGACGACCAGATGACAGACCAAAAGCGACAAGCGGCGCCGCACACAAGACGACACATGACCCTCATAAAACAGATGGCCCGGTCAGGTCCATTTATGGGCCAAAAAAGAGGGCCCCAGGAAGCAACACAACATGCCGCATGTTCGAAGATAACGGCACGCCTAAATACAGGGGAGCCGCACACCCACTATGTTTCACCGATGAGGTGCTGGATCATGAATTTCCAGCGGGATTCAAACCCGTAAACATAGAGGCATACGACAGAACAACAGACCCTGGAGTCTGGATCGAGGATTAGATACTGCACATACACATGGCTAGAGGAGATGATCTCCACCCATAAAATATCTACCCCTCAAGCTCAAAGGGCCAGCCCGGCATTGGCTCAAAAGCCTCCCAGAAAATACTGTTGGAAGTTGGGAAGAGCTCGAGGACGCGTTTAGAGCAAATTTTCAAGGGACTTATGTTCGCCCTCCGGATGCAAACGATCTAAGTCATATAACTCAACAGCCTGGAGAGTCAGCGCGCAAATTCTGGAACAGGTTCCTTACCAAAAAGAACCAAATAGTCGACTGTCCGGACGCCGAAGCCTTAGCAGCTTTTAAACATAATGTCCGAGACGAATGGCTCGCCAGACACCTCGGCCAAGAGAAGCCAAGAACAATGGCCGCGCTAACAAGCCTCATGACCCGCTTTTGCACGGGGGAAGACAGCTGGCTAGCAAGATGCAGCACCAGCGACCCGAGTACATCCGAGATCAGAGATGGAAACGGAAATTCAGGGCGCAGAAAGGCCCAGCGCCGAAACAAAGAAAAAAGCCCAAAGAACATGGCGGTCAACACCGGATTCAAAATCTCGCGGCCGAACAGCAAAACACAGCCTCTTAAGGACAACAGTGACGAGCTATCCAACTTAAACAAAATTTTGGATCGGATATGTCAAATCCACAGCACCTCCGGAAGGCCTGCAAACAACACCCACCGAAATTGTTGGGTCTTCAAACAGTCCGGCCGACTCAACGCTGAACACAAGGGGCTCGACGCGTCAAGCGAGGATAACGACGAACCCCACCAGCAGAGCGCCGGAAAACAAAAGACTTTCCCACAAGAAGTCAAAACAGTAAACTCACTTCATGTGATAATACGGAGCAACAGTGCGGCACCCGCCAAAGTAGGTATCGCACGGTCCACCCCAGCGGAACCTCAAGGTTGGATGTCAAAACCAATCTCTTTCGACCACCTGGACTATTCCAGAATTATTCGAAACGTAGGATGGACTGCTCTGATATTGGATCCTAAAATCGACGGACTACAATTTACACAAGTCCTGATGGACGGCGGCAGCGATTTAAACCTGCTATATCCGGACACAATCCACAAGTTGGGGATAGACCTTACTAAAATTCGACATAGCCGCACTTCCTTCAAAGGAGTGACGCCAGGCCCTTACACCAAGTGCACGGGCTCCTTACTACTAGAAGTTGTGTTCCGGTCACCCGACAACTTCCGACGTGAAAAGCTAATCTTTCATGTCGCCCCATTTAGAAGTAGCCATCAAGCACAATTGGGACGTGAAGCTTTTGTCCGCTTTAATGCAATACCACACTACGCGTCTCTTACACTTAAAATGCCCGTCCACGCGGCATCATCTCACTAAAAGGTCGTTCAAGACCCCGGACATGGCTAGACGAGTCCGGCATAAAATAAGCTAGGGGCTCCCTAGCCGCACACCCCTTTACAAGGGGCTGTGCGTATGAGCTAATATAGGCTCAGCTTTATTCATTCATTCATATTTCGATTTTTAACACATTTTTTGCACGATTTCCTTTCAAGCTAAGTTCCTCTCTTTTTACAGATGAACAACGTGTACACCCGTCCAGGATACGGCACAACGGAGACACAGGCGCAGACGTGCAGCAGGGACCCGTCGCAAGGATTCTTTTCAGATTAAGTCCCTGCGTAAACCTTTCTTACTGTCTTTTGTTGATCACATCCCACGGTTTTTCACCATAACCAACGAGGAGGCTGGCGTTTTGGCATCGGCCGTGCTAGAAATTCTTGCCTGTACCTGGACACTAGGGGCTTAGGGCATTGTTCTGCCCGTTATTATAAAGACCGAACACCTTAGGGAGTGTTCGACGTCTCGAGTTAGGCCTTATATGCATCAGCTCTGAGTCATGTCTTTGGTCAAATGTTGGGTTTGCCCAGCTCCTGTGTTTTGCTGCCTTACGTTCCGTATCATCGGCTAACGCGGCACCAGGAGAACTACTGTGATTGTGCCCCAGTTCGGCTGGGCGAGCACCTCAGTAGAGAAAGCCGAAAACTGACTGTCATGATATAGCGAGAGACTGGTCAACCACTCGATCGACTATCGGAATGTTTAGAATTCCGCCGCTTTGACGAAGGACCATTTCCCGGTCAGGCACATACGCGCCCCGAATTCGGAGAGTGCGGTGCCCCTAGGGGCTATGTCATAACCCCACCCTCGAACTCCTATGGCTAAGTGAAAGTGATAAAGCGTTATAGTCCGGTTGCCTCGTTTGCTACGCTACCACCTCCTTCACAGGACCGAGACGTCGGATTAAGTGTGAAAATGCGCTATTTTTGCAAACACCCCCGCACCTTGTGCGTGGGGGCTGAAGCCGATGACTGCCATCTTTCAGGTTATACACACGTATACATACACGGCCGCACAGGAGATATTTCATTACTTGAACGCACAAGTACCAAAAAGCGCTTATATCATAAAAATCGTTTTACAAGCCAAAACGTTCATTTGAACATGACATTCTTCGAGCACTGCGACTCTATTACACGAGCACCACACAGAACTTCCCCAAAATAGTGCTCGGCGGGTAACCGGCTCTCGTCCGAACCCTGGGTCGCAACAGCGGTGGCATCCATCTCTGTCTAATGTGTCTTCACACGGGCGAGGGCCATCCGTGCACCCTCTATGCAGGCCGACCGCTTCATCGCCTTGATATGCGGCACCGCCCCAAGAAATTGCTGCAATAAGCCAAAATAACTCTTCGGCTTGGGCCTATCCGGCCAGACATGAGTCACGATATCCATCATGGCAAGTCCGGACAATCTATTCAGCTCAGCCCACTCGGCCAACCGATCGGTCAGCGGAAGGGAATGCTCCGGATTATGGAATTGAGACCAAAACAGATCTTCCGTCTTGTGATCCTTCTGACTTCGGAAGTGCACAACGGCATCCGCCGCTAAGTCCATATAAGAATCCTCCGGACCCCACAGTTGGCGAAGCTGAGCATACTTTGGATCTGTAAACCTTCGGCGCAGCAGAAAGGGCTTGCCAGCCACAATGTCTTCGGCCTGGCGCAGCTCCTCCATTATAGCCCGCATTGCAGAACGGGCATCCTTGGCTTCGGCGGTGGCCTTCCCCAGGTCTTCTCGCTCCGCTAGGCGCTCCTTTTCAAAAACCTCATTGCGTTCGGTAGCATCTTTTAACTTCACGGCCATTTCGGCCATCTCCTCCCTGCTTCGGCAGTGTGCAGCCCTTTCGGCTTCTAGCTCTTCGGCCGCCCTCGAGGCAGCCGCATCACTCCTTCTGGCTTGCTCCTTGGCTTGAGCAAGTTCTGCCCGAAGGCTCTCCACAGCAGCGGCACCATCTGCATTTAGCACACATATTGTAAGGAGTGGGCTTCGGCTCCCTTACTAGGTGACCACGGAGAAAAAACCTACCTTGCGACTCGTCAAGTCGTTTATTGACCAGCACGATGTCCAAATCCGCAGCGTCAAGCTGCCGCTTTAGTTCGGAAACTCCATCAGTCCGGCTAGCCACCGAACTATCCGCCACCTGCATAGGAAAGGCGAAAATCAATACCTGGGATTTTGATCCTCGGCATGCTGTCGTTCTCGACACCCTACCGAGTCTCAGGGGCTACTATCTATACAGGGCGCACTTTATGTGTAAAACTGTCAAAGGGTATGTCATTTTTACGTACCTCAAACCCCGCCAGCAAACTCCTGACGGCATCACGCAATCCGCCTTTGGCGGATGAGATTATTTCAATCACCGTACTCATCAGCGTACGGTGACCTTCTGAAATAGACGCCCTCTCAAGCAGATCCTTCAGCTCCCCCGGCCGCACACCAGTTGGTACCGAACTATTCGGCCCTGCCGGACTCGGGGATACCCTCCGTGATGACACTTCAGGCTCGTCCGCCCTATCCGATGGTGCGGCAGATGGAGGCGTCTCGCTCTCCATCATCTCCGGACGGAGTTCCCCTGAAGACGAGCTCATCTAAGAAGGACGGAGATTCGAACTGCAAGGTAAAAACCTAAGTTATCCTCAGAAGCACAAATAGGGATGTCCCTTATTACAAAACTCCCTTTTTTCTACTTACGGCTCGCTGGAGGGCTGATTCTTTAGGGGAGACTGTGCGGCCGGAGCCTCTCCGGACGCAGCACCCTCCGGTGAAGATCTCTTCCCCCGCTTCGGGGCTTTGGCCTCCGGGTTTTCGGAGGCGGTCCTCTTCTCCCCCTGGAAGGAGGGATTCTCGATCCCCCTTTCCTCAAAAGCCTCCTTGGTTGAGGCGGTAGTTCCTCTATTCTCCCCTTCGCCTTCCTCCGAAGGCGCAACCTCCAGCATCCTGACCAGCACGGGATCCGGCGCGGTCTCTGGCAGGGGGGCCGGACACCGTATCAGTTTTGCTTGTGCTATCCACTCCTGTTTAGAGGGCAGTTGGTCAAAAAGCGAATCATAGAAAGGCAAACAAACGGTATGTCCGGACATGGAGCTACTTACTTGTGTATCCGGGCAATTGCAGCTTAGGCCGGCGTCCTCGGTCAATTCCGGACACGCCTCTCGTGATCCGAAGAACAGTTTGTACATCTCCATGGGTGTCATACCCGTGAAGTGTTGGAGAATTCGTGGTCCCTCCGGATTAAACTCCCACCGCCGGAGGGGACGATGTTTGCAGGGCAGGAGACGCCTAATCAGCATGACCTGCATCACCACGACCAGATTGATCTCCCTCGCTTGGAGGTCTCGAATCCGGCCCTGCAATAGGGGCACGTCCTTTGACGGCCCCCAGTTGAGTCCTTGGCTGACCCACGACATCAGCCGCTGTGGAGGGCCCGGGCGGAAGATGGGCAGCGGCTTCTGCCTGCTGCCCCTGGGAGCGGTTATGTAGAACCACTCCTGCTGCCACAAGCCAAGCTCCTCCTGGAAAGAGCCCTCGGGCCATGGAGCGTCGGCCCTTCGGCTTACAGCCGCCCCACTGGACTCTGCTTGACGCCCCTCGATCATCTTCGGCTCCATGTCGAAGGTCTTCAGCCACAAGCCGAAGTGAGGGGTAATGCGGAGGAAGGCTTCGCAGACGGCAATGAATGAAGAAATATGGAGGATGGACTCCGGAGCCAAGTTGTGGAATTCCAGCCCATAATAATACATGATCCCTCTCACAAAAGGATCCATCGGGAAGCCTAAACCCCGACGGAGGTGGGATACAAACACGACATGCTCGTCGAGCTCGGGGGTAGGAATGACTTGCCCTTTGGCGGGCAACCTATGCGAAATCTCGTAAGACAGGTACTTAGCCTCTCGCAGCTTTAGCACGTCTTCTTCCGTGACGGAGGAGGGCGTCCACCGGCCCTATAGGTCGGAGCCGGACATTGTTGAAGGTCCGAAGCGCTCGAATCTGGGGCTCTGGGTGTTGGAACTCGGGGCAGGGAGAAGATTCGATTGCGGGTTGAAGAAAAGAAACGAGCCTTGGTCCCATTATAAAGGGGGAGAATATCAAGAGCCGTCCCCGTGACCGTTCGGGACTCGCCTCCGATAGAGGGGGCGTGGCGAAGGGCACGATTGGGTTACCCACGCCCGTATTGATGGGAGTCCCAGAATAAGGGGAGCATGATCTCTGCTTCGACAAGACGTGCCAAGGAAACCGCTTCGCTAAAAGCGCTGAGGTGGTATAATAAAAAACGTAAAGGCTTGGTAGTGGGATGATGTCATGCCATGAAATACGTCAGTAGATTGAACTTGTGCACATATTATTCTCTCTACGGTGAAATGTGGAATTTATTTTGCAGAGCCGGACACTATCCTGGTGTTCACAATCTTCTATGAATTATTCAGAGGAGGAACCCGCCTTGCAATGCCGAACAATATGTGCGCCGGACTCATCGTCATTGAAGCCTGGTTCTGGGGCTACTGAGGGAGTCCTGGACTAGGGGGTGTCCGGATAGCCGGACTATCATCATCGGCTGGACTCCAAGACTAAGAAGATATAAGATTGAATACTTCGTCCCGTGTCCGGATAGGACTTTCCTTGGCATGAAAGGCAAGCTTGGCGATACGGATATGTAGATCTCCTACCATTGTAACCGACTCTGTGTAACCCTAGCCCTCTCCGGTGTCTATATAAACCGGAGGGTTTTAGTCTGTAGGACACACAACCATTACAACAATCATACCATAGGCTAGCTTCTAGGGTTTAGCCTCCTTGATCTCGTGGTAGATCCACTCTTGTACTACCCATATCATCAATATCAATCAAGCAGCAGTAGGGTTTTACCTCCATCGAGAGGGCCCGAACTAGGGTAAAAACATCGTGTCCCTTGTCCCCTGTTACCATCCGCCTAGACGCACAGTTCGGGACCCCCTACCCGAGATCCGTTGGTTTTGACACCGACAGTTACGGTTTCAATAATATTAGTTTCAACATTTATGGGATTACCTGAGATATAGTGTTTGATCCTTTGACCGTTTACCACCTTCAGGTTTGTGCCTGTGAAGTTGTTGATTTTTATGGCACCGGAACGATAGACCTCCTCGATAACGTAGGGACCTTCCCATTTAGAGAGAAGTTTTCCTGCAAAAAATCTTAAAAGAGAGTTGTATAGCAATACATAATCACCGACATTAAACTCACGCTTTTGTATCCTTTTGTTATGCCATCTTTTAACTTTTTCTTTAAACAAATTGGCATTTTCATAAGCTTGGGTTCTCCATTCATCAAGTGAGCTAATATCAAATAACCTCTTCTCACTGGCAAGTTTGAAATCATAGTTGAGCTCTTTGATAGCCCAATATGCTTTATGTTCTAGTTCGAGAGGTAAGTGACATGCCTTTCCATAAACCATTTTATACGGAGACATACCCATAGGATTCTTATATGCAGTTCTATAGGCCCATAATGCGTCATTCAGTTTCTTGGACCAATTCTTTCTAGACCTATTGGCAGTCTTTTGCAAAATTAATTTGAGATCTCTATTGCTCAATTCTACTTGACCACTAGACAGCGGGTGATAAGGAGATGCAATTCTGTGATTAACATCATATTTAGCAAGCATCTTACGGAAAGCACCATGAATAAAGTGTGAACCACCATCAGTCATTAAGTATCTAGGGACTCTAAACCTCGGAAAAATAACTTCCTTAAGCATTTTAATAGAGGTGTTATGATCAGCACTACTAGTTGGAATAGCTTCTACCCACTTAGTAACGTAATCAACAGTAACTAAAATATGTGTATATCCATTAGAGGCAGGAAAAGGTCCCATATAATCAAAGCCCCAAACATCAAATGGTTCAATAACAAGTGAATAATTCATAGGCATTTCTTGACGTCTACTAATATTACCAATTCTTTGACATTCATCACAAGACAAAACAAACTTACGGGCATCCTTGAAGAGAGTAGGCCAATAAAAGCTGGATTGCAATACCTTATGTGCAGTTCTATCTCTAGCATGGTGTCCTCCATAAGCCTCGGAGTGACACTTGCGTATGATCTGTTCCTGTTCATGCTCAGGTACACAACATCTAATAACACCATTTACTCCTTCTTTATAAAGATGTGGGTCATCCCAAAAGTAATGTCGCAAGTCATAGAAAAACTTTTTATTTTGTTGGTATGTGAAGCTAGGTCGTATAAATTTAGCAACAATATAATTAGCATAATCAGCATACCATGGAGTTCTACGAGAAGTGCTTATGACATTTAATTGTTCATCAGGAAAGCTATCATCAATAGGTAGTGGGTCATAAAGAACATTCTCTAACCTAGATAAGTTGTCTGCAACAGGGTTCTCAGCTCCTTTTCTATCAACAATATGCAAATCAAATTCTTGCAGCAAGAGAACCCACCTAATGAGTCTAGGTTTTGCATCTTTTTTTCCATAAGATATTTAGTAGCAGCATGATCAGTGTGAATTGTTACTTTAGAATCAACAATATAGGGTCTTAATTTATCACAAGCAAATACAACTGCTAAAAGTTCCTTTTCAGTTGTAGCATAATTTCTTTGAGCATTGTCTGGAGTCTTACTAGCATAATGGATAACATTTAATTTCTTATCAACTCTTTTCCCTAGAACAGCACCTATAGCATAATCACTAGCATCACACATAATTTCAAAGGGTAAATTCCAATCAGGTGGATGAACAACAGGTGCAGAGACTAATGCTTTCTTAAGTATTTCAAATGCTTCTACACAATCATCATCAAAGACAAATGGTACATCTTTTTGTAGTAAATTAGTTAGAGGCCGAGAGATTTTTGAGAAGTCCTGAATGAACCTCCTATAAAGTCCGGCATGACCAAGGAAACTTCTTATACCTTTGATGTCCTTGGGACATGGCATATTTTCAATAGCATCAACCTTGGCTTTATCAACTTCAATACCTCTTTCAGAAACTTTGTGCCCCAAGACAATACCTTCATTAACCATAAAGTGGCACTTTTCCCAATTCAAGACAAGATTAGTTTCTTCACATCTCTGCAAAACTCGAGCAAGATTGCTCAAGCAATCATCAAAAGAGGAACCATAGACGGAAAAGTCGTCCATGAAAACCTCACAAATCATTTCGCAAAAGTCAGAGAATATAGCCATCATGCACCTTTGAAAGGTAGCAGGTGCATTACATAAACCAAAAGGCATACATCTATAAGAAAAAGTACCAAAAGGGCATGTAAAAAGTAGTCTTTGATTGGTCCTTAGCCGACACAGGTATTTGAGAAAAGCCAGAATAACCATCTAGAAAGCAATAATGTGTATGTTTGCATAATATTTCTAGCATTTGATCAATAAAAGGTAAGGGATAATGATCTTTCTTGGTATCCTTATTTAATTTGCTGAAATCAATTACCATCCTATAACCTGTGATAATTCTTTGCGGAATCAATTCATCTTTATCATTAGGGACAACAGTAATACCTCCCTTCGTAGGGACACAATGGACAGGGCTTACCCACTGACTATCAGCAACGGGATAAATTATACCTGACTCCAGAAGCTTGAGTATTTCTTTTCTTACCACTTCTTTCATTTTAGGATTCAGACGTCGTTGAGGATCACAAACTGGTTTGGCATCCGCTTCCAAATTTATTTTATGTTGACATAGAGTGGGACTGATGCCCTTAAGATCATCCAGAGTATATCCAATAGCGGCACGATGCTTCTTCAGAGTTTTCAATAATCTTTCTTCTTCATGCTCTAAAAGGTTAGCGCTAATAATGACAGGATATATTTTCTTTTCATCAATATAAGCATATTTAAGATTATCAGGCAACAGTTTAAGCTCAAACACGGGATCACCCTTGGGTGGAGGAGGATCCCCTAGGATTTCAACAGGCAAGTTGTGTTGCAGAATAGGTTCCTGTTTAAAGAATACTTCATCTATTTCCCTTCTTTCATTCATGAACATATCATTTTCATGGTCTAGCAAATAGTGTTCTAAAGGGTCACTAGGAGGTACAACAATAGAAGCAAGACCAATAATCTCATCTTTACTAGGCAATTCTTCCTCACGATGTTGTTTACTAAATTTAGAGAAATTAAACTCATGAACCATATCATCCAAGCCAACAGTAACAACATTCTTTTCGCAGTCTATCTTAGCATTAACAGTATTCAAGAAGGTGCTACCAAATATAATGGGACATAAGCTATCTTGTGGAGAACCAAGAACAAGAAAATCAGCGGGATATTTGGTTTTTCCACACAAGACTTCAACATCTCTAACAATTCCCACTGCAGATATAGTGTCTCTATTGGCAAGTTTAATTGTAACATCAATATCTTCTAACTCAGCAGGTGCAATATCATGCATAATTTCTTTGTATAAGTCAATGGGTATAACACTAGCACTAGCATCCGTATCACATAAGCCATGATAACAATGATCTCCTATTTTAACAGAAATAACAGGCACGCCTACCACAGGTCTATGTTTATCTCTAGCACAAGGTTTAGCAATTCTAGCAGTTTCACCACAGAATGGAATAACATGCCCATCAATATTATTAGACAAGAGATCTTTAACAATAGCAATATTAGGTTCTACTTTGACTTGCACAGGAGGTGTATAAGTTCTAATATTGCTTTTACGAACAACAGTTGAAGCTTTAGCATGATCCTTCATTCTAACAGGGAAAGGTGGTTTCTCAACATAAGAAGTGGGAACAATAGGATCATTATAAGTTACAGTCTTTTCTTCAACTTTAATAGGTGCAACTACTTTTATTCTATGGGAGGATGATATGTAAACCACTTCTCCTTGGGGAGATCAACATAAGTAGCAAAAGATTCACAGAAAGAAGCTACTATTTCAGAGTCAAGTCCATATTTAGTCTTAAACTTACGGAAAATATCGATATCCATAAAAGATTTAACACAATCAAACTTAGGTGTCATACCTGGCTCCTTACCTTCGTCGAGGTCCCAATCTTCAGAGTTGCATTTAATTCTATCCAATAAATTCCATCTAAATTCAATAGTCTTCATCATAAAAGAGCCAGCACAAGAAGTATCGAGCATGGTGCGATTGTTATCAGAAAGCCGAGCATAAAAACTTTGCATAATTATTTCTCTTGAGAGATGATGATTGGGGCATGAATATAACATTGATCTAAGCCTCCCCCAAGCTTGAGCGATGCTTTCTTCTTCGCGAGGCCAAAAATTATATATATAATTGCCATCACGATGAACAAGATGCATAGGGTAATACTTTTGATGAAATTCCAATTTCAATCTTTTATAGTTCCATGATATCATATCATCACATAGCCTATACCATGTCAATGCGTCTCCCTTCAAAGATAAAGGGAAGGCCTTCTTCTTAACAACATCATCGGGTATACCTGCAAGCTTAAATAGTCCACAGACATCATCCACATAGCGTAGATGTTCATCAGGATGCTTTGTTCCATCTCCTGTAAAAGTGTTAGCTAGCAGTTTTTCCATCATACCCGAAGGAATCTGAAAAGGATTTTCATTTTCAGTAGGTTCAGTAGGTTGAGGAGCAACTCTTTGCTCTACTGGACGGGGTGAAGATACCCAGAACAAGCCCCTCAGACAATTACTTTCCATAGTAACAAATGACAGAAAGTTTCAGCACACTATATAAATTTTTCCTTACCAAATTCCACCTACCAAAGGCGCTTCACTCCCTGGAAACGGCGCCAGAAAAGAGTCTTGATGACCCACAAGTATAGGGGATCTATCGTAGTCCTTTCGATAAATAAGAGTGTCGAACCCAACGAGGAGCAGAAGGAAATGATAAGCGGTTTTCAGCAAGGTATTCTCTGCAAGTACTGAAATAAGTGGTAACAGATAGTTTTGTGATAAGATAAATTGTAATGAGCAACAAGTAACAAAAGTAAATAAAGTGTAGCAAGGTGGCCCAATCCTTTTTGTAGCAAAGGACAAGCCTGGACAAACTCTTATAATAGGAAAAGCGCTCCCGAGGACACATGGGAATATCGTCAAGCTAGTTTTCATCACGCTCATATGACTCGCGTTCGGTACTTTGATAATTTGATATGTGGGTGGACCGGTGCTTGGGTGCTGTTCTTACTTGAACAAGCATCCCACTTATTATTAACCTCTATTGCAAGCATCCGCAACTACAACAAAAGTATTAAGGTAAACCTAACCATAGCATGAAACATATGGATCCAAATCAGCCCCTTACGAAGCAACGCATAAACTAGGGTTTAAGCTTCTGTCACTCTAGCAACCCATCATCTACTTATTACTTCCCAATGCCTTCCTCTAGGCCCAAATAATGGTGAAGTGTTATGTAGTCGACGTTCACATAACACCACTAGAGGTTAGACAACATACATCTTATCAAAATATCGAACGAATACCAAATTGACATGACTACTAATAGCAAGACTTCTCCCTTGTCCTCAGGAACACACGTAATTACTCACAAAGCATATTCATGTTCATAATCATAGGGGTAATAATATGCATAAAGGATCTGAACATATGATCTTCCACCAAATAAACCAACTAGCATCAACTACAAGGAGTAATCAACACTACTAGCAACCTACTAGCACCAATCCCGGACTTGGAGACAAGAATTAGATACAAGAGATGAACTAGGGTTTTGAGATGAGATGGTGCTGGTGAAGATGTTGATGGAGATTGCCCTCTCCCAATGAGAGGAGCGTTGGTGATGACGATGGTGATGATTTCCCCCTCTCGGAGGGAAGTGTCCCCGGCATAACAGCTCTGCCGGAGCCCTAGATTGGTTCCGCCAAGGTTCCGCCTCGTGGTGGCAGAGTCTCGTCCCGGAAGGTTGCCTTCAATTTTTTTTCTCATAGAAAGACTTCATATAGGAGAAGATGGGCGTCGGAGAGCCACCAGGGGGCCCATGAGGTAGGGGGCGCGCCCAGGGGGGCGCCCCCCACCCTCGTGAGCAGGGTGTGGGCCCCCTGGCTTTCATCTTTGGCGATGATTTTTCTTTATTTATTTTAAGATATTCCGTGGAGTTTCAGGACTTTTGGAGTTGTGCAGAATAGGTCTCCAATATTTGCTCCTTTTCAGCCCAGAATTCCAGCTGCCGACATTCTCCCTCTTCATGTAAACCTTGTAAAATAAGAGAGAATAGCCATAAGTATTGTGACATAACGTGAAATAACAGCCCATAATGCAATAAATATTGATATAAAAGCATGATGCAAAACGGACGTATCAGCGTGCAAACCCTAGAAAACATTTTGACCAGTCAAAGAATCCTCCTGGCAAAAATTATGCTCAAGTGTAGTTATCGAACCCGAGACCTCAAGTTTGATGAACGAACAGGCTAACCAGCTACACAACCCTCCCGTTATGTTTAACGAGAGGAAAATAACCTTTTATACATTCCTGCATTCGTGTGACAGGAATGCCGTTTTTTTTTGTATGTGTATGTGGGAGTCATTAGGATTTCAATCATAATCGTGTCATGTGGCTTTGGTGGTAAGACTATCCACAGTGGTGCAGAAATAATGCTGCCTTAGTCACCTTACCTCTCTCCACGTTGTACGTTGGGTCCCACCAGTCAGAGGGTGAAACAAA
This sequence comes from Triticum dicoccoides, assembly GCF_002162155.2. Lineage (NCBI taxonomy): Eukaryota > Viridiplantae > Streptophyta > Magnoliopsida > Poales > Poaceae > Triticum > Triticum dicoccoides. The sequence continues at coordinate 244,436,057 of NC_041391.1, forward strand.
CAAATTAATAAGAAAAATTAAAAGCGCCAGCGGTGTATCTTACTACCTCACACATCTTGCTACTGCTCGGAACACTGTCCAATTGATCCCTCTGTTCGCTCACGTACTATTTTAAGTGAATCCTTATTATATCATGCACACAAAATTTGGGCACTTGTATTCGAATTAAGTCAGTGTGCCACCGTATCTCGTATACTTACTACTCCCTCCGTCTAGGTGTAATAAGTCACGTTAGAAGGTGCAACGGGACCAAGGTGCGTGCGTGTGCGTGTGTGTGTTTAACAGCATGTGTGTGTTAGAGAGTGCGACTGATCGACCTACTCCTACAGAGATATGGCGTGTAGTGTACGATTTTAGCCGCGAGAGTCGGTGCATCCTCTCGATTCTGGGCGTGTCCGGTAGGGACATGCGGACAGCTGCCACGCCCGCTCCTGACCAGCCTGGCCCACCCAAAGCCCCTCCACCGCCCGCGCGTGCTTCCCACCCGAAACGGTCAACGCTGCTCCAAAGAATCGGTGCCGCATTCATGCCCGGGAAGAGCGGATGCGACCTCTCACTGACGCAAGAGTGATGGTTGCTTCGTCCGTCCAACTTACTGCTGGGTCTATGTGATTTGACGGCTCATTGGTCTTTATTACTGAGGTGGTAGGACTACTGGATGTCCCACGCTTTCGGCAAAAGGAGGTAGTAGATTACAATTTTCTCCATTCTTACAGCGGAGGAGTGCAAGAGCAGTGAAAACACGCAGGCTCAGTGATTACATGGCCCACCTCACACTATCACCGTGCGACACCTAACTCTTTACATAGTACTCCCTCCGTTCCTAAATATTACTAGATGAGTCCCCGCTCGTTGCCGCGGAACAGCGGTATATCTCTCTGCGCAAAATTATCGATTTCATAGAACTAAAAAAAATCTATAACCGCATGACAAATGTGGTAGCCAAACTAAATAAACTCCCATCATCATTTAAATCATCCCACGTAAGGAAGAAAGATCAGCCAACTCCTACTGCATAATGGGGTTATATTTTTCTTTTTGACATGTTAATGGGACTTAAAAGCTCACTTACATGCATGCTACCGGTGCATGCTTGCATGCAGACATGTTGATGTGATTTAAAACCCACTCACATGCATGTGCCATGGTATTTCTGCATGCTTGCATGTGGCTTAGTGCGGAGCCTCTCAACATCTAGATTAGACGGTTATTATGACTGATTTACTTCATCTAACGTCTACGTCAATTTTGATGATGTGGCTCAAGGAGAGGATAGAGAATTCCTAGTAGTGGGGGCTAGCTATTACTAGTAGATAAGTCTTTGTAGAGATTTCACTAGGTGAACTACATACGGAACAAAATGAATGAATCTACACTCAAAATGCATCTATATACATCCGCATGTGGTTAATGGTGAAATCTCTACAAGACTTATATTTAGGAACGGAGGAAGTACTAGTATAGTACTAGTACGTACTGTAATTTATCAGCGAGATAAATTTGTACAATGCTATGAAGCTTACAGCTCCAGTTACATGTATCTTGCGTCCAAGGTTGCCCGTTGCAACATTTCATCAAATACAAAGGAGACTAACATGCATGCTATTGCATCTCAATGATTGACAGATCATAGCAAATATGTACTCCCTCCGTTCCAAAATAAGTGTCTTAACTTTGTGCAAACTTTAGTACAAAGTTGTACTACTACTAAAGTTGACCCTTATTTTGGAACAGAGGCGGCTAAAGAAAAAAACGATCCATGCAGTCCCTAGCCCTTGAACCATGAACCCTGACCAGGCTTCAATTTGCTGGCAACGTTCGAGCTTCCTATTAAATGAAGTTTGCAACCTTTTGACCATCGGATCATTTTGTGCAGTTTCACCAAAATCGAGATGAGCATCCCTGTGGCAAAGAAATTGAAGAAGCCTGATTAGAATAAGATTACTAGGACTAGTTGATGAGACATAAACTCATCACAAATACAGTACGTAGAAGCCAGTAGAGGTATCAGGTATGTGCGGGGAAAAGAAGTAGAGAAATATCCACAGGGAATGATGTGGGCAGCTAGAGCAGTGGTGCAAGCCGGCTCTAAAGGGAGTTGTACCGGAGGGACGTAGCTCAACCTTGAGGAGGGCGGCAGGAGGCGGCAACTGCCCACGTCGCGATAGTGAGCAAGGGACGAAGGCAACCTCACTGGCTTTGTGAGAGAGAACGGTGGGGACCCCTGATCGAGACGTGTCGACAGTGGTTTTCGCCGTCAGCGACGGCCACCGCATCTACACTAAGCATCCACCCCTTCCCCAAGTGGACGTGATCTGCCGGGATGTTAGAGATGTGGCCACAATCATTTTGTGCGAGAGAGTGTGAAGAGAGCGACCCCAGCAAGCAACCGTGTAGGCTGGCCCGTCCTGACTATGTATATAGTGGAGCGGTTTCCTTTTCTCTCCATATGAACCTATCATATTGTGTACGTTCCACTGAAGAAAAAAAAATTATTTATAAATAACGCGGCACCTACTAGTCGTTCTCCTATAACCTTGCGCTTGGCATCTCCAAAATATTAACCTTGCGATTGGCTCTTCGCCTCTTTGAGAAGTCGAGCAATAATGGTAGTGCAGTATATATCGTTCTGGCTATATGAGACCGAATGAATTGCTGCACGCTCACCACGTGGGCTAGGGTCGAGGGGCGAGGGAGAGTGCTACTACATACGGAGCAAAATGAGTGAATGTACACTCTAAAATACGTCTATATACATCAGTGTTTGGAGTATGTACTAGTAGTTCATATTGAAATCTACTAAAGGACATATATTTTCCAAACAATATGATATAATCTCTATAACCAAGGTAGTAGGGACGAGGAGTAAACGGAGGGAGTAGTAAAATTTTCTCCTCGTCCTGCGAGCCACCGCGCGCATGGGCGAGGGAGGAGCAAGCTTCACCTCATCCTGCGAGCCACCGCGCCAGTGGGCAGGGGAGATGGTGTACGAAGCAAGCTTCTCCTTGTTCGGCGAGTTGACAGGACACATCAAAAGTACTCCAGTGTATAGAGCCTTGCCTCTAAGGTAGGCCCCACATGGTTTGCCTCTTTTTTTTTAATTTAACATAACGCGTCAAGTCGCAATTTGTTTGTTCACCCGTGGTAGACGATCCTCCCTCCACCAAGTGGACAACCAGTACACGTGCCAAATTACCACATGGGCTGCCTTTTTCATACAGAAATGAGCTCCACCGTGTACCCGCGCGGGTGTGCTTGGGAAAGAGACGAGAGTATGTGCGCCGTGCATGCACCTCTTCTCTTCGTGCACGTCCCCCACCTACGTGGGTGTGTGTGAGAGATACAAACCGCGTTCATGAGTGTTTTTTGTTTTGTGGTGGGGGTGGGGGTGGGGTGGGGGTTGATTTCGTGAATTATTTGCGGGAATATGTGTCGATGACATCTCAAACAAAATTTTGCATGCAATGTGTGTGAATTGGAGGCCTATCCATATCATACATTGAGGGTCGGGCAATCCACGAGAAGAGAGGGAGGGGTCATAGCTATCGATAGGGTCGAAGAGAGGATCAAGTACGGGTGGGTGCAAGATCGATGAAGAGAGACATCGAAATGGTGTGTGTGTGTGTGTGTGTGTGTGTGTGCAAGTCAAAGATATAGGGCGACTGGCCTACCGGAACGTTAGAGGGCACATGTCAAGTTTGTGTGTGGCAGGGAGACATGACTAGAGCGCTTGATGTATCGGTGTGTGTGGGGGGAGGGGGTGGGGGGAGGGGTAGGCAGAGGCCTAACTATAGAGGTAGAACGACTCGTATATGTGTTGAGAAGGAGAGACCCAGCTATGTCTTGAGGGATATCGTGTCGACATCCATACATAACTGAAGGACGGGAAATATGACGGGACAGAGAGAGAGAGAGAGGAGAGAGAGAGGGAGGGAGAGGGGTAGAGTGCTGGATGTGGAGTTGCTTCTCGGAGATGTTGGGAGAGGCCTACTAGACAAACTGAGGGTGGAACTGCAATGTTATCAGTAAGAGTGGGGATGTGTTTCTGTGTGTGCCTGTGCGTGATAGATCTGTCGGGACGCATCCATGGATGATGAAGGGGAACCATGTGTTTGGTAAGCAAACCTAACTAGATCGGTAGATCAGTTGTCGTTTGTCGGAGGAAGGGAGAGACACAACTAATGAGGTAGATCGATCGATGTGTGGGTAAAAACGAGTTATAAGGACCTAGCTGGCTATATGTATAGCGAGAGATCGGTCGGTGTACGTCCATTTGTTAGAGGCAAATAAGGCCCAACGAGAGGGATAGACAGAGAGAATGGAGCTAGGAGGTGGTGCGAGAGGCCCAACTACTAGCTAGATAGGGGGAGGAGTGTGCGGTTGTGAGATCGATTAAAAGAGGGGTGAGAGTTTACACGTGTGTCTGACCAGATGAGAGACACGAGGCAAGGACACATAAAGGAGGAGATTGAAGCTGTGTGTGTATGGTTTAGGCAGGCATCACTGGAGAGGTTTATCGATCGGTGTGTGTCGGAAAGGAGTTGTGGGGACTCTGGGAGAACGACCTAAAGAAAAAAATGAATGTGGCCGGTGGATAGAATGCCGAGGGAGGGGGGCGAGGAGGGGGTGTGCATGCACGAGAGAAAGTTAGTGGTAGCTACAAAGGTTAGAGGATTGTGTGGCTGTAAGAGACTAACAAAGATCATAATTTGATATGAAAGCGGATTCATATATTTAAATAGGAGATCATAGTGTTTTAAACATTGCATGCATGAATATAGCGGTTATACACGTGTTGTGCACATGTTATACCATAATGTGATAATGCATGGCGTTTGCAACTCACAGCTAAATGCCGAGCAATCTAAACCATACTATACATCAAACAATCTCACATTTTATTTGAATTTGTGATAATGTGCGGCGTTTACAGCTTACAACTAAATATCGAGCAATCTAAACAATACTATATATCGAACATTCTCACATTTTATTTGAATTTGTGGTAATGTGTGGTGTTTGCAACTCACATCTAAATACTTGTAGGCGTAGGGGGCGGGGCACCATACATAATGTGATAAACACATTATACATATGAGACATGGTTTAGAAATGTAATGTGATTTGAAATCAAAATAAAGTGGATTCAAAAAATCTAGTTTGAGTTCATATAGTACACATAGTTCATATGTAACTCGATACTGATCATGTGGTGTGTTGTGAAGATAATGCACAAACGATGGTTTAACTTGACAATAATGATGATTGTAGATCTTATTTAAAACAGAGAAACTAATTCAAATGCTTTGACTTCACAACAATCATTACTGTAGATCTTATTCAAATTTAGTTCATATTGAAGCGGTAGTATATACGTTTGGAATGCACTAAAACGTTCATTTGAGTAGTAGGTTGCATGCATTGTACACGTAGCGAAATATTTTAATTGAACATAACATGAATTCAAAGTTTTGAATGACATTTGTAGTGCGCATTGATTTGGTACAGTACGTTAGGCTTGTCCGTAAATTTCAACCCGCGCCTTGTTAGCCCGAAATATTTAAGATATATCATTGTCTCGTATTGCTCCGACAACTCCATCCATCTCAACACGCGCCTTGCTATTCCAAAATTACAACGCGCGCGAAAACTCCCACCTCCTGTGAAATCCCGACACGCGAAATGCCCGTGGTACCCCTGAACCGAAAGAACTGCCTCAAATCAGTGGGGGGTACTTTTGTAACTTACCCCACATTTCGGACAAGCGTGTCTCTAAGCCATGGTTACCCACTGGCATCCCATCCGCCCACCCATTCGTACACCGTGGCCGCGAAAACCCGCGACGAAACCCCACACCCTGCTCCGTCTGCCACCCAGCCGGAGCCTCTTCCCTGACGACGTCGTCCACAGCAACACGTCGACGTCCCTCATCCACCGTACCGGATGAGGATCCGTCGTTGATCTCATCGTCCCGCCGGTTCAGCCACCCCATCCTCCACCTCCAAGGAGCTGCCCTGATGTTCCCCTCGTCTTTCGCGCCACCTCCATTCCCACACCGCCGTCTTTGCCTGCACCACCGGAAGAGCATCATCATCATCGTTTCCTCGGATGAAGCTGCGGCCTAACCGGCGCCACCAAAGAGGTTGTACACTAATCGCCGCATTTTCTTCTTGATTCGATCTCACAATGCTACCGGTGCTCGGTCCCGAGCCGCCACGGCGCGGCTCCATCCACGGCGGCGTCGCCGGCCACTTCCTCCACGGCGTCGCTCCCTCGGCGGCGACGTCCACATCAGTAGGAGCTGCTGCTGCTTTAGCTCTCGCTCGCGCTGCTGCTCTGCTCTTGCTCTTAGTCCGCTGCCTGGTTTGCTCTTGCTATTGCTCTTGCTCTCGCTGCTGCTCTCGCTCTTGCTCTTGCTTGTGATGCTGCTCCGATTTGGCTACACTTCAGTCGCCTGAATCGACTTTTGGGTCAGTCGATTTCCAAGTGGTGGGCTCGCCGGGGTGAACGAAGAACCAGCCGCAGCGGGGAGGGCGGCTTGCTGGAGAGGTACCCCACTATCTATCTAAGGGTTCATGATGGGGGCGGTGGTCACCGGCGGTGGCGGGGCGTTGGCGGGGCGGTGGCGTGGGGATCGCTGGAGAAAAAGCTCGGCACGGGGGGCCTAGAGGGATGGCTGGGGCGGCGGCGGACCAACGGTGGGGAGTGTTTTCGGGGCGGGCGTGGCGGTGCACCATCGGCCACGGGCGGCGGGGGGCTGCTGTTTGGCCGGTGGTGGCTGGCGGCTCAGGGGGAGTGGAGGTTGAAGATGAATCGTAGGCCCTTGATTTCGTATCCAACGGCTGCAAAATCGACTGACCAGAGATGAAAAAGTCAGTCGACCGACGTGTTGCCTCACCTTGCTAGTGCGTTCAGTTTCGACAGCAAAATTCAGTTTCGACAGTTAGGTTCAGTTTCGACAGTTAAGTTCAGTTTCGACAGTTAAGTTCAGTTTCAACAGTTAAGTTCAGAGATGAGCGTCTGATGTATTTTACATCTAGCACTTTGTGGTTATGTATTTTACGTCATGTATTGGAGATGCTATTAGAATTCCACTCAGGTTAACGTTGTTCGTTGTCTCTCTTGTCCTGCTTCAGCCTCGGCGTCGTACAACTCACCGGAGCTGCTCCAACAACGAAACCCTCCATCACAGCGGAGCAGTACCTCGTGCTCCATCTCTAGACGCCTAAGATCTTCTTCCCCTCCTCCGACAGCAAAGTCAGCCGGAGCATCCTCACCGGCCAACTCAATCACGCTGAGATCGACATGGCTTCGCCAAAGAGGTTGTACACTTGTTGCATCTCTTTTTTACTCTACATGTTATATATATTGTCCACTGAGCACACAGATTTGTTCCTTTAGTGTCTCCTTGAAAGAAAAAACATAGGAATTTTAATTTTCACTCGTCCTCCTTTTCAAATTCCTATTCATGAAGCACAAGACTAAGAGATAGTAGCATAATAGCATTATAACCGTACATTTTCTTGTGGTTTGACTTAATCTCACCATGCTTCTTTGCATCCTATGATCTTCCAATTGTTGTCAAACACCCAGATTGGCAGAAATCCTGTGTTTTTAAATTCTCTGTTTTGCACGTGCATTCCTATCCTATTACTGTCTATTTCCTATCCCTGCATTGTTGGAATCCTCCAATTCAAACGAGCCCTTACAGAATTACTTGTCTTACAGATAGTTGTCAAAGAAAACCTTGCGTGGTTTGTCCCGCTCCTGCTGCGCCGTCGTCCACCCCAGCTCAGCTGCTCCAACGACAGAAGGGTCCAGCACAGTAGGGATCCGGCCTCCAGACCGTCTTTCGCCACCTCAGATCTTCTTCCCCGCTGCTGGTAGCCATGAAAACTACATTACCATCATTGTCGGTGTCAAAACCGGCGGATCTCGGGTAGGGGGTCCCGAACTGTGCGTCTAGGCGGATGGTAATAGGAGACGAGGGACACAATGTTTTTACCCAGGTTCGGGCCCTCTCGATGGAGGTAAAACCCTACGTCCTACTTGATTAATATTGATGATATGGGTGGTACAAGAGTAGATCTACCACGAGATCAAAGAGGCTAAACCCTAGAAGCTAGCCTGTGGTATGATTGTTGAGATGTATGTTCGTCCTACAGACTAAGGCCCTCCGGTTTATATAGACACCGAAGAGGCTAGGGTTACACAGAGTCGGTTACAATGGTAGGAGATCTACATATCCGTATTGCCAAGCTTGCCTTCCACGCCAAGGAAAGTACCTTCCGGACACGAGCCGGAGTCTTCAATCTTCTATCTTCGTAGTCTTGGAGTCCGGCGGATATTGATAGTCCGGTTGTCCGAACACCCCCTAGTCCAGGACTCCCTCAATCATCAACCGAGTAGATGACCTCGAGGACTACACGGGTCCACAAGAGAGTTCGCACTCTTTCGTGTCTGCTTACGTTATGCATCGCTTAATATTACATGCTACTTTATCGTCCTGTTCACCGATTAGACTCTGAGTCAGCTCCAAACTAATGGTTAAACTTGAGTTTTTAAATGGTTGTGGGGTACATATCGGGGCCGGTATCAATAATATCTATCTACTATCTGGTTAATCTCCGGTGTCATCTATGAATTTCATGTTGGGTGGGAAACAAACAGTAAAGAAGCCATTATCTGTATTTATTAACTGAAGCCATTATCTGCCTGCTATTGTTGGTTTTGGGTCTATTCACAGGTTGCTACCATCACTCTGGATTTCTGCATGCACTCCTTACATAATCTCACTATGTTTTATTCCTATGCATGACAGTTATTGTAAACAATGTAACTGAACATGTAGAGCAAAAGAGACGAGCCTTGCATGGCAATATAATTTCATGCAGACATCGCTCCATGGTAGGCGCAAAGGCAGGCCCCCTCCACGCATTTCGGATTGTAATCGAGAGGAAGATATCTGTTCTGAGGGGGATTCAGAAGGAGAAGATAACTCCTATTTACCCCCTGAGGTCTTCGCTCTAACTTGGCTTGCTGATGTTGGTTATATCATGCATATGGTGTCTTGCATTGCTTACTTTATACATCAAATATGTCATCTGCTTAGTTTAGACATCCTTTGTGCGAATGCCATCTGTTTAGTTTATTCATCATTTATGTGAATTATGCAACGCCACCTTGTTTAGCCAGGCATCATATATGTGAATTTTGCAATGCCATCCTGCTTAGCCAGTCATCTTATATGTAAATTATATCAGGCCATCCTTTTTTTGTTACATATTACATTCGTCAACAATGTTAGTACATTCAACTGGTCTTCGTGTGCAGCCATTTGACACGGTGATGGCAAATTCTGGAGTGAAAACAAGATCTTCTGAGCACACTATGCTATCTGACGAAGCGCATATCTCGCTGGTTACGGATAGCTCCTCAGAGGAGGATTCAGAAACAGATGACCAGTCCTAT
>NC_041391.1:244445745-244461796 GCF_002162155.2 Triticum dicoccoides
GCTTTGTGTGAATGCCACCTGTTCAGTGTCTAATTACCATATATGTGAATTATGCATTGCCATCTTGTTGCAAGACATTATATATGTGAATTATACAATGCTATCTTGTTGCAAAGGCATTATATATGTGAATTATGCAATGCCATGCTGTTTAGCCAATCATCATGTATGTGAATTATATCATGCTATCATTTTTTGTATTACGTGTTCCATTTGTCGACAAGGTTTGTATATTCAACTACTCTTCCTGTGCATCAGCCATTTGAAGCGGTGATGGAAGTATCTGGAGTGAAAACAAGGTATTCAGAGCAGACAATGCTACCTTCTGAAGCAGACATCTTGCTGGCTACAGGGAGCTCCTCAGAGGAGGATTCAGAGACTGATGACCAGTCACATTTCCCCCCTGAGGTCTATGCTCAAACTTGGCAGGGTTATATTACCCATGTCATGCATGTTGTCTTTCATTGCTTAGTTTTTACATCATATATAGATTGCCATCTGCTTACTTGCTTACTATATAAATCATATATTTGAATTATATCATGCCATCATGTTTACATAGTACATACACATCATCTATCTGAATTATGGCATGGCAACCCATTTAATAAAGACATCATATAGTTATATCATCTCGTCCTGTTTAGTGTTTACAGTCATCATATTTAGAATTATGGCATTCTATCCATGAATGTATGTGAATTATGGTATGCCAACTTATTTAATAAACACATTATATAGTTATGTCATGTCATCCTGTTTACATAGTCTCATATTTTGAACTATGTCTTTCCATCTTTTTTAGTTAGCCATCATAATGTGAAATTGTGTCATGCTATCCTGTTTAGTTAGCCATCATATATGTGAAATTGTGTCATGCTATCCTGTTTGGTTAGACAACATAAATATGAATTATTTCATGCCCTCTTTTATTTCCCACTATCCATTGCACCTGTCTATCATACAATGTCTATACTTTCAATTACTTTTCTTGTTTATCAGCCATTTGAATTGGAGAGCATGATGGCAGTATCTAAGGGAGTAACAACACGGTCTTCAGAAAAGATAGTGCTACCAATTGATGCAGATAGAACCACAGTTGTACTTGCCCAAGGACCAGATCCACCACACATAACCCAGACTCTCGCAGATTGTACCCCTACCTAGTTGGACAGAGAACCAGCTACACCCCTTCTAACCCCAACCCCGGCAGATAGTAACCCAGTTCCAGTTGACACATCACCGTCTCCACCACAGAGCACCCAAACACGAGCGGTTAGTAAGGGAACTGCAGTGCCCAAAGCACGAGGACCACCACTCCGAATGCCAACTCAACGTTTAAAGGAGAAGAAGATTTGTTCTCAGGTCAGGTTCTATAGCTATGGTTCATACTCCTTTGCTCTTGCATTACTGTATTTACTCATACCAACTATTTTCAAATTTGAAGGATGGAATTGAAACTCCGATGGAACAATAGGTATGTTTTAAACCTGTTTCTTTAACTGGTTTGCTGTTGTAACCTGCTCTATGTTGATTTCAGTTTCAATTGAATAAACAGTTCTGTTCTCATGTCATGCACATTACAAGTGTTGTTATAGCTCTATAGTTACCCACACTTATATTCTGTCTATTCTGCTTTGTCTTGACCAAATATTATTTGAACTGTGTCTCTATCTTGATTTGGCAACAAAAACTAGAATGATATAGACCATAAAGTGACCATGGCACATAGATATATGTTTGTTTCATGCTGTTATCCTGTCCACTTTACTATTGAACTCATTTACCAAAATGAGTTTCATATACAACATGGTAAACATGTGATGTGTCTGCTTGTTTCTCTTTTAGAATGCGGACAAAATATTGGAGAACAGTACCGCGTTATCCAATGGTAAAGGAAGTAATGCAGATAAGGTTCAAGATAGTGAGACATCCCTGTTGGTCTCCGAGAAAGCTGATAAAAACTATCTTGACGATAGTGAGGGAACCCAAAAGTCCTGTCTTGATGTAGTGTTCGAGTTACTGGCCACTACTACTGGCACAAGCACTTCGAACTCGCTGCCTGAATCAGTTCGTCTTCTTGAGTCTCAACTTCAAGTTGAAAGACATCGATCAGATGTGCTGCGACAGGAAGCTGAAGGACTGAGGAAGTCCCTGCAGAATTCAGATGTATATTTTCTGGTGCAACAGCAAGCGCTAGTGGATTTAAGCGCGAAACAAGAGAAAGTTAATAAGCTTGCTAAGCATCTTGCCAGCATTATGGGTACCCAGGATATTGTTTCTTGAGATCTTCTGAAGTGGTTTCAGTTCTGGATTTGTTTTGCTGCGGCGTTTATTTGCGCTGGTCGCCAACTTTGACAACTAGTGTATATGATATGCTGCTTTGTTCCCTATATTTGCACTGGTAGCAAACTTTGATGCCCAGTGGATGTAATATGTGTAACAGCCGTGATAGCCTAGCATAAGTTGCTTGCTTATTTATTTCGTTGTTGTCTTGTTTATTTGTTTGCTTGTAGTCAGTGCAGTTCTTTTTAAAACTAGGCCACACTAACCATGGGCTAATATTTACTGTAGTGACACTGGGCCTCCTACGGGCCGTAGAAATAGTGGGCCTTCTCCGGGCCATAGAAACAGTAGGCCTTCTACGGGTCATAGAAACAATATGGGCCTTCTACGGGCCGTAGAAACAATGGGCCTTCTACGGGCCGTATCATCAATGGGCCTTATACAGGCCGTATGACCATAACGAGCCATCGTTAATAGGCCGTATTTGATGACGCTATGAAAACGGCCCAACGTATTGACGGACCACAAACAGGCCGATGTAACCACGGGCTGAATTTGGCCCACAAGCAGAAAATGACAGTAACGGGCCGTAAGTAAACGAATGCTGGAAATGAGCCCAAGTATAAATGGGCTCTGAGAAGGCCGAAAGATAACATTTGCTGGAAACGACCCAACTGAATAACGGGCCCTTAATGGGTATAAGGTGATATACTGTTCATTACGGGCCAGTTTCACCACGGGCCGTTAGTGGGTGTAAAGTGATACACTGTTCATTGCGGGCCAGTTTCACCACGGGCCATTAATAGGCCAAGAGTTACATAGGGCCTCATATGGGCCGAAAGACGTCATGGGCCATACATGGGCCAGACGTGAAAACGGGCTGGAATCATATTGGATGGCCCAGATGACGCTACTGGGACTAATTCGGATAGGGCGTAACGGGCCTTGGGTTAGCGGGCTGTAAATGGACTATATGCGAACAGGCCGTTAATAGGCTTTCCATGGGCCGGCCCGTCACCTTTTAACCAAGTCAAACGGGCCGGCCTTTTCACAGGAATGGGCCTCTATTGGGTCGTGCCATGTGTCGACGTATCATACGCGCCTTCTATCCAATGAGTGGATGGCATCTGTCCCAACGGTGAGCCGACACGTGTTTCCTCCAGCCAATGATGATTTTACACGTGGAAAATCCCCATTGGCCGGGGCTGTTAATGGGTTATCGGATCCAAAACCCGACCCGATAGCTTAACGGCGTTCCGTTACGGCGGATGCCACGTGTAGGTCACCCTTGACGACAACACTTCTGTGATGCGCGATTTATCCTCATGGAAGTGGACACTTCCGTGATGATAATTTTGGTAATGTCATTGAACACTTCTACGACAGCACAAGTATGACTATCTTGATTCTGTCATAAATTTGTCATGGATGTACATGCATGACAAAAAACGCGACCTACTGTGACAAACACGTATCATCACAGAAGTGTATTTTTTTGTAGTGATACCACGATATGATTGGACATGGGTTAGTTGATTTGGATCATGTAGCACTTAGATAACTTGAGGGATGTTCATTTAAGTGGGAGTTCATTGGTAATTTGATTAATTGAACTTAATTTATCATGAACTTAGTCTTATAGTTTGGCATATCTATGCTTTAGATCAATGGCCCGAGCTACCGTTCCCTTGAATTTTAATGCGTTCCTAGAGAAAGCTAAGTTGAAATATGATGGTAGCAACTACACGGACTAGGTCCGTAACTTGAGGATTATCCTCATTGCTGCACAGAAGAATTATGTCCTTGATGCACCGCTAGGTGACAAGCCCGCTCCCGCTAATCTAGACATTGTGAACGCCTGACAAATGTGGTCTGATAACTACTCTATAGTTCAGTGTGCCATGCTTTACGGCCTAGAACCGAGACTTCAAAGACGTTTTGAACGTCATGGAGCATATGAGATGTTCCAAGAGTTGAAGTTATATTTCAAGCAAATGCCTAGGTTGAGAGATATTAAGTCTCCAACAATTTCTATAGATGCAAGATGGAGGAGAACAGTTCTGTCAGTGAATACATACTCAAAATGTCTGGGTATCATAATCACTCGACTCAGCTGGGAGTTGATCTTCCAGTTGACAGTGTTCTTGACAGAGTTCTTCAATCACTGCCACCAAGCTACAAAGGCTTCATGATTAACTATAATATGCAAGGGATGAATAAAACGATTGCCGAGCTCTTCGCAATTCTTAAGGCCGCGGAGGTAGAAATCAATAAGGAGCATCAAGTGTTGATGGTTAACAAGACCACTAGTTTCAAAAAAGAGCAAGGGAAATAAAGGGAACTTCAAGAAGAATGGCAAGCAAGTTGCCACTCCCGGGAAGAAGCCCAAAGTTGGACCCAATCCTAAAACTGAGTGTACTGCAAAGGGAATGGTCACCGGAAGCGGAACTGCCCCAAGTATTTGGTGGATAATAAGTATGGCAAAGTGAACAAAGGTATATTTGATGTACATGTTAATGATGTGTACCTTACAAATGCTCATAGTAGCGCCTGGGTATTTGATACTGGTTCTGTCGTGGAATAGTCACGTCAGATGTCCTCGTGAAAGGACTTAGTTGTGGAGCCATCGCAACTAGGAAGCTTGAAGGGGTTAAATCGGGACAAAGGACACGAGAGAGTTTATACTAGTTCGGCCCCTTACGGTGAAGGTAAGGCCTACGTCTAGTTGGGTTTGGTATTGATGTTTCGATGACCAGGGAGCGAGATACGCTATGCCCGGCTCTTGATGAGTTGTTTCTTGCCCTAAGCCGCCAGCAGGTCGTCCCCTTATATACACGGGTTGACGCCCTGTGGTTTACAGAGTCCTGGCCGGCTTATAAACAGTGTCCGGCTCGGTGACTAGTTAAATCTATATTATGTTACAAGTCATGCCATCATGACGGTTTATTACAATGGGCCTTAAGCCACCTGTGGGCCTTAAGCCCTATATTGAATTGCCATCTTCATGCTTGGTCTTGGGCTTCATCTGGCGAGTCTTCTTTGTGTAACTCGGCCCCTCCTGGGCGGCTTACACAAATAGTTATATCCCCAACATTAGGCCCTAGATTGATTTGGACCTGTTCATGTTAATCTTAAAAGTATACTTCTAAAGAATAAATCTTCAGTCTTCTGACTATACAGAGGGCTTTTTTTAACCTGCCGTGACGTCATCTTCTGGATCCATTTTAACCCAGCGTGACGTCGTCCTTTCTTTAATTCATTTTCTATTCCATTGTATCCTTCAACGGATCTCTGCTTGTATTGATTGTCCCGAAAATCGAGGCGTCGGGGCCGCTGGATAGTAATTCTTATCTCCTCGTTTCCCACGCCGTCTCAGTTATCCTCTCCCTATAAGTAGGTGCGACTATAGGTCTTTCATTCTTCTCCTTCCAGTCTTCTTCTTCCTCTCCTCTCTGCCACTCGAGCTCCGCCGCCACCGCCGTCGAACCCCTCGTCTTCATCGACTCAGGCCGCTGCATCAACCTGATTCTGACCAGAAAACGACGGTGAACCTCCGCAGCTCATCCTCATCCGTGAGTTCCTCTCCTCTCCTTTCTTAGATCTGCATTGGAACTCCGCTGAGTTCGTCGGCGTTCATCACTGCCCGACGCAAACCCTCGCTAGTTTTCACCTCCAATGCCCCGTTTAGATCGTAAAACTGTGCAGAACTGCTGCGGTAGTTGTTTGTATTGATCTTGCATAGAAATATATCTCATTTTCCTCGTTTAGAAATCCTCTTCAAGCGTATGAACTTCTCTGCCCTATTTTTAGGTCTAGAAATTTTTTCTTTCAGAGCAATAATTTGATACAGAATAATAGCTGTCGTCTGTGAAACTTGTTTCTATCACCCGGAAAGCTTCTTCTGGAAAAATGCCCTTTAAACACCGCTGTCCAGGTGTCCGGTTTAAATAAGTGCTACTGAACTATAAGCCTTGCCTTCTTCTCATGATCTTTAAGAATTCTTGAATTGCTCTTGACACTGGTAGCGGCTTAAATATTGTTTGCACAATCACCCTTATATCATTAGGCCCCTTTCTTAAGCCGCCACTTTAAATAACTTAGATAGTTCTCCCGGGTTAAAGTTGAACCGGAGCTTTCTTATTTTGTCGTAGGCCAACTGTTGTCATGGATCCTAAGGTGGCCAAAGCCCCTGTGACTTGCAATTGGGTTCCATCCACAGTGACCAAAAGAAAACTTACCGAGTTCGTGAAGTCTGGCCATCTGCCAAAGAAAGAGGTCATGTCTTATCATGCCCCTCACCCATCCGAAGAGATACCTCAACCCAAAGATGGGGAGGTAATAGTGTTTACGGATCACATGAACCGGGGATTTGCCCCTCCCGGCTCAAAATTCTTCAGGGAAGTTCTGAATTTCTTCGACCTTAGACCTCAAGACATTGGACCCAATTCCGTGTCAAATCTTTGCAATTTTCAAGTCTTCTGCGAGGTGTACCTGGGAGAGGAGCCAAGTCTACTTTTGTTCAGAGAACTTTTTTATTTGAACCGGCAGAATGAACGTGCCAACGGGCCTAGCCTTGAACTTGGCGGCATCTCAATCCAGCGGCGGAGAGATTGTCTTTTTCCTTATGCTGAGCTGCCAAGTCACCCGAAGTATTGGAACCAAACGTGGTTCTATTGTCAAGACACGTCACCGGCTGATGAGAGCCCTCTACCCGGCTTTCGCACCCTGCGCCTCGATTCCAACCATCATCTAGCGGACAAGTTGACTGCTGTTGAGCGCCTGCCTCTTAATCCCACCATTAAGAAGATCAAATCCCTTTTAGGCAACGAGTTAAGTGGCATTGATTTGGTCCGGGTCTGGGTCACCTGGCGGATACTACCATTAAGCCGCCGCTCCGGCTTAATGTGTACTTACACAGGCGAGAAGGAGGACCCAATGTGTCATAGTCCTGATGACTTACCAGATGATGTGGTAGATGCTACAGTGCAGTCACTATTGAAGGAGGGCACTGTAACCAGTAATACCTTCGGTTTACTTCCCTTCTGCAAGAAGAACCCGGCTCCTGCGGTAAGTTACTAATCTTCATAAATACTTTTGAACATATTATACCTTCTTGTACTTATGATTCCTTATCTTTTCCACAGGCCGGTGATAATTTCTGGAAGGTCAAGTATGACCATGAGGTTGCCAAACAGGCCAGGGCAGCCAAGAAGACTGAGAGGAAAGCCGCCAAGATGGGCACCTCAAAGAAGAAGAAACCTAGCGCCTCCGATATGCTTAAATTGGATGACTCTTCTTCGGATGAGGAAGAGGTAGTCTTTTGATTTTCTTTAACTCCTTTGTCGTTATTTTACTGACATTTTATCCTTTCAGGAGGATGCAGGGAATAGTCAAGCAATTGACAAAGAGGTAACTATAATCTCCTCCGACTCTGAGCCTTTGCCAACACAAAAAATCCGAAGGGTGACCCGAAAAGTAAGATTTTCACATCCTCTAGCTTACCAAGATCCTCAATTTCTTTTGAAGCAACAAGAGTTTGAAAACCGGCGGCAGACTCGGGCCAACCAGGACGCAGAACTCTCCTCCGGCTTACCCGACGCAACCAGGAAGCATCGAACCGAGGTTATCTCCAACTTATGCTCTGCTTTACCTTTAGCGGGTTTAATTCGCCAACCTCTCAATCCATCTGACTCCAATTACAGGATACCTCTCCTTCTTCTGTCGAGTCGATGCAATCAAACATGCCGGCTTTTAAAACAGCTCCCGAGTAATATGACCTTTTCTTACTTTAAGTTTTTCCATACTTATACTTTGATGCTTATCCTTCCACTTTGATTGACAACCAGCAAGTGAAACCCAGCAATAGGGCAAAGAAGAATAAACCGTCCCGAGACCCGGTGGTCACTAAACCGGCGCTTGACTCAATCATTCCTGATAGCTCCACTCATCAGCCACCACCTGAACCGGCTTCTGACATTCCGGTGCCAACCTCTGACCCGCCTGCAGAAGATGTTATCCATAATTCTGATAACCCGGAAGTTCCTAGTCCGGTCAAGACAACTGACCCGGAAGTTGAAATTGTGAAAAGTCAATATGTTGAACTGGGCTGGCCTACTGTTCTTGCCCAATGCACTGCCAAGGAGGAGTTTGCTCAATGTCAGAAAGCCAAACAGGACATCACTGATTATGCTCACCTAAGTAGTGTTGATATAGTCTCTGGCTATCTGAACCAAGTACACAATAGTCGTGACCTGGAAATTGACATGGTGAAGCAAATACAGCACAAATCTGAGGTATAATTTATGCTTTTTTCCTGAACCTTACTTATTGTACCAGCCCCCAAGTCTATTGATTATGAATGAATATGCAGTAGACTTAGAAATCTACTTACTGTTAGTTTTTCCGGTTTAAAGTGAATACATTTAACCCAGTGATAGCATGAGACTTTGAATTTGTATTACACATTAGCCCCCAAGTGTCAAGTGAAAGTGCTAGTATCGACTAGAGGGGGGGTGAATAGGCGGTTTTTATGAAAGTCTTCAAAACTTGGAAGTTTCGAAGACAAACAACAGAAACAACCTAATTGATATGCAGCGGAAGATAAACTAACCTAAACAAGCCATAGTCAAGTATGTAATGATATGAAGGTACAAGACTAATAGCAGTTAGGCAGTAAGGATCAAGTTGGAAGATAGTATGAAGCCAATCAACAACAGTACTCAAGCAATGAAGTCAAACAGATGAACAGATAAGCAATGACTTCATGAAGACAAACTTAAGTAAGGTTGGAAGGGATAGAACCAGTTGCTTGTTGAAGACACAGGATTTAATGGACCAGTTCCAGTTGCTATGACAACTATACGTCTGGTTAGGGAGGCTGAGATTTAACTCAGAAGACCGTGTCTTCACCTTATTCCCCTTGAGCTAAGGACACCCAGTCCTCACCCAATCACTCTGGTAAGTCTTCAAGGGAGACTTCCAAACCTTCACAGACTTCATTCACCGGCAATCCACAATGACTCTTGGATGCTCAGAACGCGACGCCTAACCGGCTGGAGGATTCACAGTCCTCAAGTGTAATAAGTCTTCAGGTCACAAAGACAGAAAGACTTCAGTGATGCCTAACACTCTTTGGCTCTGGGTGTTTGGGCTTTGTCCTCGCAAGGATTTCTCTCTCTCAAATGCTTCGAGGTGGGTTGCTCTCAAACGACAAAAGCCGTGCACAAACTCTGAGCAGCCACCAATTTATGGTGTAGGGGGTGGGCTATTTATAGCCACTAGGAAACCCGACCTGATTTGTCCAAAATGACCCTGGGTCACTAAGGAACTGACACGTGTTCCAACGGTCAGATTTCAAACACACGCGGCAACTTTACTTGGGCTACAAGAAAAGCTAACTCATCCAGCTCTGGATAAGATTTGCTCTCATTGTCTTCGCTCGAAGACATAGGATTTGGGTTGAGCATCACTTCAGTCACTCTGACTTAGTTCACTTGGACCCCACTTAACAGTACGGTGGTTCCTATGACTCAACAAAGAAGAAAATGAAACAGCGAAACCACACAGTCTTCGCGCTCCAAAGTCTTCACTCAATGTCTTCTCATGTCATAGTCTTCAATACGAATATCTTCTCATACCACCATTGTCTTCAATGTCTTCATACATTTTTAGGGGTCATCTCCGGTAGGTAAACCGAATCAATGAGGGACACTACCTGCGTTATCCTGCAATTCTCACAAACGCATTAGTCCCTCAACCAACTTTGTCGTCAATACTCCAAAACCAACTAGGGGTGGCACTAGATGCACTTACAATCTCCCCCTTTTTGGTGATTGATGACAAACTGGTTGAAGTTTTCAACGGGGATAAAGTATGTGAAATTGTAAGGATAGGTAATTTGTCTTCATAAGTTGCAAGGGCTCCCCTGAAGATGTGCATATAAGTAATTTGCTTTTGG
The DNA here is from genome assembly GCF_002162155.2 of Triticum dicoccoides. Taxonomy (NCBI): domain Eukaryota; kingdom Viridiplantae; phylum Streptophyta; class Magnoliopsida; order Poales; family Poaceae; genus Triticum; species Triticum dicoccoides. The sequence goes on from NC_041391.1 coordinate 244,455,989, forward strand.
AATGCAAATGCACATGGCAGGTTGTACTTGTGGAGATCCACTTCAACTTATGAAGATAATTCATCATGCATGAAATGATATAGCAATAGGAATGACATGCATAATGAAAATGGACATCTGCAGAATGATCTAAGTGCGGAAGTTATCATCGCACATGCGGAATTTATCATCGCAAAGCAAATAAGTAGCAGAAGTAGCAGACGACCATCAAGTTTAGGTGTTACAACTCAAAGAACCAAATGTTTCAAAACGCAAGAGTTGTAAGCACACAGCAAAATATAATGCAACCGCCCATATGAACCCGCTTGAAGACTATCAACTCATACGCTTCTCCCCCTTTTGTCAGTAATGACCAAAAAGGTTTGAAGACATAGAGCATCTACTCGTCATCATGAGTAGGTGAAGCAGCAGGGTTGTCGTTGTTGGTTGGCGGTGCGGACAAGCTTGGTGCAGTGTCGATGTGCACTATAGTAGTTGGAGGTGGAGAAGTAGCGTCATCTTCATCATCGATCACTCTGGCATTAACTATTGCCGCGGAAGAGGAATATTCAGAGTCTTCAAGAGATGGAGTTCGACGCAGGGTAGCAGTCCTGGGAGGAGTGGAGTCAAACTGGAATCGTTCATTGAAGCCATCATCTTGAAGATCAGCTTCAGCACTGAGCAGGGTCAAACTCCTCCATGATCTTCGGCAAGTTTCATGAGCAACAAAGGCATTCTTGGTGGCAAGATTGCGAATGCGGTTGACATCCACCAAGAGTCTTTGCATTTGGCGCTTGAGCCAGAAATGATGCTTATCCTGCTTCTGATGAAGAGCCACAAGAAGCTCTCGGTCATTACAAAGGGGCGTCTTGGCAGGGTCAGAGTATACAACATCAACTGACATATCAACCTCGGGCAGAAATATGATGTGATTGCGGGCAGAGGGCTGATAGTTGACAGATGAGTGTCGCTTGATGAGGCACATGACCCAGGGAGCATAAAACTTGAGACCAAACAGGTCAGAACCGGAAGCAACAAGTTGCCTGATGAAGAATTCTTGAGTGTTGAAGCTGATGCCATTTATAATATAGAAGACCAATGTCTTCATGGCTCCTTCAAGCTTGGCCGATGAAGAGTGTCCCTTGACTGGCCATAGAGTTCGCCTGATGATATGATATATAGTGCGAGGCAGATACTCAAGGTCTTCAACAAAGAAATGTGTGGGATACTCAGCATCAGATGGCAAAGGCTTCATCATACTCAGCATCTGGCTCATATTTGGTTCTGGCTTATGAAAGATGCTCTCCACAGCATTGTGGTGTAGCTGACAGTTAGGCTCATACAGTTCTCCAAGAGTGGCTAGCCCAGTAAGCTCGTGATATCCATGGCTTTGGCTTCATGATGAACATTGCCAGTCATCCACTCGAGAACCCATGTCTTGATGTCTCTGTTGTACCCGCGAATGTGCAGAGTGGCATAGAATTGAAGCAATAGCTCTTCATTCCAATGTTCCTTGTCAGTCACAAAATGAAGCAGACCAGCATCACGAAGGCAGTCAAGTGCTTCTTCCAAGCACGGCAGTCCAGCAATAGCTTCAGTGTCAAGACGCATATGAGGGAAAATGTGCCCTTGATCATATAGCACGCATGAGTAATAGCTTCTCTGCTGATAGCTCCAGAACCGATCTGATGAAATCCTTGGCTTGGAGTAGGGGTTCTTGGCGCTGTCAGAGAAGGTATTGTGGCTCTTGAAGCCATTGGCATTGAATGATCCTGGCGAGCTGGCAGTACCTGGAAACCTTGGCAGCCTCGGCTTTGGCTTTTGGACCTGAGGCCGATGCTCAATATGATAGTCAAATTGGGGGCCGGAGGTAGCAGGCGGAGGCACCAGAACAGGCCATCTGACAGTGACAAGCTGACCGTGATCGTATGCTTGCTCAATAGTGTGAGGCCTTGGTGGCAGAACAGGAGCAGGGGCAACATCAGAGGTTCCAGGCTGCACAACAGGTGCTTCAGGAGCATTTGTCATATTCTCTCCAGGTGCAGCCTCCTCATTGGCGTCAGGTGCAGTAATCTCATTGGCGTCAGATTCAGGGGCCACATTTGCTTCGGGCACAGTTGCCTCATTGGTTTCAGGCATGCTGGTTGGTGCAGGCTCCACATTGGCGTCAGCCATGACCACGTCATTGGCTTCATTAGCATTGGTGGTGGTAGCCTCAACATGTTCAACCTCCTCTTGACGAGCAGGAGGGTCGGGCACAGGCACGTTCAGATCATGAACGGCTTCTTCTTCAGTGGCTGGGGGTGTTGGAACACGAACTTCTTCTTCTTCAGTAGCAGGGGGAGTTGGTACACGTACTTCTTCTTCATTTTCTTCGGCTGATGCAGCCGGAATGTCTTCAGCAGCATGTGCTTCAGACATGGAGATGTTCACTGTTGGAGCTGGTTCAGAGAATATTTGCCATGCAACAGGTGAATGTTGCACTTCTCCTTCAGGAAAGCTCGACAGAGGGACTTCAGGCCTTTGTCCTCTTCGAAGCCTGTGAAGCGCTGGCTTCAAGTTAGGAGATGGACTTGGCTGAGCCTGAAAGTCCTCATCCTCTTCTTGCACTGGGGGTGTAACTTGTTGTTGTCGTTGGGGAGTACTGGGAGAGTCTTGGTGTTGTTTTGGGTGATCAGCCCACGAAGCATCCTGAGCAATTGGCGTCAATGGACGACCAATGATGATGATTTCGCTGTTCGTACGAACAGGCGATGATACCACTTGATGTTCGATCTGAGGAAGAACTTCATCATCATTTACATTTTCATCTTGACCAATGTCTTCAGCAGCGTTGGGTTCAACTGCAGGAATATCTTCAGTCTCATGAGCCTCTGTGGTAGCAGGCTCATGGACAACCATCCTTCTTTCTTGATGAACAGACACAGGGCGAACAACGGAAATGGGTTCAACGACTAAGGGCTCTGTGGAAGCAGCTCTAGTCTTCTTGGTCTTGCGCTTCTTCTTGGAGGGAGCGGCATCAGAGGCTTCAGCATGCTTTCTCTTTTTCGTCTCAGCCTCGGCAGCCTTTGTCTTCTTCTGTTCTGAAGCGGTTGTGGTGACCTTTGGCTTCGAGCCAGTCATGCTGCTCAGGAAGATAATGTGAGGGGCTTCTTGGCGTGATGGCTCAGGCTGTTCAGCAGGGTGCTTCTTCTTCCTCTTTGCAGCCATCCTGGGGTCAATGCCTGGACGGCCAAGGGACTTGCGCTTCTCAGCCTCATTGTAGGCAAGCACACACTTATCAGCCAAAAGCTTCATGTGTTCTCGAGAGCCCTGAGCTTCTTGGCGTTTCTGCAGAAAAGCTTCTTTAAGCTCATGGAGCATGACCTTGAAGTTTCTGACGTCTTGAACACTCAGATTGGCCACATGCTTCTTGAATTGAGCCTTCTCAAAATCAATCTTGTTTTTGAGCTCAACGATGTGCTGAGCAAGAGCTAGCTCAGAAGCAATGGCACCATTGAAGGCGACACTGAGGCCAATTGGGAGCTGTAAATCTTCAAAGCTGACATTGGGGGTGTCGAACCACTCATCAATTAAATTGTGAATGATGGCCACATCAAACAGAGGCAGGTTACTGAGGATTTCTGCTTCCTCTTTGCTCTTGATTACCTTCTCAAGGGCATCATCCGCAAGATCTTCATCACTTGATAGATCAATGGGTTCTTCACGCAGAATGGCAGCAGGAGTCAAAGCTCGCTGATCAGATGGTCTAACAAGTTGCTTCTTCTTGTCCGTTCTCTTGGAGACACAGGACAGATCTTCAGATTGCACACTGGATTCAGGAGGTGCAGTGGCCAGTGGCTTCGCACGCAAAGTCTTCGGAGGTGGCTTTGCAGCTGAGGTTGAAGCCTTAGACTTCTTTTGCTTTTGCGGCTTTAGCGGAGGAGGAGCAGGGGCTTCATCTGAGTCAGCACCATCGTCAGAATGATCTACTCTGGCGCCTTGGACCATGATGTAAGTGATGAGGCCGTCAAGGTTGGCATAGGGGCCAATGACATTGGGATTAGCTTCACGGGAGCCATCAGCGCGGGGAGCAGAGGGACCTGGATTGATGTCCAAACCCAAGGTCTTCTTGTTCTCTTTGGCCGAAGCCACAGCAAACTGATAGTTGCGCTTGAAGAGCGAATCTTCATGACACCATAGAAGTGAAGTGGGATCTGCGTTTGCTGGATGTGGCCCACGGACCATGCATGGATAGAAGCCTTGTTCAATGGCTTCAGCTCGGCTCTTGGGTTGCAGCCCTCGATAGAGGATATCACCCGATGGGCTCTTGATGGCATGCTTCTCTGCATATTCCTTTGTCACAAATTTGTACTTGAACCACTCCTCAGCCCAATAGCGTCGAATCCATTGGGTTTGCGTCTTCGTCTGATGATAATTCTCTTCACGATCTGTCTTATACAGTTCTGCTAATTCATCAGGCAGATCTCTAGATGTGCCACTTCTGCGCTGTCTGCCACCCTTCCTTGCTGATTTCTCTGTTGCCATGAACTTCAAGCTGAAAGGCTTCAGTACGTTCAAAGGCTTCAGAGGTCTGCGTTTGCTCGTCAAACAGGAACTGGCTTCAGGAGAATTTATATGGTGCTGCAAGTATTTTGCAAACGAATGCAGACAATGAGAACCAAGGGATTCTCCCACGGACATGTACCTGTGACAGCATTAGAGATGCGAGGGAAGGGGAAGAGGTCATATGCATTCTCAGACGATTTTGAAGATAAATCAGTTTGAAGACATTGACCTCATGTTGCGAAGACATTCACTTATATAGATGAGTTGGTTCCAGATTTGTACCAATCCGTGAATGAGTACAAGTGAGGAATCAAGCTAGTAGAAATCTAAGTGAATCGACTAGGCAGTATGAGATGCAGACGGAATAGATCTAGCTTTGAGTGGACAGAAACTACTTTCGGTAAATAGGATGAATCTTGAAGATCAAAAAGGTGGTAAAAATAGAGTTATAATTACCGCACGAAGAACTGCTAGATGGAGAAGAATAGGAGACCGAGTAGTTCAGCCCACCGTGCCCTAACTTGGCGACGGAGGACACCTACGGCGACGGCGGAGAGGACGATGTCCGCGGTCGGTGTGAGGACGGCGTCGGAGAAGTCGTGGCAGCTAAGCGCTTCGTCGCCGGCGTCATCTCGAACTAGCGGTGGCGCTAGGGTTTTGACGGAGGTGGAGAGGTGGGAGAAAGATTTCTTTACCGCAGGGGAACAGGTATTTATAAGTAGGTGAGAGAGACAGCGCAATTATGCTAGTGCCCCTGCCGGTTCATATCTGAGGGATACGTGGCGAGCATGCAACACACCCAGGGTTGTCCCACGTTCCCATGCCCGCCAGGCATGTCGGAGAGTTGTTCCGGCTTCTCCGGATTTCAACAGTAAAGATAATCCATTAAGAACAGATTTAATGTTTGTCTCTTTGCCTTCTGCTGACTAGGACGCAGAGAAGACATTCGACAGTTTCAACAGAATGCATATGATTTGGACAGATAGATTTGAGATAGTAAGCATAGAGAGGTTAGGGTCCGATCACATTCACTTAGTTCAAAAGATCCAATCTTGAAGACATAGCTATAAGTGAATGTTGTAGAGGACAGAACACTAGTATATATATATATATATATATATATATATATATATATATATATATATATATATATATATATATATATATATATCAACAGGCAATCAAATCATCATAGTGCAGAAACTCATGAAGACAAATTGAAACTGAAGACAAACCATATGCGAAGTCATTGCAATATAACGCCTTGAGTGAAACACTTCA
>NC_041391.1:244462011-244634339 GCF_002162155.2 Triticum dicoccoides
CGACAGTTTCAACAGAATGCATATGATTTGGACAGATAGATTTGAGATAGTAAGCATAGAGAGGTTAGGGTCCGATCACATTCACTTAGTTCAAAAGATCCAATCTTGAAGACATAGCTATAAGTGAATGTTGTAGAGGACAGAACACTAGTATATATATATATATGTATATATATATATATATATATATATATATATATATATATATATATATATATATATATCAACAGGCAATCAAATCATCATAGTGCAGAAACTCATGAAGACAAATTGAAACTGAAGACAAACCATATGCGAAGTCATTGCAATATAACGCCTTGAGTGAAACACTTCAAACAAGAAAAGTTGGTGGTGGCGTTATCCACCGTATAGGAAATATTAGACCCAGACACGGCGCACAATTATTGTGGCACTCCGAAGTCAAATTCCATGTTAATGTATTCACACTCAGAGTGTAAATCTTCATTGATTGAAGATATACCTTACTTTGTGTGTTGCACATCTAAGTCATCAACATGCATACCTGTTAGGATGTGTGCCTGATCACAGGACATTAGAGGATTCTAAGATATTTAGTTCACACCGTAACTTGCAAAACCTTTTCTCATCCAAGTGCTTTGTGAAGATATCTGCCAGTTGCTCATCAGTGTTGACGTGAATGATATCGATATCTTTCTTCATAACATGATCTCTGAGAAAGTGATGACGAATTTCAATGTGATTTATCTTCGAGTGTTGGACTGGATTGTTGGCTATCTTGATGGCACTCTCGTTGTCGCAGAAGAGAGGAACTTGTGTTAGGTTGATGCCATAATCCTTGAGAGTTTGCTTCATCCACAGAAGCTGAGCACAATAGGATCCAGCAGCAATGTATTCAGATTCAGCAGTTGAGAGTGATACACAGTTCTGCTTCTTCGAAGACCAACAGACAAGTGATCGACCAAGAAAATGGCATGTGCCAGATGTAGACTTGTGATCCACCTTGTCACCAGCATAATCAGCATTAGAGAATCTAACCAAATCGAATCTTGAGCCCTTGGGATACCATAATCCGAGTGTTGGGGTGTAAGCCAAATATCTAAGAATTCGCTTCACAGCTAAGTGATGCGATTCCTTTGGTGCCGCTTGGTACCGAGCACACATGCAAACACTAAGCATAATATCTGGCCTAGATGCACATAAATAAAGCAAATAACCAATCATGGAGCGGTATACCTTTTGATCGAACTCTTTACCATTGTTGTCGGGACCAAGATGGTGCTTGGCTGGCATTGGCGTCGTGTAGCCTTTGCAGTCTTCCGTTCCAAACTTCTTCAGACAGTCTTTGAGGTATTTCTCTTGAGATATGAAGATGCCATTCCTCTGCTGACGAATTTGAAGACCAAGGAAGAACTTCAGCTCATCCATCATGGGCATTTGATATTGCTCTTGCATCATGTACCCAAACTCATCACTGTACTTCTGGTTGGTGCACCCGAAGATAATGCCATCCACATATATTTGGCACACAAATAGTTCACCATCATATGTCTTCGTGAAGAGAGTGGGATCGAGGGATCCAGGTTTGAATCCTTTGCTCTTTAGGAAGTCTTTGATTGTATCATACCAGGCGCGAGGGGCTTGTTTGAGGCCATACAGTGCCTTGTTTAGCTTGTACACCATATCAGGATGTTTTGGATCTTCAAAGCCAGGTGGTTGTGCGACATATACTTCTTCTTCAATCTTGCCATTGAGAAATGCACTCTTTACATCCATTTGATATAGCAAGATATTGTGGTGATTAGCATAGGCTAGCAGTATGCGAATAGCTTCGAGCCTAGCAACAGGAGCACATGTTTCATCAAAGTCAATTCCTTCCACTTGGGTGTATCCTTGAGCCACAAGACGTGCTTTGTTTCTGACGACTTGACCATGCTCATCTTGCTTGTTTCCATATATCCATTTTGTTCCAATAATGTTATGCTTGCGAGGATCAGGTCGCTTGACAAGTTCCCAAACATTATTTAGCTTGAACTGTTGAAGTTCTTCTTGCATGGCTAGAATCCATTCAGGTTCCATAAAAGCTTCAGCAGCTTTCTTGGGTTCTGATATTGATACAAATGAGAAGTGCCCACAGAAGTTTGCTAGCTGTGTTGCTCTTGAACGAGTGAGTGGACCAAGTGCATTGATGCTGTTAATTATCTTATCTTTTGAACTTCATTTGCAACACGTGGATGAACAGGACGACGATTTTGCTCGGGCTGATCATTGTCATCATTGGGAGGATTGTCTTCGGTCTGAGCATTGTCTTCAGGTTGATTTGGTGCAGAGATGATAAGTTCCTCTTCAGGCTGTGCTTCAGAGGGCATGATTTCACCAGTTCCCATCAGCTTGATTGCTTCGTTTGAAGGAGCTTCATCCAGTGTACTTGGCAGGATCTCTCTCTGTGAACCATTTGTTTCATCAAATCTCACATCCACGGTTTCAACGATTTTGTAGAGATAAAGGTTGAAGACTCTGTAGGAGTGTGAATCCTTTCCATAGCCAAGCATGAAGCCTTCGTGAGCCTTAGGTGCAAATTTTGACTTGTGATGGGGATCCTTGATCCAGCATCTTGCTCCAAATACTCTGAAGTAACTGACATTTGGCTTCTTGCCCGTAAGTAGCTCATATGATGTTCTGTTCAGAAGCTTATGAACGTACACACGGTTGATGATGTGACATGCTGTATCAATAGCTTCGGGCCAAAACTTTCTTGGTGTCTTGTACTCATCTAGCATTGTTTGAGCCATTTCAATGAGGGTTCTGTTCTTGCGCTCAACAATGCCATTTTGCTGAGGTGTGTATGGAGCAGAGAACTCATGAGTGATTCCCATTGTATCCAGATACAGATCAAGTCCAGTGTTCTTGAATTCAATGCCATTGTCACTTATAATGTGCTTTATCTTCACACCATAGTTGTTCATTGCTCGATTTGCAAAGCGTCTGAAGACATCTTGCACTTCAGTCTTGTAAAGAATTATATGGACCCATGTGTATCTTGAGTAGTCATCAACAATGACGAAGCCATAGAGACAGGCAGTTGTTGTGAGGGTGGAGTAGTGAGTAGGTCCAAATAAGTCCATGTGCGACAGCTCGAAGGGTTGAGATGTTGTCATGATTGTCTTCAATGGGTGCTTTGCCCTTGTCATCTTTCCAGCTTCATAGGCACCACACAGATGATCCTTCTTGAACTTGACATCTTCGATGCCAATGACATGCTTCTTCTTGACGAGTGAGTGTAAGTTCCTCATGCCAGCATGTCCCAGCCTTCGATGCCAGAGCCAGCAATCTGAAGCTTTTGTGAGAAGACAAATGGCAAGCTGAGGACCTGCTGAGAAATCTATCATGTACAGATCATCTTTTCGATACCCTTCAAAGACTAGAGATTTTTCAGATTCCATTAGTACAAGGCAACGATATTTGCCAAATATCACAATCATGTTCAAGTCACAAAGCATTGAGACAGACATTAAGTTGAAACCAAGGGATTCAACAAGCATCACTTTATCCATGTGTTGATCCTTTGAGATTGCAACTCTACCTAGACCCAATACTTTGCTTTTACCAGTGTCAGCAAACGTGATGTGACTCTTGTCGGATGGACGTAAGGTTGAGTCCATGAGAAGACTTCGATCACCAGTCATATGATTTGTGCATCCACTGTCCATAATCCATTCTGAAGCTTTTGGTGATGTACCCTACAGTGCAGTTAGGAGGATAGGCTTCACACAAGTGTTGTGAAGCATATGCATTTGATACATATAGGGACAGTCACAGCTTATATCAAAGTTAGGACATAGACTGATGAGGAATTTAGATGTGAAGCATATAAAATGATATTTTAACGTGCGTCCTCAGTGAGTTTTAGGTCCCCAGCAATAGTATCGGACGCCATTGATTGCTGGCTGGAGACCATTTTCTGCAAAAGAGAGTTAGTTCTTCTTTGCCACCCACACTTTCAGTGGGGGCTTAGAAGCAATGTGTCTAAGTGCAGCATCTGAGAATTTTGGCTTTGAAGCCCTAGCAAATAGCCTTGCAGGAGATGAATGATACTCATATGAATAAGCAGAAAAGTTCTTAGTCCTATGAACATAGCGGTTCGAAGATACACGCTCATATTCATAAGTCTGAGCATGATTTCCCTGCAAAACATTGGCGTTAGGGTGACTCATGTGAGTCCTGGATCTGTATGAAGCCTTTGGGCCATATGAAGCTATAGGTCTGGGGTTTGTCTTCTTCCTTGGTGGTGTCATGATGACATTCACAGGAAGATTCTCAATGTACTGCTTAGGTACCCAGATCTTCTTCATAGGTGGTCCATTCCTGCTGTTAGTACCAATGTACCTGGCAAACACTTCACCATTCTGATTTTGGAACAGCTTATAGTTTGCATCAAAGGATTCATCAATGATAATAGGATTAGCACAGGTAAAGCCAGATAAGGTAGGTGGATCTACTGAAGGTCCCTTTGCAACAATCCATGTGGTTTTGGGGTACTGCTCAGGCTTCCAGTATGAGCCATCAACGTTCATTTTCCTCTCGAACCCAACACCCTCTTTCCTAGGGTTTCGGTTCAGAATCTGCTTTTTGAGGACATCGCAGAGAGTCTGATGTCCCTTCAAACTTTTGTACAACCCTGTTTCAAGCAATGTCTTCAACATAGCATTTTCATCAGCAACAACAGTGGTATCCTCCGCAGAGGGGTTAGTGACCACATCAGTAGGTGAAGACAATGAAACAGTAGCAGCAGTGGAACATTCAGCAACAGATGTAGCATTATCACGCTCAATGCATTTTAAACATGGTGGTTCAAATCCTTCCTGAGCGGAACTAATCTATTGAGCGCGAAGTGACTCATTCACCTTTTGAAGATCTTCATGAGCCGCTCTCAATTTCTCAAGCTCTTGTTTCCTTTGAAGATAATCATAGGAGAGCCTTTCATAAGTAGTTGAGAGTGATTCATGACGACCTTCAAGTTCTTGGTACTTAGCATGAAGACTTTTTATGTCATCAACTAAGGACTGTGAACGTGTCATTTCAGCGTCCAACAGGTCATCGCTTTTGTCTAACCATTTTTGAGTATGTTACATAGCCTTTTGTTGTTCAGTTGCAATTTTAGCAGGTGTTTTGTAGCTAGGTTTGGATTCACAATCAGAGTCATCTTCACTTGACGTTTGAAAGTAAGCATCGCGTGATTTTACCTTGGCACTGCGTGCCATGAAGCAGTAGGTGGGAGTAGGATCGTCTTCGTCATTAGCTTCAGCGTTGGTGTGGAAGTCATTGTCTTCAGTGTTGAAGATGGACTTGGCAACATAGGCAGTGGCTAGAGCCAGACTTGCAACGCCAGGGTCAGACTCCTCTCCAGACTCCACCTCCGCCTCCTCCGAAGCAGACTCCTCCTCTGAATCCATTTCCTTGCCAACGAAAGCGCGAGCCTTGCCAGACGAGCTCTTCTTGTATGATGAAGACCTGGAAGAAGACTTAGAAGACTTTGAGGATTTCTTCTTCTTCTTGTCATCAGAATCATATTCCTTGCTTTTCTTCTTCTTCTTCTTATTCTTCTCATTGTCCCACTGTGGACACTCAGATATGTAGTGGCCAGGTTTCGTGCACTTGTGGCAGGTTCTCTTCTTGTGATCATGTGTGGAAGCTTCATCATTCCTTGAGCTAGATCGTGAAGACTTTCTGAAGCCTTTCTTCTTTGTGAATTTCTGGAACTTCTTCACAAGCATAGAAAGTTCCCTTCCAATGTCTTCAGGATCTTCAGAACTGCAGTCAGATTCTTCTTCAGATGAGGAACCAACTTTTGCCTTCAAAGCACGAGTTCGGCCATAGCTTGGACCATAGATATCTCTTTTCTCAGATAGCTGGAACTCATGTGTGTTGAGCCTCTCAAGTATATTAGACAGCTCGAGTGTCTTGAAGTCAGGACGTTCTTGTATCATGAGGGCAAGGGTGTCAAAGGAGCTGTCAAGTGATCTCAGCAGTGTCTTGACGATTTCATGCTTGGTAATCTCAGTTGCGCCAAGAGCTTGAAGTTCATTTGTGATATCAGTAAGGCGATCAAACATGAGCTGGACATTCTCATTCTCGTTTCTCTTGAAGCGGTTGAAGAGGTTGCGAAGAACACTGATTCTTTGATCTCGCTGAGTTGAAACGCCTTCGTTGACCTTGGACAGCCAGTCCCAGACTAGCTTCGACGTTTCCAGAGCACTCACACGGCCATACTGTCCTTTGGTCAGATGACCACAGATGATGTTCTTCGCAGTAGAGTCCAGTTGAATGAACTTCTTGACGTCAGTGGGGGTGACACCTTCACCAGTTTTGGGAACGCCATTCTTGACGACATACTAGAGGTCGACATCAATGGCTTCAAGATGCATGCGCATCTTATTCTTCCAGTAGGGATATTCAGTTCCATCGAACACGGGGCAAGCAGCGGAGACCTTGATTATCCCTGCAGTCGACATAGCTGAAACTCCAGGTGGTTAAACCGAATCACACAGAACAAGGGAGTACCTTGCTATGATACCAATTGAAAGTGCTAGTATCGACTAGAGGGGGGGGGGTGAATAGGCGATTTTTATGAAAGTCTTCAAAACTTGGAAGTTTCGAAGACAAACAACAGAAACAACCTAATTGATATGTAGCGGAAGATAAACTAACCTAAACAAGCCATAGTCAAGTATGTAATGATATGAAGGTACATGACTGATAGCAGTTAGGCAGTAAGGATCAAGTTGGAAGATAGTATGAAGCCAATCAACAACAGTAGTCAAGCAATGAAGTCAAACAGATGAACAGATAAGCAATGACTTCATGAAGACAAACTTAAGTAAGGTTGGAAGGGATAGAACCAGTTGCTTGTTGAAGACACAGGATTTGTTGGACCAGTTCCAGTTGCTGTGACAACTGTACGTCTGGTTAGGGAGACTGAGATTTAACTCAGAAGACCGTGTCTTCACCTTATTCCCCTTGAGCTAAGGACACCCAGTCCTCGCCCAATCACTCTGGTAAGTCTTCAAGGGAGACTTCCAAACCTTCACAGACTTCGTTCACCGGCAATCCACAATGACTCTTGGATGCTCAGAACGCGACGCTTAACCGGCTGGAGGATTCACAGTCCTCAAGTGTAATAAGTCTTCAGGTCACACAGACAGAAAGACTGCAGTGATGCCTAACACTCTTTGGCTCTGGGTGTTTGGGCTTTGTCCTCGCAAGGATTTCTCTCTCTCAAATGCTTCGAGGTGGGTTGCTCTCAAACGACAAATGCCGTGCACAAACTCTGAGCAGCCACCAATTTATGGTGTAGGGGGTGGGCTATTTATAGCCACTAGGCAACCCGACCTGATTTGTCCAAAATGACCCTGGGTCACTAAGGAACTGACACGTGTTCCAACGGTCAGATTTCAAACACACGCGGCAACTTTACTTGGGCTACAAGCAAAGCTGACTCATCCAGCTCTGGATAAGATTTGCTCTCATTGTCTTCGCTCGAAGACATAGGAATTGGGTTGAGCATCACTTTAGTCACTCTGACTTAGTTCACTTGGACCCCACTTAACAGTACGGTGGTTCCTATGACTCAACAAAGAAGAAAATGAAACAGCGAAACCACACAGTCTTCGCGCTCCAAAGACTTCACTCAATGTCTTCTCATGTCATAGTCTTCAATACGAATATCTTCTCATACCACCATTGTCTTCAATGTCTTCATACATTTTTAGGGGTCATCTCCGGTAGGTAAATCGAATCAATGAGGGACACTACCTGCGTTATCCTGCAATTCTCACAAACGCATTAGTCCCTCAACCAACTTTGTCGTCAATACTCCAAAACCAACTAGGGGTGGCACTAGATGCACTTACATCAAGTATCTTTACTTGTAAAGTGTTTGAGACTTAATATGTATGACTCAATAGGATAGGTTAAAAAATTCTTTAAGCATACATTAGCCCCCAAGTGCCAACTATCTTTACTTGTAAAGTGTTTGGGACTTGAATGTTATCTTACCATGATTCTTACCATAACCTGATGTCAATGCAGGCCACCATAAGTCAATTTGAGTCGAAGATTGCTGATCTGAAGAGCCAGTTGAAAACCCAAGAGCTCGAAACTCAGAAAGCCAACTCCAAGTTTTAATTCAGTGTCTCTGAACAGGAGAAGCTGAAGAAAATTTTTGAATCGGAGAAGAAAACTTGGGTTGATGAGAGGGCTTCACTGGTGACTCGGGCTGAAACAGCAGAAGCATCTCTTGCCGAGGCAACAACCGAGCTCTCCGACTTAAAACGACAGATATCCCAAATGGTCTCAGCCATCTTCGGTAAGTCGCTCTAAAAAACCTAAAATATTGTAATCTTCCAAGGGTTATTGTAATAGTCACCTCTGGCTTACTGTTATACCTGTGAATATACAGGCCCCAGGAGTACCAATCTTAAGGAAAATATGTTGATCAAGCTTAAGGCGGTGTACACCTTAGTGGAGTAGCTGTACTCTGGGTCACAACGTGCTTTGGCCGTTGTGGCCTTATCAAATACCACTCCTCGCCTTCTACAAGATGTGTTGAGGCATCTTTCGGTGCTACCTCAACGAATTCAGGATTTAAGTCGGGCATCTACAAGAGCCGGAGCTGTGGCCGCATTAAGCCGGGCAAGAGCATGGGTGCCAGAACTTGAGCTTGCTGATCTCTCTCTCGGATATCCAAGCCTGAAGGAGGACGGCACTGCCTTTGACGACCAAGACTTCACTGCCCATGTCAAAATCGTACGTCCCCTAGCGACTCTCATTGGGAATGATACTGATCTTACTAAGTACTCGCTGGGCTGTGATAGCGAGAACCGGAGAATCCCAAATGTCGCATATGACCAAGTCAGCCTGATCCCTCCAACGCGTAAGCATACCTTTGCCCCTGAAGTGGACCCGGCCAGTTCAATAGATGATGAGGCTGAATTTGAAGCCTTGAGCGGCATTGACTGGGCCTCGTCCACCTTCCAGGACAAAACAACCGAAGGAGAGGCGGAGAAGGATAACCCGGAGTCATCAAGCCAGCCGGAGGAATGAGCCGCCAGGCGTGTTAAAACTTTTGCAAAAACAATGCTTCACTTGTTTAGACTCGGGGAGTCTTGTAATAGGATAGAAAAACTTCTTAATGCTGGTCATGCCCTTGCGCATGTTTATGGTGCTTGTTACTTTTGTAAGCCGCCATCACTATATTTTGCTGGCTTATGTTAACCATGTATTTCCTTGATGTTTAACTTGCTTTACCTTACCCTGCACATAAAACAAGTAAAAAAATTCCTGGGCAGTTTACTGTGCCAGGGGGTTATAGAGTATTGATAACCCGGAACATGACCAAAAGACATCATATATAGGCCGGTTCATGACTATTTAAAATATAATCACAACAGCATACCTGTGACCCTTTTGATAGTTTTCCCGGCTCATTCGAGGCCTTACCTGGCACCTTTAGAATCTGAGGTAACCAATATTAAACCGGAAGAATCAAGAACCATCTCCTCAAGAAGGTTTCAATGATAGTTAAAGTATTTATATTTATAAGCAATGTTCACAGGCTCCTGATTTGAATACAATGAGAGAACCATCCCAAAGGGGTTAAGCTAAGATTCGGATACGATCATATAGCCCCCAGTGGCTTTGGCGATGCCAATAAAGTGGGTATCGACAGTTATGTTCTCTTTGGTTCGAATACGACCTATGTTTGAATAGGAAGCCCCCAAGTAAACATAAAAGTTGTTTAATGACGCTGATTCGAATACGATCCACGTCAAACCCAAAGGGGTTAAGCTGTGATTCAAATATGATCAAGAAGCCCCCATGTGGGTTTGGCAGTATGCCGATCAAGTGGGTATCGACAGCTATGTTCTCTTTGGTTCGAATACGACCTATGTTTGAGCAGGAAGCCCCCAAGTGACCATGGCTAGATTCAGATATGATCATAAGCCGGACCAAAGAGAAAGCCAAATTCAGATATGATCCGTCCCCTATTGGTAGTGTCCATCACCTGATAAAGAAGACATAAAATATTCTTTATGGAAAAAAGGATAGAGATCCTGCTTTATTGCTTTATATAATATGTACATCGTCAAAAGTATATACATTTTAAGAACTGGTGACTTAAGTATAATAAGGCTGGAGATGAGCTATATTCCACGGCCGGTGGGTCTCCTCCTCCGACTTAAGTGAGTCCTTGTGCTCTCGAATATCGATGAGATAATATGACCCGTTGTGCAGATTCTTGCTGACCACAAAGGGCCCTTCCCAAGGCGGGGATAGTTTGTGCATATTAGACTGATCCTGGATGAGTCGGAGCACCAAGTCACCTTCCTGAAAGGTTCTGCTCCTAACCCGGCGGCTGTGATAGCGACGCAGGTCTTGTTGATAAATCGCCGAGCGGGCTATTGCCAAGTCTCGCTCCTCATCCAACAGGTCAAGTGCA
The DNA here is from genome assembly GCF_002162155.2 of Triticum dicoccoides. Lineage (NCBI taxonomy): Eukaryota > Viridiplantae > Streptophyta > Magnoliopsida > Poales > Poaceae > Triticum > Triticum dicoccoides. The sequence continues at coordinate 244,472,489 of NC_041391.1, forward strand.
TTCTGACGAGCTTCTTCGTTGTCAGCCTCAACGTAAGCCGTCACGCGGGGTGAATCGTGCCGGATGTCACTTGGCAGGACCGCCTCTGCACCATACACCATAAAGAAAGGCGTGTAGCCTGTAGATCTGTTAGGCGTAGTGTTGATACTCCATAACACGGAAGGTAAATCCTCCACCCAACAACCCGGAGTCCGCTGTAAGGGGACTAAGAGCCGGGGTTTTATACCTTTCAGGATCTCTTGATTAGCCCTTTCTGCTTGACCATTGGATTGAGAATGAGCAACAGCCGAAACATCAAGCCAGATATGTTCTCTTTGACAGAACTCTTTCATGGCACCCTTGGAGAGGTTAGTGCCATTATCAGTTATGATGCTATGTGGAAACCAAAACGAAAGATCACCTTTTTCATGAACTGAACCGCCGTGGCTGCATCACACTTACTGACCGGCTCTGCCTCAACCCACTTGGTAAACTTATCCACTGCCACCAGTAGATGTGTCTTTTTATCTTTAGACCTTTTGAAAGGCCCAACCATGTCAAGCCCCTAGACTGCAAACGGCCAAGTGATTGGGATCATCCTCAATTCTTGAGTCGGCACATGAGCTCGTCGTGAGAACTTTTGACAACCATCACATTTACTGACCAGATGCTCCGCATCAGCATGAGCCGTCAGCCAATAGAAACCATGACGAAAAGCCTTGGCTACGAGAGATTTTGACCCGGCATGATGGCCACAATCCCCTTCATGGATCTCACGAAGTATTTCTTGGCCTTCTGTAGGTGACACACAGCGTTGAAATGCCCCCGTGACGCTTAGGTGATGTAACTCGCCATTAAAAATCATCATGGATTTGGAGCGCATGATGATTTGTCTCGCCATGGTCTCATCCTCCGGCAACTCACCCCGGGTCATATAAGCCAAGTAGGGCACTGTCCAATCCGTGATGACGTGAAGAGCCGTCACCAGTTGTGCCTCCGGGTCTGGCACTGCTAGCTCTTCCTCGGTACGCACCTTGACAGAAGGGTTATGCAACACATCGAGAAAGGTATTGGGCGGCACCGGCTTATGTTGGGATCCCAACCGGCTTAAAGCATCAGCCGCCTCATTCTTCCTTCGATCGATGTGCTCCACTTGATAACCCGTGAAGTGACCAGCTACAGCATCTACTTCACGATGATAAGCCGACATGAGGGGGCCCTTGGAATCCCACTTGCCTGACGCTTGTTGAGCCACAAGATCTGAGTCGCCCAAGCATCTTACCCGGCTTAAGTTCATCTCCTTAGCCATCTGGAGACCATGGAGTAAGACCTCGTACTCAGCTGCATTGTTAGTACATGGAAACATAAGCCGGAGTACATAACAAAATTTGTCACCTCGAGGGGAAGTTAACACCACTCCAGCCCCCGAGCCTTCTAGCTTCCTGGACCCATCAAAGTGAATCGTCCAATATGTGTTATCCGGCTTCTCCTCAGGGGCCTGTAACTCTGTCCAATCATTGATAAAGTCCACCAAGGCCTGAGACTTAATAGCAGTACGTGGCATATACTTAAAATCATGAGGCCCAGGCTCAATGGCCCACTTGGTGACTCGTCCTGTGGCCTCCCTGTTCTGAATGATGTCTCCCAAAGGGGCAGAACTTACCACAGTTACAGGGTGGCTTTGAAAGTATTGCTTCAACTTCCGGTTGGCCATAAACACCCCATAAACAAGCTTCTGCCAATGTGGGTACCTTTGCTTAGATTCAATGAGCACCTCACTGATGTAGTAAACCGGCCGTTGAACCGGATGCTCCTTGCCAGCTTCCTTACGCTCCACCACGATGGCAACGCTGACGGCTCGTGAATTGGTAGCCACATATAACAGCAAAGGCTCTTTATCAATTGGAGCCACGAGAACCGGCGGTTCAGACAATTGTCTCTTCAAGTCCTCAAAAGCAGCATCAGCGGCCTCGCTCCAGACAAAAGTGTCAGTTTTCTTCATCATCTGATACAATGGGAGGGCCTTCTCACCTAGCCGACTTCTGAACCAACTTAAGGCGGCAACACGACCCGCCAGTCGCTGAACATCATTGATGCACGCCGGCTTAGCTAGAGAGGTAATCGCATTAATCTTCTCCGAGTTAGCTTCGATGCCTCTGTTGGACACCAGAAAGCCCAAGAGCTTGCCCGCAGGAACGCCAAACACACACTTGGCCGGGTTAAGCATCATCTTATAAACCCGAAGATTATCAAAGGTATCCTTCAAGTCAGATATCAAGGTCTCCTTTTCTCTGGACTTCACCACAATGTCATCCACGTAAGCGTGAACATTACGCCCAATTTGATCATGCAAATAGTTCTGCACACACCGCTGATAAGTCGCCTGGGCACTTTTGAGCCCAAACGGCATAGGTACATAGCAGAAGGCTCCAAACGGAGTGATGAAAGCCGTCTTCTCCTGGTCCTTAACTGCCATTTTGATCTGATGATAACCAGAGTAAGCATCCAAAAACTCAAACGTTCACAACCCGCCGTAGCATCAATGATTTGACCAATATGGGGAAGAGCAAAGGGATCAGCCGGACAAGCCTTGTTTAAGTCCGTGTAATCCATACACATCCGCCAGGTGCCGTTCTTTTTGAGGATAAGCACCGGGTTAGCCAACCACTCCGGGTGAAAAACTTCAATGATAAACCCGGCCGCCAAGAGCCGGGCGACTTCCTCTGCAATAGCTTTCCATCTCTCTTCGTTAAAACACCGAAGAAACTGCCTGACCGACTTATACTTTGGATCAATATTGAGAGTGTGCTCAGCGAGTTCCCTCGGTACACCCGGCATGTCAGAAGGTTTCCATGCAAAGATGTCCCGGTTCTCACAGATGAACTCGATGAGCGTGCTTTCCTATTTGGGATCCAAATTGCTGCTGATGCTGAACTGCTTAGAAGGGTCACCCGGGGCAAAGTCAACGAGCTTCGTCTCAGCTGCCGACTTAAACTTCAACGCCGGGTCGTGCTCTGTAGTTGGCTTCTTCAGGGATGTCATATCCGCCGGGTCAACATTATCTTGATAAAATTTGAGCTCTTCCGCTGCGCAGGCTGACTCAGCATAAGCCGCGTCGCCCTCTTCACACTCCAGTGCTACCTTCCGACTGCCATGTACAGTGATGGTGCCCTTGTGACCCGGCATCTTGAGCTGCAAATAAACATAGCACGGCCGGGCCATAAACTTAGCATAAGCCGGCCGCCCGAACAGAGCGTGATATGGGCTCCTGATTTTGACCACCTCAAACGTCAACTTCTCAGCTCTGGAGTCATATTCGTCTCTAAAGGCTACCTCCAGCTCAATCTTGCCAACTGGGTAAGCCGACTTAAGGGTCAACTCCATGGAAAACAGTGTTGGATGTTCTCAGATTTTTATCAGTTAATCCCATGCGTCGAAGGTCTCATAGTAGAGGATATTGATGCTACTACCCCCGTCCATGAGAACGTTAGTGAACTTATACCCACCAACCTGAGGTGCCACCACCAAGGCCAACTGACCCGGGTTATCGACCCACGGAGGATGATCTTCTCTGCTCCACATGATGGGCTGCTCTAACCACCTCAAATGACGAGGGATTGCCGGCTCAACAGAATTGACGGCCCTCTTATGAACCTTCTGGTCACGTTTGCATAAGCTAGTGTAAATACGTGATACTGCCCACTATTCAACTGCTTCGGGTTGCTTTGATAACCCGACTGCTGCTACTGCTGCTCTCCTTGACCAGACTACTACTGGTTATAGCCTCCTCCTTGACGTCCCTGAAAGTCGGAACCTGAGCCACCACCTGGGCCATGGAAACCGCCAGCTCCTGAACCGCCACCAGACCCATTATGGCCATCATAGGTGTTGGAGTTCTTAAACGCCTTCATGATCGTGCAATCTTTCCACAGGTGTGTGGCGGGCCGCTCACTGGTGCCGTGTCTCGGGCATGGCTCATTGAGTAGTTGTTCAAGAGATGGGCCTGACCTGCCGGATCGAGGCGGTTTGCCCTTACGTCTCTGATTGTTACCTTGCGCATTGGCATTGGCTACAAACTCCGGGTTACCGTCCGCCTTACGCTTATTGCCATTTTGATTCCCCGGGTTATGCTGTTGACCCTTTCCATTGCCGTTCCTTCTTCCCTTCCCTGTCTTCTCATCGTCAGACGCGGGATGCTTGGTACTATCAGAATCGACATATTTAACTAAAGCCGCCATCATCGTGCACATATCCTTGCAGTCACGTTTAAGGCGCCCCAGCTTCCGCCTCAGCGGCTCAAAGCTACAATTCTTCTCCAACATAAGGACTGCAGAGCCGGCATCCATATTGTCGGATGAATGAATTATCTCCTTGACCCGACGCACCCAATGGGTGGTGGATTCGCCCTCCCCCTCTTACAATTCGTCAAGTCCACAATCGACATAGATTGCTTACAGGTGTCCTTGAAGTTCTGGATGAACCAGGCCTTTAACTCTTCCCATGAACCAATGGAATTGGGTGGCAAACCCTTCAACCAAGACCGTGCTGTTCCATCTAACATCATGGTGAAGTATTTATCCATCACCGCGTCACTGACTTCCAACAGCTCCATGGCCATCTCATAACTCTCGATCCATGCCCCGGGCTGTAAGTCGGCCGTGTAATTCGGTATCTTTCAAGGTCCCTTGAAGTCCTTGGGCAGACGTACATTGCGCAGAGCCGGTACCAGGCAAGGAACACCGCTGGTTCTAGTGGCTACTCCCACCTCAACAGAAGTCGTTGGATACTCTAGGATGTCCTGATAAGCCGCTGCCTGAGCCGCTCGTTCGTTCTCCTGACGTATTCGGTCTTGCACCGGGTGATAGCCACCGGGCTGGTTACGGCGTTGGGCGTTGCTTGACAAAGCTTCAGACTCCATGTGCCTGCTGTAACTCGGGCTCCGGTTCTAACGAGGCGGTACCAAGGCGGGGGAGTTGAGTGAATTCTGTCCCGGCTGTAAGAATAGGTCTCCTGCTGAGCTAAGCCGTCTGAAGAAGTTCTCTGACTCTCCGGGTCTCCACTATCGTCAGGTCATCACCGTCCATGGGAAGAGCCGCCAAACGTGTTGAAGCTGCAATTTAATTTTCCATGGGGTTGGAAAAGTGACCCGAGATAATTGGCACATAACGCGGCGGTGGCATGCTCACGTGAGGTGGTATCGTCTCCCAAGGCTGAGTCGGCCCTCCTATTCCGGCTGTCATAAGCTGATTGGCCTCTGGCGGGTTACTAGGGCCGGCTCCGGGTGTAGCAAAAAGAACCCGAGGGTCGTAATTCGGAGGCAAATGGGACTGAGTTTTCTGATGTCTCCTCCTCATTACCTCATTGGATGAGTTTAAGCTCATCGTGAGCTGGTAAGCTTCTGATTGCACGCGTTGTGCCCGGGCGTCGAGAGCCGCCCGCTCTGTAGCCAGTCTAGTATCCTCAGCTGCCAAGGCCTCCTTGGCCTGAGCTATCTCCTCACGCACCTGCGCTACCGCTACGTCATGCTCATCTTTGTCTGCAGGAATAACCGTGGCGGTTAACAGGGCCCTGAGCTTGTCCATGAGGTCTATCAGCACCTGAGCCGGCGGGTGCACGGGGCCGCCTGCCCCAGCTGCTCCTAACCCGGACGTTACCGCTGCAGCAGCTGTAGAGTTTGAGCCGGGCTGAGTCCCAGCCATGAAAATTCTGGCCCATCTTGGCGGCTCAAAGGGGTCCGGAATACTGATGCCATCGGAACAGCCCCCGAGCACGCCGTCTTGCACTTGGTACAACGAATCGGTTGAACCGGCGGACGAATCACCGTCTGAGAGGACGGCCGTCTCACCCCTATCTTCAGATCCTTCAGAAAGTTCCTCTCCATGGATGCAACCCACGAAGGCACGCCTCACGACCGGTTGAGTCCGGGTCTTCCTCGCATGCTGAGCCGTCTCGACGAGGTCGGTGCAGTTGTCCGGCTCAGGGCCCGGATCACCGATCCGGCTGATGAAGACGTGGATTCCGCCAAAGGGGACCCGGTATCCGTACTCAATTGAGCCGGCGTCGGGACCCCAGCCTTCGTCGTCGATGTAGATCTTGCCTCGATGACTCTTGGTCATCCGGCCCACTACGTATCCCTTTAGCCCTTCGAAGTTGCCCTTCAAGAACTCGAATCCATCGTGCACTGGCCCCACGGTGGGCGCCAACTGTCGTGGAATAGTCACGTCAGATGTCCTCGTGAAAGGACTTAGTTGTGGAGCCATCGCAACTAGGAAGCTTGAAGGGGTTAAATTGGGACAAAGGACACGAGAGAGTTTATACTAGTTCGGCCCCTTACGGTGAAGGTAAGGCCTACGTCTAGTTGGGTTTGGTATTGATGTTTCGATGACCAGGGAGTGAGATACGCTATGCCCGGCTCTCGATGAGTTGTTTCTTGCCCTAAGACGCCAGTAGGTCGTCCCCTTATATACACGGGTTGACGCCCTGTGGCTTACAGAGTCCCGGCCGGCTTATAAACAGTGTCTGGCTCGGTGACTAGTTAAATCTATCTTATGTTACAAGTCATGCCATCATGGCGGTTTATTACAATGGGCCTTAAGCCGCCTGTGGGCCTTAAGCCCTATATTGAATCGCCATCTTCATGCTTGGTCTTGGGCTTCCTCTGGCAAGTCTTCTTTGTGTAACCCGGCCCCTCCTGGGCGGCTTACACAAATAGTTATATCCCCAACAGGTTCGATTGCTCATATTTGTCACTCGAAATAGGAGCTACGGAATAAACGAAGATTGGCTAAGGACTAGGTGAAGATTTGCGTCGGGAATTGTTCCAAGGTTGATGTGATCGCCGTCGGCACGCTACCTCTACATCTACCTTCGGGATTAGTTTTAGACCTCAATCATTGCTATTGGTGCCTGCATTAAGCATGAACATTATATCTGGATCTTGTTTATTGCGAGGTGGTTATTCATTTAAACCGGAGAATAATAGTTGTTCTATTTACATGAGTAATATCTTTTATGGTCATTGATACGTCTCAAACGTATCTATAATTTTTGATTGTTCCATGCTATTATATTATCTGTTTTGGATGTTTTATATGCATTATTATGCTATTTTATATTATTTTTGGGACTAACATATGACCTAGAGCCCGGTGCCAGTTCATGTTTTTCCCTGTTTTAGAGTTTCACGGAAAAGGAATACCAAATGGAGTCCAAACGGAATAAAACTTTTGCAATGATCTTTCTTGGACCAGAAGCAAACCAGGAGACTTGGAGATGAAGTCGGAGGAGTCTCGAGGCGGCCACAAGGGTGGATGGCGCGCCTGGGAGTAGGGCGCGTTCCCCTGTCTTGTGGGCTCCTCGTGGGTCTCCTGACCTAATTTCTTGGCCTATATATTCCCATATACCCCCAAACTAGCCTGGGCATCCACAAAAACACTTTTCCACCGTCGCAACCTTCTATACCCGTGAGATCCCATCTAGGGCCTTTTCTGGCATCCTGTCGGAGGGGGATTCGATCACGGAGGCCTTTTACATCAACACCATTGCCTTGCCGATGAAGCGTGAGTAGTTTACCTGAGACCTCCAGGTCCATAGCTAGTAGCTACATGGCTTCTTCTCTCTCTTTGATTCTCAATACCATGTTCTCCTCGATGTTCTTGGAGATCTATTCGAGGTAATACTTATTTGCGGTGTGTTTGCTGAGATCCGATGAATTGTGGATTTATCCTCAGCTTATCTATGAATATTATTTGAATCTTCTTTAAATTTTTATATGCATGATTTGATATATTTGCAAGTCTCTTCGAATTATCGGTTTGGATTGGCCAACTAGATTGGTTCTTCTTGCAATGGGAGAAGTGCTTGTTGGGGATCGTTGCAGGAATTAAAAAATTCTATGCATCACCAAGATCAACCTATGGAGAAACTAGCAACAAGAGAGAGGGGAGTGCATCTTCATACCCTTGAAGATCGCAACACGGAAGCGTTACAAGAACGCGGATGAAGGAGAAGTACTCGTAGCGATTCAGATCACGGTGAATTCTGATCTAAGCACTGAACAACGGCACCTCCACGTTCAACACACGTGCAGCCTGGTGACGTCTCCCACGCCTTGATCCAGCAAGGAGGAGGGAGAGGTTGAGGAAGAAGGCTCCAGCAGCAGCACGACAGCGTGATGGTGGTGGAGCAGTGGTTCTTCGGCAGGGCTTCGCCAAGCACAAACGGAGGAGTAGAGGTGTTGGAGAGGGGGAGGGCTGCGCCTTGGATGTGGTGCGGCTGCCCTCCCTCCTCCCCTCTATTTATAGGGTGAAGGGGGAAGGGGGCCGGCCCCTCTAGATGAGATCTAGAGGGGGGCGGTGGCAAGGGGAGGGGGCTTGCCCCCAAGCCAAGGGGGCGCCCCCTTTAGGGTTCCCCCCCAACCCTAGGCGCATGGGCCCTAGGGGGGAGGCGCCCATCCCACCTAGGGGCTGGTTCCCTTCCACATACATCCCATAGGGCCCTCCGGGGCAGGTGGACCCTCCCGGTGTCGGTGTCAAAACCGGCAGATCTCGGGTAGGGGGTCCCGATCTGTGCGTCTTAGGCTAATGGTAACAGGAGGCAGGGGACACAATGTTTACCCAGGTTCGGGCCCTCTCGATGGAGGTAAAACCCTACTTCCTGCTTGATTGATATTGATGATATGGGTATTACAAGAGTTGATCTACCACGAGATCATTGAGGCTAAACCCTAGAAGCTAGCCTATGATGATTATGATTATGCCTCCAAGGACTAAACTCTCCGGTTTATATAGACATCGGAGAGGGCTAGGGCTTACATGGAGTCGGTTACAAAGGAGGAAATATAATATCCGAATCGCCAAGCTTGTCTTCCATGCAAAGGAGAGTCCCATCCGGACACGCGACGAAGTCTTGAGTCTTGTATCTTCACGCTCCAATAGTCCGGACAAAGCATATAGTCCGGCTGCCCGGATACCCCCTAATCCAGGACTCCCTCAGTAGCCCCTGAACCAGGCTTCAATGACGATGAGTCCGGCGCGCAGTCTTGTCTTTGGCATTGCAAGGCGGGTTCCATCTCAGAATACTCCAAAGTACCTGTTGCAAACAAACAGTGTCCGGCTTCCCATCAATGTTGTACTCCTCGGATTTTGTGCCTCAATAATGACCATCTCCACGTGTCGAGCAAATACAAGGGGCCGAGGCATTTTTGCATTTGCCACCCCCGATCCAGCAGCCTGACCGTCTATTTGAAGAGATGGGCATTCTCAGATCCAAACCTCATCCTCTTCCCTCGAGCAATCATCCAACAGAGTGCTCCGGAAAAACCATTCCAACATGGCCGGTCGCCGCAGCTCTTCTTCTCGCTCCCCTTGCTCCAAGATGGGTGACTGGGAAGAGTGTTCAGTTCCTCACAGGCGTTTGATAGAGTTACAGACCCAAGGGTTTCTCCCACCGGCATTCATGGTTCCCTTCCGAGCCGGGGTTGCCACCTATAACGGCGGGGAACAGGCAGAGGGATCTCCAAATCCATCCCCAGAGGAGAGAATATGCCTCATCCTGCATCTGCTAAGGGGCGTCGGGTTTCCTATCCACCCATTTCTTCGCGGGCTTTTGGAGTTCTACGGCCTCCAGTTGCACAACTTCACCCCTGCCTCCGTGTTGCATATAGCAGGATATGCTGCCCTTTGTGAGCTATTTCTAGGCTGTGAGGCTCACTCTGAGTTATGGAGGAAGTTGGTCTGCCTTGTCCCTCACAACCAGGGGGAATCCCTAAGTCAAGTGGGCAGAGCTGAAGTATGGCGCATCGCCGTGACCGGATACCTATCCGGTACTCCAAAGAAGGCACCGGAGAACTGGCCTTCCGAGTGGTTTTATGTCGACGACGTTCCCGTTAGGATCCAGTCCGGGCGGGTCTCCCTAAGTTCAGTAATGCTCCGTCGAAGGCACGTCGAAGCTGGCGCCCTCGGGGCCCCCGAGAGGAGGATACCAGAGAGATACACTTCCTAATGAGCAGGATGAAGTTACTGGCCAAATCCGGGCTGACGATAGTCGAGGTTGTGGCAATATGCATAATGCGGGGACTGCAGCCGCTTCAATATCGGGGGAAGCCCATGTGGAACTACAACGGGGAAGATGATGCCACCTGCTGCGGCCGTAAGGGTCCGGACTCCGCCACTGCTCTGGCAAGGATATTGTCCGATTTGTATAAAGGAGAAGAGGAAGAATTCCTTCACATTAAACTGCGGGATGCGTTTTCTATGTACAACCCCCCAAGATGGGTAAGTCGCCACTCTTTCCCCCGCTTTACTCATTTTGGCGTTCTTCATCAAGATTATTTACCTCGATATTTTCGAGCAGGAACTGAGGAGGGCCGTAGAAGGAATCTCCAGCCCCTCCCTGCAGCCAGAGGACCCCGGAAGGGCGTTCGATCCAGGACTCAAAGAAGATCCGGATATTACTGTGGAGCTCATCAATGGGATATTTTATCAGGCAAGCTGTGATGGCGCCTCAGTGGCTATTATCGCCGACTATCCCAGACTGCTACCTACGTCGCATGTAAGCCAAGCCAAAAAACCCTATCCTCCGAGGAGGACTCCTTTCTGATGCCATGCCTTACGCCTGATGTGTCATATTTTTGTAGAGACGACGGTCAAAACGCGGCGCCGAGCCCCTGGGGACTCGTCGGCAAAGGGTGTCCGGATCGGGCAGGCTTAAGAGGAAAGCGATTAGGGCCGAAACGCCGCTGCAAAGGTATGGTAAAAACCTGCTCTGTGATTATTGCGTTCGAAATGTTACAGCGTCCTTCGTGTCCTGGCAGAAAGAGGAGTAGCCTGACTGTATCTGGAGATCCTGCCAATCACGCCTCTACCAGCCGGATTCCAGAACCGGCTTCGAGAGAAGAGGCGAACGCGGGTCCGATGCCGCATTTTCCTTCGACAGAGGACGCAGATATGCTCTCCGCCATGAATTCCGAAGTGGAGAGCGCCATGAATCACCGGCGCCGACAGGCCGTACTTCGCAACAACATCTTTTCCGAAGAGGCATTTAATGCTTTCAATTTGGGAGACGCAAACATCCAAGGTACTCAAGACGGGCTTTCCCGAGTGACGGACTAGTATGCCAAAGATATACGGGTAAGAAAATTTGATAAGCATGTATAGCAGTAGCCCCTGAGACTTGAAACGGTTGGAACAACTGTTTTAAGGATCAATTTATGCACACGTCCTTCTGGATAAGAATGAGCAATTGTCTCGAGAGCTAGAGGAGTGCAAGACCCAGCTGAGGGCCACCGTTCCCAAGTTAGAGGAATCCCAGAAGGCCTCGTCTGGTAACATTTGTCTCAATTGTATGGAGATGTACCAGTAAGTGTCTTGTATGATAAGTCTAACAGAAAATTCTGCAGACAATCCCGTGCTGAATCCGGAGGTCGTAAGAGACAAAGAGTCGCATCTCCAAAGGCAGCTAAAAGCTGGCAAACGTGTTCTTACGCAAGTTAGGCAGGAGAAGAACAATCTTCAAGATGCCAATGTCCGGCTGGACTTCGAATTAAAAGATGTTCGCACTCAGCTGGCGGACTCCGTGAAGGAGAACAAAAGGCTTCATCGCGGCATTTATTGTAAGTGCCTAAACAAACCGTAGTACAGCTCGGCGAGGAAGCATATTGAAAGAATTTTATTTGTAGGTATGTTGACGGGCCGTCCTGAAGAGGAGATGCCCGCGTCTGCAGGCGATTTGCTGCAAGACCTCTCACAGCTGCATGAGCGAGCTCGAAAGGGGATGCAGGGCATTGCCCAAGCCTTGTGGCCATCCACCTCCCTGCCAAAAGGCATGGGGGAGCTCGTGGATGTGCTCCAAGAAGCACGGCGGTGCTTTGGGTTGTGGAAGATATCAGCCTACCGACAAGGTGCAAGAGAAGCCTGGGCCATGGTGAAGACGCGCTACACCAAGCTTGACCCAAACCATATTGTGGAAGTTGGGCCGACAGGGCCAGATGGGCAAGAAATTCCCGTTAGTCTGGTGTACGACCAGGTAGCGTTAGCCGCAAAGTATTCCCAACAGGATTGTAAGCTAGATAGCCTGTTGGATGGTATAGAGGAGGAATATAGTCAGTCCAAGTGACTGTGTAATTCAATGGACAGAAGTAGTCCCTAGCCGGATTAAAATCATTTGTCATGGCGGACCGTTTCGCTTCAGCCCCCGGATCCAACAGTCTGGGGTGTATCCGAATACCCGCTCAGTTATACAGAATCAGGGTATGCGTGGAAACCAGGCGTAGGGGTCATAAGTGCTCGAATAGACAAGTACCCAACTAGTTATGTTATATTACATGGATAGTAAGAAACATCTTCCAGGGAGAATAGTTCCGTTAGGGGTTCCTTTCCCTCGGTACTCATGCAACAATGTACATGTCCGGACTGCGAACAGGGACGCAGGATACAAAAAACTTCTGGGGATTCATATTGTAATAAACAAAAAACATCCTTTGTTCACCGACCGAATGTTCCCTTAAGAACGCTAGCTTTCGGCTTCACCCAGTCTGAGGTACACATCTGGCTGAACCGGCAGTAACAATCACAGAGGTGCTCCCCTTATGCCCTAGCCGAATTAACGGGAACGTAGGGCATAAACACAAGAGCCAGGCAACCCAGCATGGCCACATCTTAAGTCATATCGATGCATATAATGGTGAAAAAAGGGGCACATATCGAAAAAGAATGCATATGTGATAGGCAAGAAGCCATGAAAGCAATTATGTTTAGCTTCCGTATAGGAAGCCCCCAGGTATAGCTTACACACATAGTGCATCCGGAGTGATCCGGGCATCCGCACTGTATTGAGTACTTTGTGTGAAGAGGAAAAAAGGTTGCGGAAGGAAAAAACGAGGGGACATAACTAAAAAGGAGGGGGTAAGGAGACAAACACTGAGTTCGGCGCTAGGCGTAGAATCTCGAGAGTCTGGCCGCGTTCCATGGGTTCGGCTCGAGTCTGTTACCGGATGCATTACATAGACGGTACGCTCCTCCGGTGAGAACTTTATCAAGGACGAAGGGGCCCTCCCACTTAAGTTTGAGCTTGTCCTTCTTCTTCTCCGGTAGGCGTAGAACGAGTTCACCAATATTATAAGTTTTGGCCCGCACTTCTCTGCTTTGGTACCGTCGAGCTTGCTGCTGATAGAATGCGGAACGGGCTTTTGCAACGTCGCGTTCCTCCTCCAGGGCATCTAAGTTATCCTGCCAATCCAACTCGGCTTCCTTCTCCTCGTACATGCGCACGCGAGGCGAATCATGTATTATGTCATAGGGTAGTACTGCTTCTGCGCCGTACACCATAAAAATGGTGTATATCCGGTGGTGCGATTCAGCGTGGTCCACAGCCCCCAGAGTACAGAGTCGAGCTCCTCGACCCAGTGCGTGTCCAATTCTATCAAGGATCGCACTAGTCTGGGTTTAATGCCGCTCATGATAAGACCATTTGCGCGTTTGACCTAGCCGTTTGTTTGGGGATGGTAGACGGAGGCATAATCGAGCTTAATGCCCATGTTGTTGCACCAAGTTTTGACTTTGTCGGCTATGAAGTTTGAGCCATTATCAGTGATGATGCTATGGGGGACGCCGTATCGGTGCACAACCCCGGATATGAAGTCTATCACTGGTCCAGATTCGGCTGTTTTAACTGGTTTAGCTTCTATCCATTTGGTGAACTTGTCCACCATGACCAATAAGTATTTCTTCTTATGGCTTCCCCCTTTTAGGGGTCCGACCATATCCAGCCCCCAAACCGCGAAGGGCCAAGTGATGGGGATTGTTTGGAGAGCGGTAGGGGGCATATGACTCTGATTGGCGAAGAGCTGGCAACCGACGGAATGTTGGACAAGGTCCTGTGCGTCTGCTCGGGCTACCGGCCAAAAAGCCTGTACGAAAAGCCATGCTGACCAGCACCCGAGCCGCAGTGTGGTGCCCGCCGAGTCCAGCATGGATTTCAGCCAATAGCTGCCACCCTTCCTCTTTGGAGATGCATCATTGGAGCACTCCGGTCGCACTCTTCTTATACAGTTCTCCCTCATGGACTTTGTAAGATTTAGAACGCCGCACGATGCAACACGCTTCATTTTGGTCCTCGGGGAGCTCCTGCCTATTTAGGTAGGCCAAGAAAGGCTCAGTCCACGAGGCGATTACAGCCATGATTTCATGGGCCGAAGGTGTTATTTCAGTGGCGAAGCCTCCAATTATGTCTGATGGTTCGGAATCTAGGGGTGTATTCAGATCCGTGCTAGTGTTGCCGGACTCCCCTACCCATACCACGGATGGCTTCAACAGCCTTTCCAGGAATATGTTAGGTGGGACAGGGTCACGTTTAGCGCCGATGCGGGCGAAGATATCCGCCGCTTGATTGTTTTCTCGAGCCACATGGTGGAATTCGAGCCCTTCGAACCGAGCTGATATTTTGAGGACGGCATTACGGTAGGCCGCCATTTTCGGATCCTTGGCATAAAAGTCTCCGTTTATTTGTGATATTGTGAGGTTTGAATCCCCGCGCACCTCCAGGCATTGAATGCCCATAGAGACTTCCATCCGAAGACCGTGCAACAGAGCCTCGTATTCGGCTGCATTGTTGGAGTCTGTGTATAATATTTGGAGTACGTATTGGACCGTGTCTCCTGTGGGAGACGTCAAGACTACACCTGCTCCCAGTCCGGCCAGCATTTTAGAGCCGTCGATGTGCATGATCCAGTTAGAGTACGCGCCATACTCTTTAGGGAGTTCAGCTTCTGTCCATTCGGTGAAAAAGTCAGCCAGTACTTGCGACTTGATGGCCCGCCGTGGCTTGTATGTTATGTCGAATGGAAGGAGCTTGATGGCCCATTTAGCAATCCGGCCCATAGCGTCGCGGTTATTTATTATGTCATTGAGTGGTACTTCAGAGGCCACCGTAATCGAGCACCCTTGAAAGTAGTGTCGTAGCTTCCGGGATGCCATAAAGACCGCGTATGCTATCTTTTGATAGTGTGGGTATAGGGATTTGCATGGGGTGAGGACCGTGGATACGTAATATACCAGCTTTTGGAGCGGGAACTTGTATCCGTCAGCTTCTCGTTCGACGACGAGCACTGCGCTTACTGTCAGTGTCAAAACCGGCGGATCTCGGGTTGGCGGTCCCGATCTGTGTGTCAAGGCTGATGGTAACAAGAAGTAAGGGACACAGATGTTTACCCAGGTTCGGGCCCTCTCGATGGAGGTAAAACCCTACTTCCTGCTTGATTAATATTGATGATATGGGTAGTACAAGAGTAGATCTACCACGAGATCGTAGAGGCTAAACCCTAGGAGCTAGCCAATGATGGTATGAATGTAATTGTGATCGGCCTTCTAAGGACCAACCTCTCCGGTTTATATAGACACCGGAGAGGGCTAGGGTTTACACGGAGTCGGTTACAAGGAAGGAAATATAATATCCGGATCGCCAAGCTTGCCTTCCACGCCAAGGAAAGTCCCATCCGGACACGGGCCGAAGTCTTGTGTCTTGTATCTTCATGCTTCAATAGTCCGGACGTTGTACACAGTCCGGCTGTCCGGATACCCCCTTATCCAGGACTCCCTCAGTAGCCCCTGAACCAGGCTTCAATGACGATGAGTCCAGCGTGCAATATTGTCTTCGGCATTGCAAGGCGGGTTCCTCCTCCGAATTCTCCAAAGTGGTTTATCAAACACGTAGACCATGTCTGGATCTGCAAGATGATCTTCATATGGTATAGATCTGATTTGCTGGCAATCTTCGTGTGTCGTGCCCTTGTATCGTGGCTCGGTCCAATGTGAACCGATGTTTCCTTCCCCACAACGACTCGTGTTACGAGGCGGTCTTATTGGCACATCCCGTCGATGCAGAGATCGTGTCCCTTTTATTACGGGATTTTCCATCAATATGAGCGTGTGTGACCTCACGATGGTTGTTGGTATTACCCCGTGTATTTTTCGATAAGCCTCAAACGGTCACACCAGGGACTCTTGATATTCACTCTCTTTATAAAGGGGTCGAGACCTACGCCTCCTTTTTCACCTTCATCGCGCCCTCTCGTACGTCGAGCTCTAACACCCAAAACCTAAGCTCCACTCCTCCGGAATCCTCCAATATGTCCGGATCTGACCCTCAAGGCCGGTGGGTGGCCTCCTCAATCGAAGAGAAGGACATTGCAAAGCTTAGGGAGGTCGGATACCTGACCGCTTATATCCAGCACAGGCTTCCTGTTCCGGGGTAGGTCATCCCTACGCCGGAGCCCAATGAGTGTGTTGTTTTCATCCCACACTTCCTCCGTGGTTTGGGTTTCACCCTCCATCCCTTCGTGAGGGGGCTCATGTTCTATTATGGGCTGGATTTTCATGATCTGGCTCCATATGCTATCCTCCATATCTCGTCGTTCATTATCATGTGCGAGGCTTTTCTCCATGTCACGCCACACTTCGGCTTATGGGTCAAGACCTTCAACGTGAAGCCGAAGATGATCGAGGGGCGACACGTGGAGTGCGGAGGTGCTGTAATAAGTAGAAATGCCAATGCCCCATGGCCGGAGGGTTCTTTCCCAGAAGTATCTGACATATGGCAGCGGAGGTGGTTTTATGCTACGGCCCCAAGGGGCACAAAGTGGGTAGCCGCCCCCGAGTTCCGCTCAGGCCCTCCGTCGCAATTGGTGTCCTGGACAGACTTAGGACGTAATTGGGGACCCGCAGGCGATGTACCAATACTGCAGAACTGCATACGGGAGCTTCTCGAGAGGGATATCAATCTTGTTAGCGTAATGCAAGTGATGTTAATCCGGCGGATGTTGCCGTGCCAACGCCGGCCTCTTCGGATGTGCGAGTTCAATCCGGAGGGTCCGCAGACTGTGAAGCACTTCTTCGTCTTGAAGCTCGAAGAGATGTGTAAATTATTCTTCGGACGGAAAGTAGTGTGTCTAGATACCACCGAGGATGCGGGCCTAAGCTGCAATCGCAAAGATACTCAAGTAAGTAGCCCTGATACTGGACACCCTGTTTCGTATTTATCATGATTGTTTATTCTGAAAATCATTCGCGTCCAGGAGTGGCTCAACAAGGCGGAGAGAATCAGGTGTCCGGCGCCACTTCCAGAAGGCTCGCCCGCCCCTACCGTGGCCAAGACGCTCGACCGGGCACTCAGGAGAATGCCCTCAGGGAAAGACAAGGGGAGGAACGAAGAAACCGAACCCCACATGCTACACATCTGAACCGGGGGAATTGTTACTTCCCCCAAGGAGGATAGTCGGGGAGGGGAGGCTGAAGCCTCCTCCCCGCGCGGGAAGAAGAGGGCCGCCTCCGAAGATTTGGAGGCGGAGATGCCCAAATTAGGGAAAAAGGCATCCCCAGGGGGTCTTGCCCTGACGGGCACCCTCACTGCACCATGCCCTCCAATGGGCCAGCCCTCCACCGAGCTGTAAGTCAATCTACAATCTGAAGGTACTGTGTTTCTCCTAGATCAATAACCAAGATTCAACTTTTTATAGTCGGGCCAGCAGCTCCGCTCAACAGGATTTGTCTTCGGGGGATCTTCCTCCGAAGATGATGGAGAGCGAGACCCCACCCCCTTCTCCGACTCATGAAGCGGGCGACACCGAGGTGTCGTCACGGAGGAGTCTGGATCTGCCGAAGCCGGAAGTCAATCCGTCAGCCGTCCTACACCCGGAGCATTTGGCTACAACGGGGGGCGATGGGAAGAGTCCGGCGCAGTTCGATGTCTGACCGGACATACTGACGGGCTTGCTGGAGCGAGCTGCACGTTCCGAGGAGCACTGCTCATTAATGAGCGCGGTGCTCAAGAAGATTTCATCCGCTACAGGCGGTTTGAATGAAGCATTCACAAGCCTTCTCAGAGGCTTTGAGGTATGTAATGAGGAATACACCATGTAGATAGTAGCCCCCTGAGACTCTGGTTGCCCGCCCTAGGTGGCAAATGGGGGATCATAAACCAAAGATTAATGTGAAAATGTGTGCAGGTACCTGTGGGTCCGGCCGCCGGCCCGTCCGTTGAAGTTGCCGAACTATCGAGGCAAATTGGGTCGATTGATGCCGATATTACTCTGATGAATGAGTGGATGGATACATCACAAGGTATGTGCCCTATCTCCCGTTGCATAGGAAAATATTAAGGTGGCACATATTAATATAATTTGTTCGGACTGGCAGATGGTGCTGCCACCATGGAGGCCCTGAGGGCGGACCTTGCTCTAGCCAAGGAACACGCTCGGATGAGCAATGCGGCTTCCCTAAAGGTGGCCGAGGAATTGAGAGTCGAACAGGCTGCTCATCACCGAAGCGAGGAAAAGATAGCCGAAATGGCTATCGAGTTAAAAAATGCCGCTGACCGGTATGAGCTCCTGAAGAAGGAGCATGAAGATAAATTGGCTAACCTGAGCAAGGCACTGAATGCCACCAAGGAAATATGGACCGAGCTCAGGAGTGCACGGGAGGAGCTTCAACAGGCCGGTAAAATTGGGTCTGGAGGCTCCTATTTGCTGCGGACGAAGTTCTTCGATCCGAAGTACGCTCCCCTTGATGGATGCTGGAGCTCGCCGGACGAATACGCGGACCTGGCGAAGGGTACGGCTGATGACATGGAGTTCTACAAAGATCAGGGTGAAAAGGAGGTGGAGAAGGTTTTTTGGTCGCAGTTCCATGCTCCCACTCGCCCCCTACCGTTAAGTGATAAGATGGCTGCTGTGGCGGAGCTTCACAGGCTGTCCGGGCTTGCGATGTGGTCTGTAATAGATCATCTTTGGCCGAAGGAGCCTAAGCCATACAACTACTTTGGTTTAGTGTAACAGTTCCTTGGGGCCGTGCCCCGGATCGATGCCATGAGGAGGTCAGCATGCATAGAGGGTGCGCGGATGGCCCTTGCACGCGTTAAAGTGTATTGGACGGATATGGATGCCACTATGGTAGCGTCTTAGGATCCGGTGGGGGGTCAATATCCGGCTGAGCACTACTTGGCGCAGGTTACAGAAGGTGCCCGCCTGATAGAGGCGCAGTGCCCGAAGGATCTCCTCTTCGAGTGATGATTCAAATCATTGTTAAAACATTTTAATTAGAAGGTTATATTTATAATTTTTGTCTAAAAATATGATTGTGTCCCCTATGCAGCCGTTTATATATATATATATATATATATATATATATATATATATATATATATATATATATATATATATATATATATCTGTGTGTGTGTGTGTGTGTCTGTGGGTAATCCGAAAGATAGCAGTCGTTCGCTTCAGCCCCCACGTATACAATGTCTTGGTCTGGCAAGGAGGTGATCGCACGTCGAACTAGGCAGCCGGACTATATAGCTGTAACACTTTCGCTTAGCCGCGGGATTCTAACGTTGGGGCTACTATGTAGCCCCTGGTACCTTTGCGTGCATCCGAATATGGGCGCGTATGTACCTGGCTGGGAAATGGCCCTTCGTTAATGCGGAGGAATCCTAGAGATTCCGATGAGTTGTCGAGTGGTTTACCAGTCTCTCGCTGTATCATGACGGCCAGTTTTCGGCTTTCTCTACTAAGGTGCTCATCCAGAATAACCAGGGCACAATCGCAGTAGTTCTCCTTTGGCCACCTTAGCCGATTATAATGGAACATAAGGCGGCAAACCCAGGAGCCGGGCAATCCCAACATTTGACCAAAGACATGATTCGGAGCTGATGCATATAAGGCCAAACTCGTGACGCCGAACACTCCCGAAGGTATTCGGACTTTCTAACAGATGATGGGCTCAAGAATGCCCATTCATTATAAACCTTGTATGTCCAGGTACGTGCATTAATCTGTCGTGGCGTAATGCCACAAACGGCAGTATCCTCTGTGGGTATGGAACCCATGGGATGATGAAACGACAAGAGGCAATAGAAAAGGTTTACACAGGGGCTTAATCTAAAAAGAAACCTACTGGACGGGGCCCTGCTGCATGTCTGCGCCTTTGTCTCCGTTGTGCCGCATCCTGGAAGGGTATCGCGCGAACGTTATCTGCGGAAAAGGGGGATCTCATAGAAGAGTGCAACGTAAGTGTGCGATGGATAGTAAAGGGCAGCCCGGTGCATGTAGCTCCCGCTTGTGCAGGGTCGGGGAAGGGTCTGGCCACTTTGGGTCTATAGTACGCAGCCTTTCCCTACATTTCTGTAAGAGGCTGTTTCCAGGACTTGAACCCGTGACCTCATGGTCACAAGGCAGCAGCTTTGCCACTGCGATGGATAGTAGAAAATGTAAAATGCTGGCCTGCCAATAAGGTTGAGCCGAGAGTGTGGGGCTTTATTATTAGCCCTGGTGTCCACTATAGGATTACATATACAATGCCCTGGTTTAATATGGGCTACCGGACTCGTCTAACCATGTCCGTGGTCTTAACGACCAGGTATAATTTTGTTAGAGGCCGCTTATAGTCCGGCCGCTAGGGTCGTCGCGTATTCCTTTGCGCGCGAAAAGTGCTCTGTTGTTCCGCTAACGGTGATGACGTCGCGTGGACCGGGCATCTAGAGTGTAAGGTAGCCATAGTGCGGCAATGCGCTGAAGCGGGCGAAGGCTGTTCTTCCAAGCAATGCTTGATAGCTGCTTTGGAAGGGTGCGATGGTGAAGAATAGTTCTTCGCTTCTGGAGTTGTCTGGAGAGCCGAATGTTACCTCCAGTATGACGGAGCCCCTGCTGTAGGCTTCGACGCCAGTGTCACACCTTCAAAGGTGGTGTTAATCTTGCTGATTCTGGATGAGTCAATCCCCATCATGCGGATGATACGTCTCCAACGTATCTATAATTTTTGATTGCTCCATGCTACTTTATATACTGTTTTAGGCAATATTGGGCTTTATTATCCACTTTTATATTATTTTTGGGACTAACCTATTAACCGGAGGCCCAATCCAGATTTGCTGTATTATGCCTATTTCAGTGTTTCGAGGAAAAGGAATATCAGATGGAGTCAAAACGGAACGAAATCAATTGGAGAAGTTATTTTTGGAAGGAAAGCAACCCATGGAACTTGTAGTGCACGTCAGGGGAGATACGGGCTGCCCACGAGGGTGGGGGCGCGCCCCCCCTTGGGCGCACCCCCTACCTCGTGGGGCCCCCGTAGCTCCACCGACGTACCCCTTGCACCCATATATACCTACGTACCCTAAAACTTCCAGAACAGAAGATAGATCGGGAGTTTCGCCGCCGCAAGCCTCTGTAGCCACCAAAAACCTCTCGGGATCCTGTTCCGGCGCCCTGCCGGAGGGGGATCCCATCACCGGTGGCCATCTTCATGATCACGGCGCTCTCCAGGACGAGGAGGGAGTAGTTCACCCTCGGGGCTGAGGGTATGTACCAGTAGCTATGTGTTTGATCTCTCTCTCTCTCTCTCTCGTGTTCTCTCTCGTGTTCCCTCTATGGCACGATCTTGATGTATCCCGAGCTTTGCTATTGTAGTTGGATCTTATGATGTTTCTCCCCCTCTACTCTCTTGTGATGAATTGAGTTTCCCCTTTCAAGTTATCTTATCGGATTGAGTCTTTTATGAGAACACCTGATGTATGTCCTGCCATGATTATTTGTGGTGACAATGGGATATCATGTGCCACTTGATGTATGTTTTGGTGATCAACTTGCGGGTTTCGTGACATTGGGAACCTATACATAGGGGTTGGCACACGTTCTTGACTCTCCGATAGAAACTTTGGGGCACTCTTTGAAGTACTTTGTGTTGGTTGGATGAATCTGAGATTGTGTGATGCATATCGTATAATCATGCCCACGGATACTTGAGGTGACAATGGATTATCTAGGTGACATTATGGTTTTGGTTGATTTGTGTCTTAAGGTGTTATTCTGGTACGAACTCTTTTATAGATTGATCCGAAAGAATAACTTTGAGGTGGTTTCGTACCCTACCATAATCTCTACGTTTGTTCTCCGCTATTAGTGGCTTTGGAGTGACTCTTTGTTGCATGTTGAGGGCTTGTTATATGATCTATCTATGTTATTATTGTTGAGAGAACTTGCACTAGTGAAAGTATGAACCCTAGGCCTTGTTTCCTATCATTGCAATACCGTTTACGCTCACTTTTACCATTAGTTACCTTGCTATTTTTATATTTTCAGATTACAAATACCTTTATCTACCAACCATATTCCACTTGTATCACCATCTCTTCGCCGAACTAGTGCACCTATACAATTTGCCATTGTATTGGGTGTGTTGGGGACACAAGAGACTCTCTGTTATTTGGTTGCAGGGTTTCTTGAGAGAGACCATCTTCATTCTACGCCTCCTACGGATTTATTAACCTTAGGTCATCCACTTGAGGGAAGTTTGCTACTATCCTACAAACCTGTGCACTTGCAGGCCCAACAACGTCTACAAGAAGAAGGTTGTGTAGTAGACATCAAGCTCTTTTTTGGCGCCGTTTCCGGGGAGGTGAGTGGTTGAAGGTATATCTTTAGATCTTGCAATTGAATCTTTTTGTTTCTTGTTTTAGCACTAGTCTAGTTTATAAAAGAAAACTACAAAAAAATGGAGTTAAGTTTGTCTCATACGCTGCATCTTTTTAATATCTTTTGTGAGTATGATGAAAAGGATAATTGTGCTCAAGTGCTAGAAGAAGAAATCTCTAAATTGTTTGGCACTAAATCTTTGAATGATGAGCATGATTTCAATGTTGTTGGTACAAATTCTTTGAATATCCATGATGCTAATGATGATTGCACTAGTTATGATGAAAATATCTCTTATGAGCATGTCAACTTTTGTGGAGTGCATGTTTGCATGAACACACCAAATAGAGAAGATATTTATTGCAAGAGGCATAAGTACTTAGAAACCAAATTGTTAAAAGAAGAGCTAGATGAATGTGCTGAAAGATCCAATATTTATAGTACCCCTTGTCAACTTTGCAATGAACATGGTCATTTAAAGCTCCAATGCTATTTGTTTCATGATCAAGTCGTTTCCAAATATTGTGACAATTTGATTACCCTTGAGCATCATAAAGAGCTTAGCCTTCTTTTGGGTTATGAAGAAATGAAACGTATAACTAAGGATATTCCAAAATTTGCCCTTGATAAAGTTCTTGATTTTGACCTGGAGAAGATTTATTTGTATTGTGTGGAGAATTGCATTGAAAATCCTTATATTGCCAATTACCTACAGAAAAGAAAGCAAATAGAAGATGATGAGAATACTAATGAATGGGAAGAGACTTCCCAATATCCTCCTATTATTTCTTATGATGAATCAGGTAACGAGGAGGAGCTTTCTATTCAACCAATCTCATCAATAAGGAGCTCAAAGAGGAAGGTTGAACCAACACATAATGTGAAGAAGAAAAAGAAAAGAAGGAGCAACAAAGGTAAAAAGGTATCCCTCCCAAATGATGTTGCTCCTACTACTCATTGTGATGATGATAATTGCTATACTATTGGTGCTATCAATATTTTTAATGATGAGAGTGATTATGCTTATGATATGAAAGGGCCCAAGCTTGGGGAAGCTATGTTTGATTGGGATGAAATATTTGAGAATATATTTGCTGGAATTAATGTTTGTCCCAAGCTTGGGGATGCTATGTTTAATGAAGATGATATTTTTAGCATCCCAAGTTTTGATATGCAAAGTTGTTATGATGATAGCATGCCTCCTACCTATGATGATTATATTGATGAAAGTGGGTTCGGAAGAGAGTCAACTTTAGGAAGTAGTGACCCCACTATTTTGGAGGATGTTGAATCTTATTGTGATGAATATGAAAGTGGATTTGGAAGAGTGTCAACTTTATTTAGTGATTCCACTATCTTGGGAGAGGTTTCAATCGATTATGATGAGAACGAAGTTTCTACTTATGATGATTATTGTGATGAAACTTATGCTATAAAAAGTAGTGATGATTATATTTACAAATCTTGTCATGATTATGATTATCCTTTTTCTGAACATTACTCTTTTAATGTGGCAACAATTTTTAGTGTTCAAGTCTCTTATGATACTCCCACTACTATTGATGAGAAGAATTCTGCTTATGTGGAGAGTAGTAAATTTTCTATGCTAGTAGATCATGAAAAGAATGCTTTAGGTGCTGGTTACATTGTTGAATTCATTCATGATGCTACTGAAAATTATTATGAGGGAGGAACATATGCTTGTAGGAATTGCAATAATATCAAGTTTCCTCTCTATGTGCTTCAAGTTTTGAAGCTATGCTTGTTTTACCTTCCTATGCTAGTTGATTATCGTTCCCATAAGTTGTTTGCTCACAAAATACCTATGCATAGGAAGTGGGTTAGACTTAAAAGTGCTAGTCATATGCTTCATGATGCTCCCGTTATGTTTCAATTCTTATCTTTTATGTGAGCATCATTGTCATCATCATGCCTAGCTAGAAAAGCATTAAAGAAAAGCGCTTGTTGGGAGACAACCCAATACTTATCCTTACTGTTTTTGTGTGTTCACATGATTATGCTACTGTATTAATCATATTTTATAGCTTTTGTTTCAATAAAGTGCCAAGTAAGACCTTTAGGATGGCTTACGGTGATAGTTGTGTTGATCCTGCTGAAAATCAGAAACTTTTGCACCCAGTAAATTAGTTTTGTTAATTCACAGAAACGTGATTCTGATCTGATTCTTTTTGTTTCGGATTTATACATGAATTTCTTAGGACTTCCTAATTTAGTAGGATTTTTGGAGTTCCAGAAGTATACGTTTTATACAGATTACTACAGACTGTTATGTTTTTGACAGATTCTGTTTTCTATGTGTTGTTTGCTTATTTTGATGAATCTATGAGTAGTATCAGAGGGTATGAGCCATAGATAAGTTGGAGTACAGTAGATATTACACCAATATGAATTTATAATGAGTTAATTACAGTACCAATGTGGTGGTTTTGTTTTCTTTCACTAACGGAGCTTATAAGATTTCATGTTGAGTTTTGTGTTGTGAAGTTTTCAAGTTTTGGGTAAAGATTCGATGGACTATGGAATAAGGAGTAGCAAGAACCTAAGCTTGGGGATGCCCAAGGAACCCCAAGGTAATATTAAAGGACAACCAAGAGCCTAAGCTTGGGGATGCCCCGGATGGCATCCCCTCTTTCGTCTTCGTTCATTGGTAACTTTACTTGGAGCTATATTTTTATTCACCACATATATGCGTTTTGCTTGGAGCGTCATTTTCTTTTGTTAGTATTAGCTTGATTTTATTTATAATAATGTTTTGCATCATTAGTTTCAATAAAGAAGTGAAGGATAGCCTTTGCCATGCTTATTTTGCTAGTATACATGTTGCTGTTTGAAAAACAGAAAGTTTACCGCTGTTGCAAAAATTCTCTAGAATAGTCAGAGAGTGGTATAATGTTGAATCTTTTTGCATATTGAGCTCTGATAAATTTATTACAGTGGGAATTTTAGCTCATAATTTTTGGAGTCAGGTAAGTATTGATACTCTTGCATTCTTTACAGACTGTACTGTTTTGGCAGATTGCTGTTATGGTTGCATTGTTTGCATATGTTTGCTTAATTAATGATTCTATTTGAGGATAGGAGTATTAAATATGCAGAGGCATTTAGTAAGCAATGTTGAATAATTATTTAAGTGATTTGTTACAGTAGAAAATGATAAGGTTTTGCATTGGTTTATACTAACCTATCTCACGAGTTCTTGTTGAGTTTGTTGTGAATGAAGCTTTTGATAAGAAGAGAAACCATGATATGAGAGGAATTAAGGAGACACAAAAGCTCAAGATTGGGGATGCCCAAGGCACCCCAAGATAATATTTCAAGATGTCTCAAGCATCTAAGCTTGGGGATGCCCCGGTAGGCATCCCACCTTTCTTATTCAACAACTATCGGTTAGTATCGGTTGAGCCTAAGTTTTTGCTTCTTCACATGAGTTGTGCTATCCTTGCAATGTAGTTTCTTTAGCTTTGCTTGCTGTTTGAATAAAGTATCAAGATCTGAAATTATTAAATTAGAGAGAGTCTTCGCATAGTTGCATAATTATTTAGCTACTCATTGACCTTCACTTATATCTTTCGGAGTAGTTTGTCATTTGCTCTAGTGCATCACTTATACCTTTTAGAGCATGATGGTAGTTTTATTTTGGAGAAATATATGAACTCTCATGCTTCACTTATATTATTTTGAGAGTCTTAAATAGCATGGTAATTTTTTTAAATAATCCTAATATGCTGGGTATTCAAGATTTGTAAAACTTCCTTATGAGTGTGTTGAATACTAAAGAAAAGTTTGATGCTTGATGATTGTTTTGAGATATGAAGATGGTGATATTAGAGTCATGCTAGTTGAGTAGTTGTGAATTTGAGAAATACTTGTGTTAAAGTTTGTGATTCCCGTAGCATGCACGTATGGTGAACCGTTGTGTGATGAAGTCGGAGCATGATTTATTTATTGATTGTCTTCCTTATGAGTGGCGGTCGGGGACGAGCGATGGTCTTTTCCTACCAATTTATCCCCCTAGGAGCATGCGCGTAATACTTTGCTTTGATAAACTTCTAGATTTTTGCAACAAGTATATGAGTTCTTTATGACTAATGTTGAGTCCATGGATTATACGCACTCTTTCCCATCCTTCCATCATTGCTAGCCTCTCTAATACCGCGCACTTTTCACCGGTATCATACACCCACCATATACCTTCCTCAAAACAGCCACCATACCTACCTATCATGGCATTTTTATAGCCATTCCGAGATATATTGCCATGCAACTTTCCACCGTTCCGTTTATTATGACATGCTCCATCATTGTCATATTGCTAGCATGATCATGTAGTTGACATCGTATTTGTGGCAAAGCCACCGTTCATAATTCTTTCATACATGTCACTCATGATTCATTGCATATCTCGGTACACCGCCGGAGGCATTCATATAGAGTCATACTTTGTTCTAAGTATCGAGTTGTAATTGTTGAGTTGTAAGAAAAATAAAAGTGTGATGATCATCATTATTAGAGCATTGTCCCAAGTGAGGAAAGGATGATGGAGACTATGATTCCCCCATAAGTCGGGATGAGACTCCGGACGAAAAAAAAGGAGGCCAAAGAAAAGAGAAAAGGCCCAAAGAAAAAAATGAGAGAAAAAGAGAGAAGGGACAATGTTACTATCCTTTTGCCACACTTGTGCTTCAAAGTAGCACCAAGGTCTTCATGATAGAGAGTCTCTCATTTTGTCACTTTCATATACTAGTGGGAATTTTTCATTATAGAACTTGGCTTGTATATTCCAATGATGGGCTTCCTCAAAATGCCCTAGGTCTTCGTGAGCAAGCGAGTTGGATGCACACCCACTTAGTTTCTTTTGTTGAGCTTTCATATACTTATAGCTCTAGTGCATCCGTTGCATGGCAATCCCTACTCACTCACATTGATATCTATTGATGGGCATCTCCATAGCCCGTTGATATGCCTAGTTGATGTGAGACTATCTTCCCTCTTTTTTGTCTTCTCCACAACCACCATTCTATTCCACATATAGTGCTATATCCATGGCTCACGCTCATGTATTGCGTGAATATTGAATTTTTTTTGAGAATGTCATAAGTATGAAACAATTTCTTGGCTTGTCATCGGGGTTGTGCATGATTTAAATATTTTGTGTGGGGAAGATGGAGCATAGCCAGACTATATGATTTTGTAGGGATAACTTTCTTTGGCCATGTTGTTTTGAGAAGACATAATTGCTTAGTTAGTATGCTTGAAGTATTATTATTTTTATGTCAATATGAACTTTTGTCTTGAATCTTTCGGATCTGAATATTCATATCACCAGTAAGAAGAATTACATTGAAATTATGACAACTAGCATTCCATATCAAAAATTATCTTTTTATCATTTACCTACTCGAGGACGAGCAGGAATTAAGCTTGGGGATGCTTGATACGTCTCCAACGTATCTACAATTTTTGATTGCTCCATGCTACTTTATCTACTGTTTTAGGCAATATTGGGCTTTATTATCCACTTTTATATTATTTTTGGGACTAACCTATTATCCGGAGGCCCAGCCCAGATTTGCTGTTTTATGGCTACTTCAGTGTTTCGAGGAAAAGGAATATCAGACGGAGTCAAAATAGAACGAAATCAACTGGAGAAGTTACTTTGCGAAGGAAAGCAACCCAGGGAACTTGGAGTGCACGTCAGGGGAGATACGGGCTGCCCACGAGGGGCCCCCGTAGCTCCACCGACGTTCCCCTTTCACCCATATATACCTACATACCCTAAAACTTCCAGAACAGAAGATAGATCGGGAGTTCCGCTGCCGCAAGCCTCTGTAGCCACCAAAAACCTCTCGGGAGCCCGTTCTGGCGCCCTGTCGGAGGGGGATCCCATCACCGGTGGCCATCTTCATGATCCCGGCGCTCTCCATGACGAGGAGGGAGTAGTTCACCCTCGGGGCTGAGGGTATGTACCAGTAGCATGTGTTTGATCTCTCTCTCTCTCTCTCTCTCTCTCTCTCTCTCTCTCTCTCGTGTTCTCTCTCGTGTTCCCTCTATGGCACGATCTTGATGTATCCCGAGCTTTGCTATTGTAGTTGGATCTTATGATGTTTCTCCCCCTCTACTCTCTTGTGATGAATTGAGTTTCCCCTTTCAAGTTATCTTATCGGATTGAGTCTTTTATGAGAACACTTGATGTATGTCTTGCCGTGATTATCTGTGGTGACAATGGGATATCATGTGCCACTTGATGTATGTTTTGGTGATCAACTTGCGGGTTTTGTGACATTGGGAACCTATGCATAGGGGTTGGCACACGTTCTTGACTCTTCGATAGAAACTTTGGGGCACTCTTTGAAGTACTTTGTGTTGGTTGGATGAATCTGAGATTGTGTGATTCATATCGTATAATCATGCCCACGGATACTTGAGGTGACAATGGAGTACCTAGGTGACATTAGGGTTTTGGTTGATTTGCGTCTTAAGGTGTTATTCTAGTACGAACTCTTTTATAGATTGATCCGAAAGAATAACTTTGAGGTGGTTTCGTACCCTACCATAATCTCTACGTTTGTTCTCCACTATTAGTGGCTTTGGAGTGACTCTTTGTTGCATGTTGAGGGCTTGTTATATGATCTATCTATGTTATTATTGTTGAGAGAACTTGCACTAGTGAAAGTATGAACCCCAGGCCTTGTTTCCTATCATTGCAATACCGTTTACGCTCACTTTTACCATTAGTTACCTTGCTATTTTTATATTTTCATATTACAAATACCTTTATCTACCATCCATATTGCACTTGTATCACCATCTCTTCGCCAAACTAGTGCACCTATACAATTTGCCATTGTATTGGGTGTGTTGGGGACACAAGAGACTCTCTGTTATTTGGTTGCAGGGTTGCTTGAGAGAGACCATCTTCATCCTACGCCTCCTACGGATTGATAAACCTTAGGTCATCCACTTGAGGGAAATTTGCTACTGTCCTACGAACCTGTGCACTTGCAGGCCCAACAACTTCTACAAGAAGAAGGTTGTGTAGTAGACATCAGCGGACAGTGTCATCATATAGTAAATTGAGACTGCTGCCACCATCCATGAGGACATGAGTGAGATGGCATCCGTCGATTATTGGGTCAAGCACCAAGGCTTTTGATCCTTCGCGCCGAATACTAGTTCGACCGTCCAAGCGATCGAAAATGATCGAACAGGACATCCAGTAGTTAGGTGTGGGTACGATGGGATCAATGTCGCGCGTGTCTTTATGGGCGCCTTCGTGCCCTCCCAAGGATGTGCGAGTCGCGCGGATCATGTTCACTGTTTTAACCTCTGGCGGGAATTTTTTTTGCCCCCGGTGTTCGGCTGGCGAGGTTCATCCTCGTCTTCACTTGGTGTTTCCCTTTCCTTGTGTTCGACGTTTAGTTTGTCGGCCTGCTTGAAGACCCAGCACTCTCTGTGCGTGTGGTTCACCGATTTGTCGGAGGTACCATGAATTTGGCATAGTCTGTCTAGAACTCTGTTCAGACCGGACGGTCCTTCTTTGCTGCCTTTGGATTGCTTATTTTGCTGGTTGGGTCGAGAGCCCCGGAATCCGGCATTAACCATTGTGTTGTCCGGGCTATCTACCTTGTTTTGGCATTTATTTTTATTACGCTGTGGCTTCCCTTTGCCATCCCTTATTTCGGATGTGTTGGGGTTGCTGGTGCCTTTACGGGCTAGCCAGTTGTCTTCTCCTGTGCAAAAGTGGGTCATAAGTCTTGTTAGGGCTGCCATTGTCCTTGGCTTTTCTTGGCCGAGGTGTCTGGCGAGCCACTCGTCATGGATGCTGCGTTTGAATGCTGCTAAGGCTTCGGCGTCGGGACAGTCAACGATTTGATTCTTCTTGGTGAGGAATCTATTCCAAAGCTTGCAGGAGGACTCTCCGGGTTGTTGGATTATGTGACTTAAATCGTTAGCATCCGGAGGCCGGACATAAGTCCCTTGAAAATTTGCCCTGAAAGCGTCCCCTAGTTCCTCCCAGCTCCCGATTGAATTTTCGGGGAGGCTTTTCAACTAGTGTCGAGCTGGTCCCTTCAGTTTGAGGGGAAGGTATTTGATGGCATGGAGGTCATCTCCACAAGCCATATGTATGTGGAGGATAAATTCCTCGATCCAGACCCCTGGGTCTGTCGTTCCGTCGTATGCCTCTATGTTTGCAGGTTTAAAGCCGTGTGGGAATTCATGGTCCAGTACTTCATCAGTAAAGCACAGGGGGTGAGCAGCCCCTCTGTATCTGGACATGCTGTGGCATGCCGTCGGCTATTGTTGTGTTCGGTGTTTATTCTGAACTGGTGTTTGGTTGTCATAATTGTTTTGACGACCATAGTCCCTCGCCGGGGTGTCTCCTTTAGATCCGTAGATGGACCTAGCTGCGCCAGCTTTCTTCTCTAGGTGCTCATGTAAATCATGGGCGTCTTCGGCAACTGATTTATTGCGGTTATGAAGTGGTACTCCTGGTCTCCTGGTCGTGTTGTTCTTCGGTGGAACGGCCTCATCGTCGAATTCTGGCAGTAGCTTGCGTTTTGGGTAGCTCTTTGTATGGCGATCGTCACCATATCTTTCTTCAGTGTCTAGCACTTTGTTTCATCTGTGATTGAGCGTTTCCTATGCGGCTTTAAGCCGTTGCTTCTGCTTCTTCAGACTTCTTGCTGTGGCCATAAGCTCTCTGTGGAGGTTCTCTCGTTCCATGTCTTCTTCCGGAAGGATGAATGCGTCGTCGTCCGGAATGTCTTCTTGTCCTGGGCCGGATTGATGAACTCGTCCCTCTGGATCGTTTTCTTCGGGCGTATGACCCGGACTATGTTCGGCGTGACCTGGTTTGTCCTGCTCCATCGCTGGTTCTGTTTGGTCGTTATTGCCTTCAGGGTTGACCGGAATATCCATTCTTCTAGAGCTCTTGCTGATATTGTTACTGTTGCCGGATTTGGAACAGCGTCTGCGCCGTTGCTTTGGTTTTTGCCCAGGGGTGTTATCTTCCGGATTGTCACCGTCGCCTTCCTTGGCCACCATGTATATGTCGTGTGGCAACGCGTGAATCCGGCACCCCATAGATTCCGAGTTTTCTCTTGCATCGTCGTCCATACCATCGATGCCTTCGGAGTCGAAGTCCAGCACGTCGGTTAAATCATCGACCGTGGCTATTAAGTGGGTGGTGGGTGGGCAACGAATGTCTTCGTCGCCTGCTTCCCACTCGAGCCGGACATAATTCGGCCTGAGATTCTCTATCAAAGAGAGGGTTTTGAATGAGTTTAGTATGTCGCTGAAGGGCGAGTGCTGAAAGATGTCCACCGCAGTGAACTCCATCACTGGAGCCCAACCGGGATCGGCGGGCTCGGGGACGCGCGGACTGGAGCCTACGACTGGACACGAGTCCAGGGGCCCGGAGTCACAGGCTTCCTCAAAAGTGAGGCCTGTGTTCGGCTCCATCGCCGATGAGGGTAGACCTGTGGGCGGGGTCCAGCCCTCCGTCCTTAGGCAATGCTACCTGTCCAGGATTTAGGTCCGAGGCTTCTGCCGGGATGATATCCCAAGCAACGTCTGACAGCAGGTCTAAGCCGTGCTCATAGTGACTGTTCGGCGCTTCTGGCGCTAGCCCGAATCCGTTGAAGATCAAGTCTCCTCGGGTATCCATTGTGTTGTTCAGGTTTCCAAACCCAGTTTGAGGGCCAGGTGCATAGCTATCGATCTGCTCCAGGTGGCCAAGCGAATTGGCCCGCGGCGCGAAGCCACCGAACACGAAGATCTGTCCGGGGAGGAAGGTCTCACCCTGGGTAGCATCGTTGATGACGATTGAAGGAGCCATCGAGCCTGACAGAGACGGCACTGACGAAATCTCAATGAAAGCACCAATGTCGGTGTCAAAACTGGCGGATCTCGGGTAGGGGGTCCCAATCTGTGCGTCGAGGCTGATGGTTACAAGAAGTAAGGGACACAGATGTTTACCCAGGTTCGGGCCCTCTCAATGGAGGTAAAACCCTACTTCCTGCTTGATTAATATTGATGATATGGGTAGTACAAGAGTAGATCTACCACAAGATCGTAGAGGCTAAACCCTGGGAGCTAGCCTATGATGGTATGAATGTAATTGTGATCGGCCTTCTAAGGACCAACCTCTCCGGTTTATATAGACAGCGGAGAGGGCTAGGGTTTACACAGAGTCGGTTACAAGGAAGGAAATATAATATCCGGATCGCCAAGCTTGCCTTCCATGCCAAGGAAAGTCCCATCCGGACACGGGCCGAAGTCTTGAGTCTTGTATCTGCATGCTTCAATAGTTCGGACGTTGTACACAGTCCGGCTGTCTGGATACCCCCTTATCCAGGACTCCCTCACTTACAACTTGATGTTGCAGCTATGTACAATAGCATAGGTTCGCCAATATTTGGCGCTGTTAGGACTGGATTACTGGCCAACAAGGTCTTTATTTCGTCCAGTCGGCCCGCGGCTGCATCCGTCCATACGAAGTGTTCGGTGCGCCAAAGAAGGCGGTAAAGAGGTAATGCCTTTTCTCCTAACCGGGAGATAAAGCGGCTTAAGGCAGCCACGCATCCAGCTAGTTTCTGGATATGCTTGAGGTCTGTTCGGGTAGCCAACTGCGACAGAGCTCGGATTTTTGCCGGATTCGCTTGAATTCCTCTATTGGAAACAATGAAGCCGAGCAGTTTCCCCGAGGGGACACCGAAAACACATTTTTTCGGGTTTAGCTTGATGTCGTATGTTCGGAGGTTATCGAACGTAAGCCTCAAGTCGTCTATTAGGGTTTCGACATGTCTTGTTTTATGACCACGTCGTCCACATATGCCTCCACTGTTTTGCCGATTTGCTTTTCCAGGCATGTTTGAATCATGCATTGATAGGTTGCACCGGCATTTTTAAGCCCGAAAGGCATCGTGTTGAAGCAGAAAGGACCATATGGCGTTATGAAAGCCGTTGCAGCTTGGTCGGACTCTGCCATCTTTATTTGATGGTATCCAGAGTATGCGTCAAGAAAACACAGTGAGTCATGTCCTGCGGTGGTGTCGATGATTTGGTCGATGCGAGGGAGGGGGAAGGGATCCTTGGGGTAAGCCTTGTTGAGGTCTTTGAAGTCGACGCATAGGCGCCAGGATTCGTCCTTCTTGGGTACCATTACCAGATTTGCCAGCCAATCCGGATGCTTGATATCTCTGATGAATCCGGCCTCGAGTAGCTTGGCTAGCTCTTCCCCCATGGCTTGCCACTTGGGCTCTGAGAAGCGCCTAAGAGTCTGTTTGACAGGCTTGTATCCTTTTAGTATGTTGAGGCTGTGTTCGGCCAGTCTGCATGGGATGCCCGGCATGTCCGAAGGGTGCTAGGCGACGATGTCCCAGTTCTCGCGTAGGAATTCTCATAGTGCGGCATCCATTGTGGGGCTCAACTATGTCCCGATGGAAGTTGTCTTCATGGGGTCCGTTGGGTGGACCTGGAATTTGACTATCTCGTCAGCGGGTTTGATGAGGTGGACTTGGGTCGCTTGTCGAGTATCACGTCGTCTCTGTCCACGGTGGCACGCAGCATTGTTAGTTCTTCGGCTGCTAGAGCTTTGGATAATGCTTCCAGGGCTAGTGCTGCGGTTTTGTTTTCGGCGCGAAGTGTGACATCCGGATCACTGGCTAGAGTGATGATTCCATTGGGTCCAGGCATTTTAAGCTTCATGTGCCCTTAATGGGGTATAGCTTGAAAGCTTGTGAACGCGCCCCACCCTAAAAGGGTGTGGTATCCGCTGCTGAAAGGGGCCACTTGGAATGTGATTTCTTCGGACCTGTAATTTTCCGGAGTGCAGAATACCACATCGAGTGTGATTTTTCCCGCACACCGTGCCTCTAGACTAGGGATGATTCCCCTGAAGGTTGTGCTGCTTTGTTCAATGCGGCTTTTATCAATTTCCATCTTGTTGAGTGTTTCTTCATAGATAAAGTTTAATCCGCTTCCGCCGTCCATGAGTACTTTAGTGAGCCGAAAGCCGTCCACGATTGGACTAAGGACCAAAGCGGCTAGTTCCCAGACTGTCTGGAATTGAGGTTCATCACTAGCATTGAAAGTTATAGCAGCGTCGTTCCACGGATTTATTTTTGCCACATGGCAGATTTCAGCGGAGCTTCGATGAGCTCGCTTGCGCCTATTGTTTGAGGCGAAAGTCTCGAAGACTGTTAGTACCGTATTGTTTTCTTTGGTGGGATGTTGTTCTGCTTTATGGCTTACAAGAAGAGCCTTGCCACTTTTTGCTACCTGCCGGAGTATCCAACATGCTCTAAGGCTATGTGTTGGTGCAGTGTCCGGCGTGCTGTGGGGTTTACATGGCCCATTGAGCCATTCTTCCAATACGGTTCTGCGCCCTGGGGTGGGCTTTGGTTTCTTGGGGATTGGATCGGTTGACTTACGAGAGTTCGCCTATTTAGCTTGGACAAAGGTTTTAGTGAGAGCCGGACTATCCCAAAATTCTGCTTGGTTTTCCAGGCTCTTTCCATCGCACAGTACTTCTGTACTATGGTTGCCAAGTCAGCAAAGTGTACTACGTCACGGCGACTTATAGCATTAAGGATTCCTTTGTTCGTGCAATTTTTGCAGAAAAGTGAGACTGCGTCCTCCTCACGATAGTCCTTGACCTTGTTTAGTACAAGCAGGAATCTGGCCCAGTAGCGATGTACTGTCTCTTGGGGTTCTTGTCTGATATGGGAGAGACGATTTAAGTCCGGGTGGGTGGGTGTAGCTGAATCTTGATTCTGATCCGATCTAACGCCCCGGGGCAGGGGAGCTTCCGGGCTTGACAGCTCGGGATCCGGGGTGCTGCCCAATTTTTTCGGCCCAATGCCCGATTCTAAGTCCGGGTCCTGGGTCATGTCTTCCCTTGAGCGGGTGTCTGGCTCAGGGAGCTCGGTGATCCAGAAATAATTCGTCCTCAAAATAGAGGGATTATCCGTATGTGGCTCCTCCACTACTGCTATCTCGTGGGTGACCGGCAGGGATTTAATATCCCTTTGGTCGGGTTTAAGCCCAATCCGATCATAGTCTGTGGCGACTCCCAAAGAAGCGATGCGATCCAAGAGCTCATTAAGAGAGGAGAGCACCATTGGATTCATTTGTTCAGCGAGTTCCGAATTGACGTGGAGGCTATTCGTGATGATCCGAGAGGTCATCATCGGCGTGACAGCCGATTCGGCGGCCGTGATGAAGCCGCCTAGTCGGAGAATTTTGCCTACATCCAGTGCTCCCCCAGAGGTGATGTTGTCCTTGACAACAAGACGGGCCATCGAGCCTTGCAGCGACGACACAGAGGAACTCTCAATGAAAGCACCAATGTCGGTGTCAAAACCGGCGGATCTCGGGTAGGGGGTCCCGATCTGTGCGTCTTAGGCTAATGGTAACAGGAGGCAGGGGACACAATGTTTACCCAGGTTCGGACCCTCTCGATGGAGGTAAAACCCTACTTCCTGCTTGATTAATATTGATGGTATGGGTATTACAAGAGTTGATCTACCACGAGATCGTTGAGGCTAAACCCTAGAAGCTAGCCTATGATGATTATGATTCTGCCTCTAAGGACTAAACTCTCCGGTTTATATAGACACCGGAGAGGGCTAGGGTTTACATGGAGTCAGTTACAAAGGAGGAAATATAATATCCGAATCGCCAAGCTTGTCTTCCACCCAAAGGAGAGTCCCATCCGGACACGGGACGAAGTCTTGAGTCTTGTATCTTCACGCTTCAATAGTCCGGAAAAAGCATATAGTCCGGCTGCCCGGATACCCCCTAATCCAGGACTCCCTCACCCAGAACCCCTTCGGTGGCCCCGGTACAATACCGGCAAACCCCTGAATATTTCCGGTGACCATATGATGACTTCCCATATATAAATCTTCACCTCCAGACCATTCCGGAACTCCTCGTGACATCCGGGATCTCATCCCGGACTCCGAACAACATTCGGCAACCACGCACAAAACTTCCTTATAACCCTAGCGTCATCGAACCTTAAGTGTGTAGACCCTACGGGTTTGGGAATCATGCAGACATGACCGAGACAGATCTCTGGCCAATAACCAACAGCGGGATCTGGATACCCATGTTGGCTCCCACATGTTCCACGATGATCTCATTGGATGAACCACGATGTCGAGGATTCAAGCAATCCCGTATACAATTCCCTTTGTCAATCGGTATGTTACTTGCCCGAGATTCGATCGTCGGTATCCCAGTACCTCGTTTAATCTCGTTACCGGCAAGTCACTTTACTCGTTCCGTAATGCATGATCCCGTGACCAACTACTTAGTCACATTGAGCTCATTATGATGATGCATTACCGAGTGGGGCCAGAGATACCTCTCCGTTATACGGAGTGACAAATCCCAGTCTCGATTCGTGCCAACCCAACAGACACTTTCGGAGATACCTGTAGTGCACCTTTATAGCCACCAAGTTACGTTGTGACGTTTGGTACACCCAAAGCATTCCTACGGTATCCGGGAGTTGCACGATCTCATGGTCTAAGGAAATGATACTTGACATTACAAAAGCTTTAGCAAACAAACTAGACGATCTTGTGCTATGCTTAGGATTGGGACTTGTCCATCACATCATTCTCCTAATGATGTGATCCCCTTATCAATGACATCCAGCGTCCATAGTCAGGAAACCATGACCATCTGTTGATCAACGAGCTAGTCAACTAGAGGCTCACTAGGGACATGTTGTGGTCTATGTATTCACACATGTATTACGGTTTCCGGTCAATACAATTATAGCATGAATGATAGACAATTATCATGAACAAGGAAATATAATAATAACCATTTTATTATTGCCTCTAGGGCATATTTACAATAGTCTCCCACTTGCACTAGAGTCAATAATCTAGTTACATTGTGATGAATCAAACACCCATAGAGTTCTGGTGTTGATCATGTTTTGCTTGTGGAAGAGGTTTAGTCAACAGATCTGTGACATTCAGTTCCGTATGCACTTTACAAATATCTATGTCTCCATCTTGAACATTTTCACGAATGGAGTTGAAGCGACGCTTGATGTGCCTGGTCTTCTTGTGAAACCTGGGCTCCTTGGCAAGGGCAATAGCTCCAGTGTTGTCACAGAAGAGAGTCATCGGGCCCGACGCATTGGGAATAACTCCTAGGTCGGAAATGAACTCCTTCATCCAGATTGCTTCATGTGCTGCCTTCGAGGCTGCCATGTACTCTGCTTCACATTTAGATCCTGCCATGACGCTTTGCTTGCAACTGCACCAGCTTACTGCCCCACCGTTCAAAATATACACGTATCCGGTTTGTGACTTGGAGTCATCCAGATCTATGTCGAAGCTAGCATCGACGCAACCCTTTACAACGAGCTCTTCATCACCTCCATAAACAAGAAACATATCCTTAGTCCTTTTCAGGTACTTCAGGATATTCTTGACCGCTGTCTAGTGTTCCATGCCGGGATTACTTTGGTACCTCCGTACCAAACTTACGGCAAGGTTTACATCAGGTCTGGTACATAACATGGCATACATAATAGACCCTATGGTTGAGGCATAGGGGATGACACTCATCTTCTCTCCATCTTCTGCCCTGGTCGGGCTTTGAGCCGAGCTCAATTTCACACCTTGCAATACAGGAAAGAACCCCTTCTTGGACTGATCCATATTGAACTTCTTCAATATCTTATCAAGGTATGTGCTTTGTGAAAGACCTATGAGGCGTCTCGATCTATCTCTATAGATCTTGATGCCTAATATATAAGCAGCTTCTCCAAGGTCCTTCATTGAAAAACACTTATTCAAGTAGGCCTTTATGCTTTCCAAAAGTTCTATATAATTTCCCATCAATAGTATGTCATCCACATATAATATGAGAAGTTCTACAGAGCTCCCACTCACTTTCTTGTAAACGAAGGCTTCTCCATAAGTCTGCATAAACCCCAAACGCTTTGATCATTTCATCAAAGCGAATGTTCCAACTCCGAGATGCTTACACCAGCCCATAGATGGAGCGCTGGAGCTTGCATACCTTGTTAGCATTCTTAGGATCGACAAAACCTTCCGGCTGCATCATATACATTTCTTCCTTAAGGAAGCCGTTAAGGAATGTCGTTTTGACGTCCATTTGCCATATCTCATAATCATAGAATGCGGCAATTGCTAACATGATTCAGATGGACTTCAGCTTGGCTACGGGTGAGAACGTCTCATCATAGTCAACCCCTTGAACTTGTCGATAACCCTTAGCTACAAGTCGAGCCTTATAGATGGTAACATTACCTTCCGAGTCCGTCTTCTTCTTAAAGATACATTTATTTTCTATCGCTTCCTGATCATCGGGCAAGTCTGTCAAAGTCCATACTTTGTTTTCATACATGCATCCTATCTCGGATTGCATGGATTCAAGCCATTTGTTGGAATCTGGGCCCGCCATCGCTTCTTCATAGTTCGAAGGTTCACCGTTGTCTAAAAACATGATTTCCAGGACAGGGTTGCCATACCATTCTGGTGTGGAACGTGTCCTTGTGGACCTACGAAGTTGAGTAGCAACTTGATCTGAAGTACCTTGATCATTATCATTAACTTCCTCTCTAGTCGGTGCAGGAACCACAGAAACATCTTCCTGACCTGCGCTACTTTTTGGTTCAAGAGGCAGTACTTCATCAAGTTCTACTTTCCTCCTACTTACTTCTTTCGAGAGAAACCCTTTCTCCAGAAAGGACCCGTTCTTGGCAACAAAGATCTTGCCTTCGGATCTGAGGTAGAAGGTATACCAAGTGGTTTCCTTAGGGTATCCTATGAAGACGCATTTTTCCGACTTGGGTTCGAGCTTTTTACGTTGAAGTTTCTTGACATAAGCATCGCATCCCCAAAATTTAGAAACGACACCTTAGGTTTCTTCCCAAACCATAATTCATATGGTGCCGTCTCAACGGATTTAGACGGTGCCCTATATAAAGTGAATGTAGTTGTCTCTAGAGTGTATCCCCAAAATGATAGCGGTAAATCGGTAAGAGACATCATAGATCACACCATATCCAATAGAGTGTGATTACGACGTTCGGACACACCGTTACGCTGAGGTGTTCCAGGCGGCGTGAGTTGTGAAACGATTCCACATTTCCTTAAGTGCGTACCAAATTCGTGACTCAAATATTCTCCCCCATGATCTAATCGTAAGAACTTTATTTTTCTGTCACGTTGATTCTCCACCTCACTCTGAAATTCCTTGAACTTTTCAAAGGTCTCAGACTTGTGTTTCATCAAGTAGACATACCCGTATCTACTTAAGTCATCAGTGAGGGTGAGAACATAACGATAGCCTCCGCGAGCCTCAATGCTCATTAGACCACACACATCAGTATGTATGATTTCCAATAAGTTGGTTGCTCGCTCCTTTGTTCTGGAGAACAGAGTCTTGGTCATTTTGCCCATGAGGCATGGTTCACATGTGTCAAATGATTCGTAATCAAGAGACTCCAAAAGTTCATCTGCATGGAACTTCTTCATGCGTTTGACACCAATGTGGCCAAGGCGGCAGTGCCATAAGTATGTGGGACTCTCGTTATCAACCTTACATATTTTGGTATTCACACTATGAATATGTGTAACATCATGTTCGAGATTCATTAAGAATAAACCATTGACCAGCAGGGCATGACCATAAAACATATCTCTCATATAAATAGAACAACCATTATTCTCGAATTTAAAAGAATAGCCATCTTGTATTAAACGAGATCCAGATACAATGTTCATGCTCAAAGCTGGAACTAAATAACAACTATTGAGGTTTAAAACTAACCCCGTAGGTAAATGTAGAGGTAGCGTGCCGACGGCGATCACATCGACCTTGGAACCATTCCCGATGCGCATCGTCACCTCGTCCTTCGCCAGTCTCCGCTTATTCCACAACTCCTATTTTGAGTTCCAAATATGAGAAACCGCACCGGTATCATATACCTAGGAGCTACTACGAGTACTGGTAAGGTACACATAAATCACATGTATATCACATATACCTTTGGTGTTGTCGGCCTTCTTGTCTGCTAAGTACTTGGGGCAGTTCCGCTTCCAGTGTCCATTGCAATAAAAGCTCCCAGTCTCAGGCTTGGGTCCATGCTTTGGCTTCTTCCCAGCAACTGGCTTACCGGGCGCGGCAACTCCCTTGCCGTCCTTCTTGAAGTTCTTCTTACCCTTGCCTTTCTTGAAATTATTGCTTTTATTGACCATCAACACTTGATGTTCCTTTTTGATCTCCACCTCCGCTGATTTCAGCATTGAATGTACCTCAAGAATGGTTTTCACCATCACCTGCATATTGAAATTCACCACAAAGCTCTTGTAGGTAGGTGGAAGAGACTGGAAGATTCTGTCGACGACCACGTCATCCGGGAGATTAACACCCAGCTGAGACAAAACGGTTGTGCAACCCAGACATTTTGAGTATGTGCTCGCTGACAGAACCATTCTCCTCCATCTTACAACTGTAGAACTTGTCGGAGACTTCATATCTCTCGACCCGGGCATGAGCTTGGAAAACCATTTTCAGCTCTTGGAACATCTTATATGCTTCGTGCTGCTCAAAACGCTTTTGGAACCCCGGTTCTAAGCTGTAAAGTATGCCGCACTGAACCAGGGAGTAATCATCACTACGCGACTGCCAGACGTTCATAACGTCTTGAGTTGCTGGGAAAATGGGTGCTTCACCTAGCGGTGCATCTAGGACATATGCTTTCTTGGAAGCTATGAGGATGATCCTGATGTTCCGGACCCAGTCCGTATAGTTGCTACCGTCGTCTTTCAGCTTGGTTTTCTCTAGGAACGCATTGAAGTTGAGGGCAACATTAGCGTGGGCCATTTGATCTACAAGACATATTGCAAAGATTTTAGACTAAGTTCATGATAATTAAGTTCATCTAATCAGATTACTTAATGAACTCTCACTCAGATAGACATCCTTCTAGTCATCTAAGTGATACATGATCCGAGTCAACTAGGCCGTGTCCGATCATCACGTGAGATGGACTAGTCATCATCGGTGAACATCTTCATGTTGATCGTATCTGCTATACGACTCATGTTCGACCTTTCGGTCTCTTGTGTTCCAAGGCCATGTTTGTACATGCTAGGCTCGTCAAGTCAACCTAAGTGTTTTGCATGTGTAAATCTGGCTTACACCCATTGTATGCGAACGTTAGAATCTATCACACTCGATCATCACGTGGTGCTTCGAAACAACGAACCTTCGCAATGGTGCACAGTTGGGGGAACACTTTCTTGAAATTTTATGAGGGATCATCTTATTTATGCTACCGTCGTTCTAAGCAAATAAGATGTAAAACATGATAAACATCACATGCAATCAAATAGTGACATGATATGGCCAATATCATTTTGCTCCTTTTAATCTCCATCTTCGAGGCGCCATGATCATCATCGCACCGGCATGACACCATGATCTCCATCATCATGATCTCCATCATCGTGTCTTCATTAAGTTGTCTCGCCAACTATTACTTTTACTACTATGGCTAACGGTTTAGCAATAAAGTGAAGTAATTACATGGCGTTATTCACTGACACGCAGGTCATACAATAAATTAAGCCAACTCCTATGGCTCCTGCCGGTTGTCATACTCATCGACATACAAGTCGCCATTCCTATTACAAGAACATCATCAATCTCATACATCACATATTTTTCATCCATCACATCCTTTGGCCATATCACATCACACGGCATATGCTGCAAGAACAAGTTAGACGTCCGCTAATTGTCGTTGCAAGTTTTTTATGTGGCTGCTATAGGTTTCTAGCAAGAACGTTTCTTACCTACGCCAAAACCACAACGTGATGTGCCAATTGCTATTTTCCCTTCATAAGGACCCTTTTCATCGAATCCGATCCGACTAAAGTGGGAGAGACAGACACCCGCTAGCCACCTTATGCAACTAGTGCATGTCAGTCGGTGGAACCTGTCTCACGTAAGCGTACGTGTAAGGTCGGTCTGCGCCGCTTCATCCCATGATGCCGCTGAATCAAGATAAGACTAGTAGTGGCAAGTAAATTGACAAAATCGACGCTCACAACAACTTGTGTTCTATTCGTGCATAGAAAGTATGCATAGACCTAGCTCATGATGCCACTATTGTGAATCGTTGCAGAAATTAAAAAAATTCTACGCATCACCAAGATCAATCTATGGAGAAACTAGCAACAAGAGAGAGGGGAGTGCATCTACATACCCTTGAAGATCGCACACAGAAGCATTACAAGAACGTGGATGAAGGAGTCGTACTCGCAACGATTCAGATCCTGGTGGATTCCGATCTAAGCGCCAAACAACGGCACCTTCGTGTTCAACACACGTGCATCCCGGTGACGTCTCCCGTGCCTTGATCCAGCAAGGAGGAGGGAGAGGTTCAGGAAGAAGGCTCCAGTAGCAGCACGACGGCGTGGTGGTGGTGGAGCAGCGGTTCTTCGGCAGGGCTTCGCCAATCACAAACGAAGGAGATGTGTTGGAGAGGGGGAGGGCTATGCCTTGGATGTGGTTCGGCTGCCCTCCCTCCTCCCCTCTATTTATAGGGTGAAGGAGAAGGGGGTCGGCCCCTCTAGATGAGATCTAGAGGGGGGCGGCGGCCAAGGGGAGGGGGCTTTCCCCCCAAGCCAAGGGGGGCATGTCGGTGTCAAATCCGGCATATCTTGTAGTAGGGGTCCTAAGCTAGGCGTCTTGGATCGATGGTAACATGGACACTGGATTTTATGCAGGTTCGGGCCCTCTTGATGGAGGTAAAACCCTACGTCCTACTTTTGACTGTATTCATATGGGGTATAGTACAGAGTACATGTATCTAGCACGAGATTGTAGTAATGAATATGAGATTGTCTATTGACTAGCCTGGCCGCGGTTTATATAAAAAACCGGAGGCCTAGGGTTTAGGAGAGTCCTTGTCTCGGGCGCCAAGTCTTGTGGAGTCTTCCTTGTATGCGGCAGGGGTTGTCCGAACTGGCCCATGAGTATATGGCCATGGGGGTCCTCGGCCCAATCTAACTGACCGGGAGACAACGTGGTGAGTACCCCCTAGTCCAGGACACCGTCAGTTGCCCCCTGAACCGGTCTTCAAGTTGGGGACGCTCCTCGATTCTTCCAGACTGTTCTTCACCTTCGGTCGTCGGTCTTGAAAACTGGTTCAATAAATCTTCTCATCTTCGATCTTGAGGATCACCGAAGTGCATCTGAAGAGTTTACACGTCAGGTATCCGATGAGCCCCTTTAAGTTTCTGGCCTTTATCAATGCCTTGTTATTTTTATGCCACACCTCGGTTTTGAAGTTGTTCCCGGGCGGCAGCATCCT
This sequence comes from Triticum dicoccoides, assembly GCF_002162155.2. Taxonomy (NCBI): domain Eukaryota; kingdom Viridiplantae; phylum Streptophyta; class Magnoliopsida; order Poales; family Poaceae; genus Triticum; species Triticum dicoccoides. Next base: position 244,516,336 of record NC_041391.1, read on the forward strand.
CTTGCATGCGAGCTCCAGCGCCGGACTGCATTCGAGGTATCTTTAGCAGCCGAGCACCAATGCCGGACCGCTTCTGAGCTCCAACGATGGACTGTGTCCAAGCTCCAATGCCAGACTATATACAAGCTCCAATGCCGGACTGTATCCAAGCTCCAATGCCGGAATGTATCCGAGCTCCAACGCCGGACTATATCCAAGCTCCAACGTTGAACTGTATCCGAGCTCCAACGCCGGACTATATTCGAGGTGTCATAGATCACCTTGGTTCAAAAAAGTTGAAGGTGTTTAGCCGAGCTTAATGCCAGAAATGCCCTCTACAGAGCGAGCCACTGGCGTCCGAGCTTTATGCCGGACTGCTTCTGGGGTGTCTATTGTAGTCGAGCACCAATGCCGGACTATATCCGAGGTGGTGCACCACCTCGGCCATGGACTGATTTTTATGAATTTAATTCCGAATTATGCAATGTAATCTCTGCCGAGATTCATAGCCAGTAGCCCTCAAGGTGCGTGTTGGCCTAATATCCGGGATGCACCTGAAGGATAAAATTAAACCGCTGACCCTAGTAGCCCCTGAGACTCAAGTCGATTCATAAAATCAGCCTAAGGATCAATTCCCAGCTCGGCAACATACTTAGGAATAGAAACGCGGTGTGCAAAGTCCTCGAGACTCAGGTTGGGTGCGGCCAACCAACCTAAGGATAATAATCTCCTCGAAAACTATACTACGCATTAAATTTTCTGCATTGATTGTCAATGCAGTAGCCCCGAGATACTAGTCGGGTGGCAACACCAGATCAGGGGATCGATGTTCCCTTTTAATATTTGTAAATAATAAGCCCGAAGCCTAGTAGCCCCCGAGCCTTAATGCGGGCACAGGAGGCCGAATTAAGGATCGATATCCATAGTAAAATCACAAATTATGTGTAATGACTCTATGTATCCAAGTACTTTACGTCATTAATGCTCGGATCCGCATTGTACAAAACTTTGTTGACCGACCATCGGCTTCAACCTCCTCGGCCAACAGCCGAGGAGTGTTTGTTCTACTTTATAAATCCTTTATGAGGGAAAAGATTTATGGCAAATAAGGCAATCTAGCCATACGGTTTTATAAACAAAGGTACGCAGAGAGACATGTTATATTATTGTTTAACATAAGAAACATCGTCCAAAGAAAATAGTCCCGCTATCGGTTCCTTTCTTTGGGTTGTCATGCTAAGCATGATCATGAAACCTCAACTCCGATCAATGTGGTAGGAAAATACTGAGGATTTAGTTCCGGGAAACCTTCCAAACTTTGTGGTCTAAATGAACCCAAATTTTCACCTCCGTTGCGATCGTTGATAATCTGAAAGTGGCCCATCGTTGGCTTCTACCCCCTTGTAGATGCTATGCAGGGTGTTCCGCAATAACAAAACACCCTTAGCCGACGTCTCGGTGCCCGAAGGCGGTTGTGTTAGTGGAAACGAGGCAATCAGATATGCGGGCTTTATAACTTTCACTTAGTCATAGGAGCTTAAAGTTGGGAGGCCAGGAAGTAGCCCCCCGGTTAGTGTTCGGCGACAGCCGAGGTCAAGCCGTAAACACTTCGGCCAATGTTATGAACGGCCCGTCATTTAATAATATAGTCATCGGACCACTGACCAGTTTACGCTTATTGTGACAGTCAGTTTTCGGCTTTCTCCACTGCGGTGCTTAACCATGCGAGCTGGAAGCACAATCGCAGTGGTTCTACCTTTGCACACCTAGCCGAACAAAGCGGAACATAGGAGGCAAGCGCAGGAGCCGGGCAACCCAACTATTGACCGAAGAAACAATTCGAAACTGATGCATATATTGCAATATCCGAGAATTTTTGCCGAATCTCTAAAGGTGTCCGCCGTTGCACTGCGAGACTTATGCGAAAAACACACAAATAGTTGAAGAGTGCCATAGAATTGGGAAACCAAAAAACGTCAGGAAAAACTCGACGTCCGAACTAGATCAATTGTTTGGTGCCAATCAGAAAATCGGTCTTAGAAAAAAAAATGTGCTTATGTCATGCTTTAACATGACACATCCTATCTCAAGACTTCAAGCGGGTCAGCCTATGGCTTCAACCTCCTATCCCGAAGGCAGAGTGCTTCTCGTTGGGCCAGTTTAGCAAACTTTAGCGGCTTTGAGAGAGAAATTAGGCTCCCCGGCTATTGACCACATACTCGCGTCGAAAAAAGGAGTGATAGAAAAAAAAGACTTTGCAACGACTAAGAAGAAGAACACTTACTATAAAATAGCTCACATAAATTTAAGAGACCCGAGTAACTTGGGTAAAAGAATTTTATATATAATGATTGTATGTGCCGAAGCACTTATATCATATCTATGTTCACCCAAACTTTAAACGCGTCTTAACCGACCATCGGCTTCTCCCTCTCCGGCCAAGGGCCAAAAAATGTTATGTACTCCCCCTGTTAAGAATATCGACGGTGTTTCCGATAACCAGGCAATCAGGCCATAAGGCTGTAACAGACAAAGCGCGCTCAGGGAACTTATGCCATATTACCGACGAAGTGTAAGAAGCATCTTCGAAGAAAATAGTACCCCCACCGATACCTTTCTTCGGTTGCTCATTATTACTATGAGACTTGTGCAATAGATTTTTTGTACTCATGAGTTCCGTTGTGTGCCGACCATAATTGAAAACAATAAGAGTGCTAGCTTTCGGCTTCACCCACTCTGAGCTCAAAGCTCAGGGGACCCGGTCGTGACAATCGTAGAGGTGCTCCCTTTACTCCCTAGCCGAACAATTGGGAATGTGGGGGTAAACATAGGAGCAAGGCAACCCAGCTTGCGGAACACTTAAGTCAATATGGTGCATATTGTGGCGTAATACACGAACAAGGAACGAAGCCGTACAAGTATAATCATATGCAAGAGGAAAGGCTTCATAAAGGAAGCCCCCAAGTAAACGGGGTATTTGAATTTGTGTGTCACAAACAAAGTTATGACAAGGAACTTTTTTCACAAACAACTTTTTGCCAACAAAGTATAACGCTTGGCCGAATCGAACAAAATTTAAAATTGAAAGTTTTGGAGCATGAAAGCGACTTAGCTGGTTAATGTGTTCGGCATTGATGACGCGGTCCGACCTTGGTGCGGGACAAGGTCTCAACCCCCTAGCCCGATGTGGCCGAGCGAAGAGCTCGACACTCCGAAGAGGTGAAGCCCCCAGTCTAGCCGAGGTGATGGAGCAAGTCGCCGGGTGACACTGGAATCTCCAGCCGAGTAGGTTGATGAAGCGACAATGCGGGGTTGCCAACACAGGGGAGCGCTCCAAGGTGACGACACAATTCGGTCGATGGAGGTGGGCGACGACGTCACCCTTCTGAGGTGACAGTGCTGCCAGCGGCGTGGCGTAGTCAAGGCCGATGATATGCATGCATGAAGTAGCACAAAGCAGATAGCAAAAATAAATAAATAAAAATTCTTTACAAAATTCCTTATGTAAAATAAATTATTAAAATAGATGTGGCGTGGCGTGAGGCCATTGTCGACACTGGGCGTTGGCGCGGCGGGATGACAAAATCCGAATTCGCACGGGCGCCCGAGTTACGGATACAGTGCGCACAGGGCAGCGACAACATATCGGGTCGCCCTGAAACGGCGGCCGCAGTGTAGACCTAATTGCAAAACCTGGATCACAAAAAATGCAGAGCGACAAAGAATACTCTTTGAATGGAAAACACATGTACATTCGTCAACAAAATATCTCTGCAAAAAAAATAAGGCAGTACAAACGGACAGAAAATATTCTGTGTGTAATAATTTCATGTGATAAACGAATAGTGAGGAAAAAATAAACACGCTCGACTACGATGACCGCAGAACGAGGTGAGAAAACAAAAGTGATATGGACAAAACTAGTATCAACTAGTACCTAGAATATATTGGTTCCCTTCCACATACAGCCCATAGGGCCCTCCGGGGCAGGTGGACCCTCCCGGTGGACCCCGGAACCCCTTCGGTGGCCCCGGTACAATACCGGCAAATCCCCGAATATTTCCGGTGACCATATAATGACTTCCCATATATAAATATTCACCTCCTGACCATTCTATAACTCCTCGAGACATCTGGGATCTCATCCGGGACTCTGAACAACATCGGCAACCACACACAAAACTTCCTTATAACCCTAGCGTCATCGAACCTTAAGTGTGTAGACCCTACGGGTTCAGGAATCATGCAGACATGACCGAGATAGCTCTCCGGCCAATAACCAACAGCGGGATCTGGATACCCATGTTGGTGTTGCAAATATGCCCTAGAGGCAATAATAAAAGTATTATTATTATATTTCCTTGTTCATGATAATTGTCTTTTATTCATGCTATAACTGTATTATCCGGAAATCGTAATACACGTGTGAATACATAGACCACAATATGTCCCTAGTGAGCCTCTAGTTGACTAGCTCGTTGTGATCAACAGATAGTCATGGTTTCCTGGCTATGGACATTGGATGTCGTTGATAACAGGATCACATCATTAGGAGAATGATGTGATGGACAAGACCCAATCCTAAGCATAGCACAAGGATCGTGTAGTTCGTTTGCTAGAGCTTTGCCAATGTCAAGTATCTTTTCCTTAGACCATGAGATTGTGCAACTCCCGGATACCGTAGGAATGCTTTGGGTGTACCAAACGTCACAACGTAACTGGGTGGCTATAAAGGTGCATTACAGGTATCTCCGAAAGTGTCTGTTGGGTTGGCACGAATCGAGACTGGGATTTGTCACTCCGTGTAAACGGAGAGGTATCTCTGGGCCCACTCGGTAGGACATCATCATATGCGCAATGTGACCAAGGAGTTGATCACGGGATGATGTGTTACGGAACGAGTAAAGTGACTTGCCGGTAACGAGATTGAACAAGGTATCGGTATACCGACGATCGAATCTCGGGCAAGTAACATACCGATAGACAAAGGGAATTGAATACGGGATTGATTAAGTCCTTGACATCGTGGTTCATCCGATGAGATCATCGTGGAACATGTGGGAGCCATCATGGGTATCCAGATCCCGCTGTTGGTTATTGACCGGAGAACGTCTCGGTCATGTCTGCATGTCTCCCGAACCCGTAGGGTCTACACACTTAAGGTTCGATGACGCTAGGGTTATAAAGGAAGTTTGTATGTGGTTACCGAATGTTGTTCGGAGTCCTGGATGAGATCCCGGACGTCACGAGGAGTTCCGGAATGGTCCGGAGGTAAAGATTTATATATGGGAAGTCCTATTTTGGCCACCGGAAAATGTTCGGGATTTTTCGGTATTGTACCGGGAAGGTTCTAGAAGGTTCCGGAGTGGGGCCCACCTGCATGGGGGGACCCACATGAACGTGAGTAGTGGGGGAAAGGCCCCACACCCCTGGTCAAGGCGCACCAAGATCCCCCCTTAGAAGGAATAAGATCATATCCCGAAGGGATAAGATCAAGATCCCTAAAAAGGGGGGATAACAATCGGTGGGGAAGGAAATGATGGGATTTCTTTCCTCCCACCTTGGCCAACGCCCCAATGGACTTGGAGGGCAAGAAACCAGCCCCTCCACCCCTATATATAGTGGGGAGGCGCATGGGAGCTTAACACAAGCCAAGGCGCAGCCCCTCCCCTCCCCAACACCTCTCCTCCTCCGTATATGCTTGGCGAAGCCCTGTCGGAGTACTGCTGCACCAACTACACCACGCCGTCGTGCTGCCGTTGGATCAATCTTCCTCAACCTCTCCTTCCCCCTTGCTGGATCAAGAAGGAGGAGACGTCTCCCGTCCCATACGTGTGTTGAACGCGGAGGTGCTGTCCGTTCAGCACTTGGACATCGGTGATCCGAATCACGTTCGAGTACGACTCCATCATCACCATCCCCTTGGCTAGCTTCCGCTCGTGATCTACAAGTGGTATGTAGATGCAAACTCTCTCCCTTGACTCGTTGCTTAGATGAACTCATAGATGGATCTTGGTGAAACCGTAGGAAAAATTTTAATTTTCTGCAACGTTCCCCAACAGTGGCATCATGAGCTAGGTCTATGCGTAGTTCTCTTTGCACGAGTAGAACACAATTTTGTTGTGGGCGTGGATTTTGTCATCTTACTTGCCTCCACTAGTCTTTTCTTGCTTCGGCGGTATTGTGGGATGAAGCGGCCCGGACCAACCTTACACGTACGCTTACGTGAGACCGGTTCCACCGACTGACATGCACTAGTTGCATAAGGTGGCTGGCGGGTGTCTGTCTCTCCCACTTTAGTTGGAGCGGATTCGATGAAAAGGGCCCTTATGAAGGGTAAATAGAAGTTGAAAAAATCACGTTGTGGTTATTCGTAGGTAAGAAAACGTTCTTGCTAGAACCCAATTGCAGCCACGTAAAAGATGCAACAACAATTAGAGGACGTCTAACTTGTTTTTGCAGCGATTGATCATGTGATGTGATATGGCCAGAAGTTGTGATGAATGATGAATTGTGATGTATGAGATCATGTTCTTTGTAATAGGATTCACGACTTGCATGTCGATGAGTATGACAACCGGCAGGAGCCATAGGAGTTGTCTTTATTTTTTGTATGACCTGCGTGTCATTGAATAACGCCATGTAAACTACTTTACTTTATTGCTAAATGTTAGTCATAGAAGTAGAAGTAGTCGTTGGCGTGACAACTTCATGAAGACACGATGATGGAGATCATGGTGTCAAGCCGGTGACAAGATGATCATGGAGCCCCGAAGATGAAGATCAATGGAGCTATATGATATTGGCCATATCATGTCACAACTATATAATTGTGTTGGAAATATGACCTAGAGGCAATAATAAAAGTGTTATTATTATATTTCCTTGTTCATGATAATTGTCTTTTATTCATGCTATAACTGTATTATCCGGAAATCGTAATACACGTATGAATACATAGACCACAATATGTCCCTAGTGTGCCTCTAGTTGACTAGCTCGTTGTGATCAACGGATAGTCATGGTTTCCTGACTATGGACATTGGATGTCGTTGATAACGGGATCACATCATTAGGAGAATGATGTGATGGACAAGACCCAATCCTAAGCATAGCACAAAGATCGTGTAGTTCGTTTGCTAGAGCTTTGCCAATGTCAAGTATCTCTTCCTTTGACCATGAGATCGTGTAACTCCTGGATACCGTAGGAGTGCTTTGGGTGTATCAAACGTCACAACATAACTGGGTGACTATAAAGGTGCACTACGGGTATCTCCGAAAGTATCTATTGTTTTATGCGGATCGAGACTGGGATTTGTCACTCCGTGTAAACGGAGAGGTATCTCTGGGCCCACTCGGTAGGACATCATCATATGCGCAATGTGACCAAGGAGTTGATCACGGGATGATGTGTTACGGAACGAGTAAAGTGACTTGCCGGTAACGAGATTGAACAAGGTATCGGTATACCGACGATCGAATCTCGGGCAAGTAAAATACCGCTAGACAAAGGGAATTGTATACGGGATCGATTAAGTCCTTGACATCGTGGTTCATCCGATGAGATCATCGTGGAACATGTGGGAGCCAACATGGGTATCCAGATCCCGCTGTTGGTTATTGACCGGAGAACGTCTCGGTCATGTCTGCATGTCTCCCGAACCCGTAGGGTCTACACACTTAAGGTTCGATGACGCTAGGGTTATAAAGGAAGCTTGTATGTGGTTACCGAATGTTGTTCGGAGTCCCGGATGAGATCCCGGACGTCACGAGGAGTTCCGGAATGGTCCGGAGGTAAAGATTTATATATAGGAAGTCCTGTTTCGGCCATCGGGACAAGTTTCGGGGTCATCGGTATTGTACCGGGACCACCGGAAGGGTCCCGGGGGTCCACCGGGTGGGGCCACCTGCCCCGGGGGGGCACATGGGCTGTAGGGGGTGCGCCTTGGCCTACATGGGCCAAGGGCACCAGCCCCTAGAGGCCCATGCGCCAAGATAAAGGAAAAAGGGAAGAGTCCTAAAAGGGGAAGGCACCTCCGAGGTGCCTTGGGGAGGATGGACTCCTCCCCATCCTTAGCCGCACCCCTTCCTTGGAGGAGGGGTTAAGGCTGCGCCTCCCCCCTCTCCCTTGGCCCTATATATAGTGGGGAAAAGGAGGAGCAATCATACCCAAGGCCTTTGGTTGCCTCCCTCTCCCTCCCGTGACACATCTCCTCTCCCGTAGGTGCTCGGTGAAGCCCTGCGGGATTGCCACGCTCCTCCATCACCACCACGCCGTTGTGCTGCTGTTGGATGGAGTCTTCCTCAACCTCTCCCTCTCTCCTTGCTGGATCAAGGCGTGGGAGACGTCACCGGGCTGTACGTGTGTTGAACGCGGAGGTGCCGTCCGTTCGGCACTTGATCATCGGTGATCTGAATCACGACGAGTACGACTCCATCAACCCCGTTCACTTGAACGCTTCCGCTTAGCGATCTACAAGGGTATGTAGATGCACTCTCCTTTCTACTCGTTGCTGGTCTCTCCATAGATAGATCTTGGTGAAATTCGTAGGAAAATTTTTGAATTTCTGCTACGTTCCCCAACAGTGGTATCAGAGCTAGGTCTATTGCGTAGATTCTTTGCACGAGTAGAACACAAAGTAGTTGTGGGCGTTGATGTTGTTCAATATGCTTACCGTTACTAGTCCAATCTTGTTTCGACGGTATTGTGGGATGAAGCGGCCCGGACCGACCTTACACGTACTCTTACGTGAGACAGGTTCCACCGATTGACATGCACTTCGTGCATAAGGTGGCTAGCGGGTGCCAGTCTCTCCCACTTTAGTCGGAACGGATTCGATGAAAAGGGTCCTTATGAAGGGTAAATAGCAATTGGCATATCACGTTGTGGTCTTGCGTAGGTAAGAAACGTTCTTGCTAGAAACCCATAGCAGCCACGTAAAACATGCAACAACAATTAGAGGACGTCTAACTTGTTTTTGCAGGGTATGCTTTGTGATGTGATATGGCCAAGAAGAATGTGATGAATGATATGTGATGTATGAGATTGATCATGTTCTTGTAATAGGAATCACGACTTGCATGTCGATGAGTATGACAACCGGCAGGAGCCATAGGAGTTGTCTTTATTTATTGTATGACCTGCGTGTCATTGAAGAACGCCATGTAAACTACTTTACTTTATTGCTAAACGCGTTAGTCATAGAAGTAGAAGTAGTCGTTGGCGTGACAACTTCATGAAGACACGATGATGGAGATCATGATGATGGAGATCATGGTGTCATGCCGGTGACAAGATGATCATGGAGCCCCGAAGATGAAGATCAAAGGAGCTATATGATATTGGCCATATCATGTCACTACTCTATTTGATTGCATGTGATGTTTATCATGTTTATGCATCTTGTTTGCTTAGAACGACGGTAGTAAATAAGATGATCCCTTACAACAATTTCAAGAAGTGTTCTCCCCTAACTGTGCACCGTTGCTACAGTTCGTCGCTTCTAAGCACCACATGATGATCGGGTGTGATGGATTCTTACGTTCACATACAACGGGTGTAAGACAGTTTTACACAGCGAAAACACTTAGGGTTAACTTGACGAGCCTAGCATGTACAGACATGGCCTCGGAACACGGAGACCGAAAGGTCGAGCATGAGTCGTATAGTAGATACGATCAATATGAAGATGTTCACCGATGATGACTAGTCCGTCTCACGTGATGATCGGACACGGCCTAGTTGACTCGGATCATGTGATCACTTAGATGACCAGAGGGATGTCTATCTAAGTGGGAGTTCATAAGATGAACTTAATTATCCTGAACATAGTCAAAAGACCTTTTGCAAATTATGTCGTAGCTCACGCTATAGTTCTACTGTTTAGATATGTTCCTAGAGAAAATATAGTTGAAAGTTGATAGTAGCAATTATGCGAACAGTAGAAAGCTTATGTCCTTAATGCACTGCTCAGTGTGCTGAACCCCAAACGTCGTTTGTGGATGTTTCGAACATCGAACATACACGTTTTGATAACTACGTGATAGTTCAGTTAAACGGTTTAGAGTTGAGGCACTAAAGACGTTTTCGAAACGTCACGGAACATATGAGATGTTTCGAGGGCTGAAATTGAGATTTCAGGCTCGTGCCCATGTCAAGAGGTATGAGACCTCCGACGATTTTCTTAGCCTGCAAACTAAGGGAGAAAAGCTCAATCGTTGAGCTTGTGCTCAGATTGTCTGAGTACAACAATCACTTTAATCAAGTGGGAGTTGATCTTCCAGATGAGATAGTGATGTTTCCCCAAAGTCATTGCCACCGAGCTGCTAGAGCTTCGTGATGAACTATAACATATCAGGGATAAATAAGATGATCCTTGAGGTATTCACGATGTTTGACACCGCGAAAGTAGAAATCAAGAAGGAGCATCAATCGTTGATGGTCAGTGAGACCACTAGTTTCAAGAAGGGCAAGGGCAAAAAGGGATACTTCATGAAACGGCAAATCAGCTGCTGCACCAATGAAGAAACCCGAGATTGAACCCAAACCCGAGACTAAGTGCTTCTGTAATAAGGGGAACAGTCACTAGAGCGGAATTACCCTAGATACTTGGTAGATGAGAAGGCTGGCAAGGTCGATAGAAGTATATTGGATATACATTATGTTAATGTGTACTTTACTAGTACTCCTAGTAGCACCAGGGTATTGGATACCGGTTCGGTTGCTAAGTATTAGTAACTCGAAATAAAAGCTACGGAATAAACGGAGACTAGCTAAAGGTGAGCTGACGATATATATTGGAAGTGTTTCCAAGGTTGATCAAGCATCGCACGCTCCCTCTACCACCGAGATTGGTGTTTGCGTTGAGCATAGACATGATTGGATTATGTCTATCGCAATACGGTTATTCATTTAAGGAGAATAATGGTTACTCTATTTGAATAATACCTTCGATGGTCATGCACCTGAAGGAATGGTTTATTGAATCTCGATCGTAGTGATACACATTTTCATGCCAAAAGATATAAGATAGTAATGATAGTACCACTTACTTGTGGCACTGCCATATAAGTCATATTGGTATATATGCATGAAGAAACTCCATGCAAATGGACCGTTTGAACTCACTTGATTTTGAATCACTTGAGATATGCAAATCATACCACATGGGCAAGATGAGTGAAAAGCCTCGGTTTCAGTAAGATGGAACAAGATAGCAACTTGTTGGAAGTAACACATTTTGATGTGTGCAGTCCAATGAGTGCTGAGGCATGCAGTGAATATTGTTATGTTCTTACTTCACAGATGATTCGAGTAGATGTTAAGAATATTTACTTGATGAAACACATGTCTGAATTATTGAATGGTTCAAATAATTTCAGAGTGAAGTAGAAGATCATTAGAGGATAAAATGTCTATGATATGATCATAGAGATGAATATCTAAGTTACGAGTTTTGGCACACAATTAAGACATTGTGGAAATTGTTTCACAATTAATACCGCCTCGAACACCATAGTGTGATGGTGTGTCCGAACATCATAGTTGCACCCTATTGGATATGGTGCGTACCATGATGTCTCTTATCGAATTACCACTATTGTCCATGGGTTAGGCATTAGAGACAACCACATTCACTTTAAATAGGGCACCACGTAATTCCGATGAGATGACACCGTATGAATTATGGTTTAGAGAAACCTAAGTTGTCGTTTCTTAAAAGTTTGGGGCTGCGACGCTTATATGAAAAAGTTTCAGGTTGATAAGCTCGAACCCAAAGCGGATAAAATGCATCTTCATAGGAAACCCAAAACAGTTGGGTATACCTCCTAATTCAGATCCGAAAGCAATATGGATTGTTCCTAGAATCGGGTCCTTTCTCGAGGAAAAGTTTCTCTCGAAAGAATTGAGTGGGAGGATGGTGGAGACTTGATGAGGTTATTGAACCGTCTCTTCAACAAGTGTGTAGCAGGGCACAGGAAGTTGTTCCTGTAGCACCTACACCAATTGAAGTGGAAGCTTATGATATTGATCATGAAACTTCGGATCAAGTCACTACCAAACCTCGTGGGATGACAAGGATGCGTACTACTTCAGAGTGGTACGTAATCCTGTCTTGGAAGTCATGTTGCTGGACAACAATGAACCTACGAGCTATGGAGAAGCGATGGTGGGCCCGAATTCCGACAAATGGTTAGAAGCCATGAAATCCGAGATAGTATCCATATATCAGAACAAAGCATGGACTTTGGTGGACTTGCCCGATGATCGGCAAGCCATTAAGATAAATGGATCTTTAAGAAGAAGACGGACGTGGATGGTAATGTCACCGTCCATGAAGCTCGACTTGTGGCGAAAAGTTTTTCACAAGTTCAAGGAGTTGACTACGATGAGTTTTTCTCATCCGTAGCGATGCTTAAAGTCCGTCAGAATCATGTTAGCATTAGCTGCATTTATGAAATCTGGCAGATGGATGTCAAGACAAGCTTCCTTACTAGTTTTCGTAAGGAAAGGTTGTATGCAATACAATCAGAAAGGTTTTGTCAATCCTAAGGATGCTAAAAGGTATGCTAGCTCCAGCGATCCTTTTAAGGACTGGAGTGAGCATCTCGGAGTTGGAATGAATGCTTTGATGATGATCAAAGATTTTGGGTTTGTACAAAGTTTATGAGAAACTTGTATTTCCAAAGAAGTGAGTGGGAGCACTATAAAATTTCTGATGAGTATATGTTGATCAGAAATGATGTAGAATTTCTAGAAAGCATATAGGGTTATTTGAAAGGTGTTTTTCAATAGAAAACCTGGATTAAGCTACTTGAACATTGAGCATCGAGATCTATAAGGATAGATCAAAATGCTTAATAATACTTTCAAATGAGCACATACCTTGACATGATCTTGAAGGTGTTCAAGATGGACCAGTCAAAGAAGGAGTTCTTGCCTGAGTTGTAAGGTACGAAGTTAAGACTTAAAGCTCGACCACGGCGGAATAGAGAGAAAGGACGAAGGTCGTCTCCTATGCTTAAGACATAGGCTCTTCAGTATGCTATGTTGGGTACCGCACATGAAGTGTGCCTTGCCATGAGTCAGTCAAGGGGTACAAGAGTGATCCAAGAATGGCTCACAGGACAGCGGTCAAAGTTATCCTTAGTAACTAGTGGACTAAGGAATTTTCTCGATTATGGAGGTGGTAAAAGAGTTCGTCGTAAAGGTTACGTCGATGCAAGCTTAACACCTATCCGGATAGCTCTAAGTAGAGATACCGGATACGTATTATGGGGCAACAATTTAGAATAGCTCCAAGTGGAACAGTTATTTGGAATAGCTCCAAATAGAGCGGGGTAGCTGCATCTAGGAGATGACATAGAGATTTGTAAAGCACACACGGATCTGAAAGGTTCAGACCCGTTGACTAAAACCTCTCTCACAAGCAACATGATCAAACATAAAACTCATTGAGTGTTAATCACATAGTGATGTGAACTAGACTACTGACTCTAGTAAACTCTTGGGTATTAGTCACATGGCGATGTGACCTGTGAGTGTTAATCACATGGCGATGTGAACTAGATTATTGACTCTAGTGCAAGTGGGAGACTGTTGGAAATATGCCCTAGAGGCAATAATAAAAGTGTTATTATTATATTTCTTAGTTCATGATAATAGTCTTTTATTCATGCTATAACTGTATTATCCGGAAATCGTAATACACGTGTGAATACATAGACCACAATATGTCCCTAGTGAGCCTCTAGTTGACTAGCTCGTTGTGATCAACAGATAGTCATGGTTTCCTGGCTATGGACATTGGATGTCGTTGATAACGGGATCACATCATTAGGAGAATGATGTGATGGACAAGACCCAATCCTAAGCCTAGCACAAGATCATGTAGTTCGTATGCTAAAGCTTTTCTAATGTCAAGTATCATTTCCTTAGACCATGAGATTGTGCAACTCCCGGATACCGTAGGAGTGCTTTGGGTGTGCCAAACGTCACAACGTAACTGGGTGGCTATAAAGGTACACTACGGGTATCTCTGAAAGTGTCTGTTGGGTTGGCACGAATCGAGATTGGGATTTTGTCACTCCGTGTAAACGGAGAGGTATCTCTGGGCCCACTCGGTAGGACATCATCATAATGTGCACAATGTGACCAAGGGGTTGATCACGGGATGATGTGTTACGGAACGAGTAAAGAGACTTGCCGGTAACGAGATTGAACAAGGTATCGGTATACCGACGTGATCTTGACGTGAGCACATGCCTTGACGTGATCTTGAAGGTGTTCAAGATGGATCAGTCAAAGAAGGAGTTCTTGCCTGAGTTGTAAGGTATGAAGTTAAGACTTAAAGCTCGACCATGGCAGAATAGAGAGAAAGGAACGAAGGTCGTCCCCTATGCTTAAGACATAGGCTCTACAGTATGCTATGCTGTGTACCGCACCTGAAGTGTGCTTTACCATGAGTCAGTCAAGGGGTACAAGAGTGATCCAAGAATGGATCACAGGACAGCGGTCAAAGTTATCCTTAGTAACTAGTGGACTAAGGAATTTTCTCAATTATGGAGGTGGTAAAAGAGTTCGTCGTAAAGGGTTACGTCGATGCAAGCTTAACACCTATCCGGATAGCTCTGAGTAGAGATACCGGATACGTATAATGGAGCAACAATTTAGAATAGCTCCAAGTAGAACAGTTATTTGGAATAGCTCCAAATAGAGCGTGGTAGCTACATCTAGGAGATGACATAGAGATTTGTAAAGCACACACGGATCTGAAAGGTTCAGACCCGTTGACTAAAACCTCTCTCACAAGCAACATGATCAAACATAAAACTCATTGAGTGTTAATCACATAGTGATGTGAACTAGACTACTGACTCTAGTAAACTCTTGGGTATTAGTCACATGGCGATGTGACCTGTGAGTGTTAATCACATGGCGATGTGAACTAGATTATTAACTCTAGTGCAAGTGGGAGACTGTTGGAAATATGCCCTAGAGGCAATAATAAAAGTATTATTATTATATTTCCTTGTTCATGATAATTGTCTTTTATTCATGCTATAACTGTATTATCCGGAAATCGTAATACACGTGTGAATACATAGACCACAATATGTCCCTAGTGAGCCTCTAGTTGACTAGCTCGTTGTGATCAACAGATAGTCATGGTTTCCTGGCTATGGACATTGGATGTCGTTGATAACAGGATCACATCATTAGGAGAATGATGTGATGGACAAGACCCAATCCTAAGCATAGCACAAGGATCGTGTAGTTCGTTTGCTAGAGCTTTGCCAATGTCAAGTATCTTTTCCTTAGACCATGAGATTGTGCAACTCCCGGATACCGTAGGAATGCTTTGGGTGTACCAAACGTCACAACGTAACTGGGTGGCTATAAAGGTGCATTACAGGTATCTCCGAAAGTGTCTGTTGGGTTGGCACGAATCGAGACTGGGATTTGTCACTCCGTGTAAACGGAGAGGTATCTCTGGGCCCACTCGGTAGGACATCATCATATGCGCAATGTGACCAAGGAGTTGATCACGGGATGATGTGTTACGGAACGAGTAAAGTGACTTGCCGGTAACGAGATTGAACAAGGTATCGGTATACCGACGATCGAATCTCGGGCAAGTAACATACCGATAGACAAAGGGAATTGAATACGGGATTGATTAAGTCCTTGACATCGTGGTTCATCCGATGAGATCATCGTGGAACATGTGGGAGCCAACATGGGTATCCAGATCCCGCTGTTGGTTATTGACCGGAGAATGTCTCGGTCATGTCTGCATGTCTCCCGAACCCGTAGGGTCTACACACTTAAGGTTCGATGACGCTAGGGTTATAAAGGAAGCTTGTATGTGGTTACCGAATGTTGTTCGGAGTCCCGGATGAGATCCCGGACGTCACGAGGAGTTCCGGAATGGTCCGGAGGTAAAGATTTATATATATGAAGTCCTGTTTCGGCCATCGGGACAAGTTTCGGGGTCATCGGTATTGTACCGGGACCATCGGAAGGGTCCCGGGGGTCCACCGGGTGGGGCCACCTGCCCCGGGGGGCCACATGGGCTGTAGGGGGTGCGCCTTGGCCTACATGGGCCAAGGGCACCAGCCCCTAGAGGCCCATGCGCCAAGATAAAGGAAAAAGGGAAGAGTCCTAAAAGGGGAAGGCACCTCCGAGGTGCCTTGGGGAGGATGGACTCCTCCCCATCCTTAGCCGCACCCCTTCCTTGGAGGAGGGGGCAAGGCTGCGCCTCCCCCCTCTCCCTTGGCCCTATATATAGTGGGGAAAAGGAGGAGCAATCATACCCAAGGCCTTTGGTTGCCTCCCTCTCCCTCCCGTGACACATCTCCTCTCCCGTAGGTGCTCGGTGAAGCCCTGCGGGATTGCCACGCTCCTCCATCACCACCACGCCGTTGTGCTGCTGTTGGATGGAGTCTTCCTCAACCTCTCCCTCTCTCCTTGCTGGATCAAGGCGTGGGAGACGTCACCGGGCTGTACGTGTGTTGAACGCGGAGGTGCCGTCCGTTCGGCACTTGATCATCGGTGATCTGAATCAGGACGAGTACGACTCCATCAACCCCGTTCACTTGAACGCTTCCGCTTAGCGATCTACAAGGGTATGTAGATGCACTCTCCTTTCTACTCGTTGCTGGTCTCTCCATAGATAGATCTTGGTGAAATTCGTAGGAAAATTTTTGAATTTCTGCTACGTTCCCCAACAGTTGGCTCCCACATGTTCCACGATGATCTCATCGGATGAACCACGATGTCGAGGATTCAAGCAATCCCGTATATAATTCCCTTTGTCAATCGGACGTTACTTTCCCGAGATTCGATCGTCGGTATCCCAATACCTTGTTCAATCTCATTACCGGCAATTCACTTTACTCGTTCCGTAATGCATGATCCCATTGAGGGAGTCCTGGATTAGGGGGTATCCGGACAGCCGGACTATATACATCGTCCGGACTATTGGAGCGTGAAGATACAAGACTCAAGACTCCGTCCCGTGTCCGGATGGGACTCTCCTTTGCATGGAAGACAAGCTTGGCGATCCGGATATTGTATTTATTCCTTGTAACTGACTCCGTGTAAACCCTAGCCCTCTCCGGTGTCTATATAAACTGGAGAGGTTGGTCCTTAGAAGGCCAATCACAATTACAATCATAATCATCATAGGCTAGCTTCTAGGGTTTAGCCTCTACGATCTCGTGGTAGATCTACTCTTGTACTACTCATATCGTCAATATTAATCAAGCAGGAAGTAGGGTTTTACCTCCATCAAGAGGGCCCGAACCTGGGTAAACATTGTGTCCCTTGCTTCCTGTTACCATCAGCCTAAGACGGACAGATCGGGACCCCGTACCCGAGATCCACCGGTTTTGACACCGACATTGGTGCTTTCATTGAGAGTTCCTCTGTGTCATCGCTGCAAGGCTCGATGGCTCCTTCAATCACCATCAACAACACGGTCCAGGGTGAGACTTTTGTCCCCGGACAGATCTTCATGTTCGGTGGCTTCGCACTACGGGCCAATTCGCTTGGCCATCCGGAGCAGATCGAAAGCTACGCCCCTGGCCACCAGGTCAGGTTCAGAAACCTGAACTACACGGCCAATATCTGCGGAGACTTGATCTTCGACAGAATCGTGCCTATGACAGGAGTGCCGGGCAGTCATGATGAGCATGGCCTAGACCTGCTGACGGACAGTGCTTGGGATATTACCCCTGTAGTAGTCCCGGACCTAAATCCGGAGCAAACTGCATGGCCCAAGGACGGGTGGATGGACCCCGCCCCGCAGGCTGCACACTCATCGGAGTTAGAGCCGAACACAGGCCTCACTTCTAAGGAAGCCTGTGACTCCGGACCCCCGGACTCGTATCCGGTTGTACGTTCCAGTCCGCGCGCTCCCGAGCCCGCCGAGCCTGGATGGGCTCCGGTAATGGAATTTACCCTTTGGCGACATGCTGAACTCATTAAATTCTCTCTTTGTCAGGAGACTCTTGGCCGAATTATGTCCGGCTCGAGTGTGAAGCAGGCGACGAAGGAATTCGTTGCCCACCCACCACCCACTTCATTGCCACGGTTGATGATTTAACCGACGTGCTTGACTTCGACTCCGAAGGCATCGACGGTATGGACGACGATGCAGGAAAAGATTCAGAATCTCTGGGGTGCTGGACTACTACCTCGTCACACGATATATACATGGTGGACACGCCCAAGGAGGACGACAGTGACAATCTGGAAGATAAAACCCCCGGGCAAAAGCCAAAACAACGGCGCAGACGCCGCTCAAAGTCCGGCAGCAGTAAAAATAGCGACAAGTGTGCCAGAAAGATCGACACCCCAGTCAATTCGGAAGGCAACAATGACCATACGGACCCAGCAATGGAGCAGGACGAGCCAGGTCATGCCGAACACAGTTCGGAGCGGACGCCCGATCACAATGATCCCGAGGGACGAGTTCATCAAACTGCCCCAGGACAAGAACAAAGTCCGGATGATGATGCATTCATCATCCCAGAAACATGCGTGGAACGAGATAACCTCCACAGAAAGCTTATGGCCACCGCAAGAAGTCTAAAGAAGCAGAAGCAACGGCTAAAAGCCGCATAGGAAATGCTCAATCACAGATGGAATAAAGTGCTAGACACTGAAGAAAGATACAGCGACGATCGCCATACAAAGAGCTATCCAAAACGCAAGCTACTAGCAGAATTCTATGACGAGGCTGTCCCACCAAAGAATAACACAACTAGGAGGCCGGACGTACCACTACGTAACCGCAACAGAGCAGCTACCGACGCCGCGCATGATTTACGTGAGCACTTGGATGAGAAAGCCGACGCGGTTAGATCCATCTACGGATCTAAAGGACACAACCCGGTGCGGGACTAGGCCACCAAAACGATTATACCAATCGAATACCAGTTCGGAATAAACACCGGACACAACAACAGCCGACAGCATGCCACAGCACGTCCAGATACAGAGGGGCTGCTCACCCCATGTGCTTCACCGAAGAAGTACTGGACCATGAATTTCCACAGGGTTTTAAACCTGTGAGTATAGAGGCATACGACGGAAAGACAGACCCAGGGGTCTGGATCGAGGATTTTATCCTGCATATACACATGACTCGTGGGGATGACCTCCACGCCATCAAATACATTCCCCTCAAACTGAAGGGACCAGCTCGACACTGGTTGAAAGGCCTCCCCGAAAATTCAATTGGGAGTTGGGAGGAACTCGAGGACGCTTTCAGGGCCAATTTTCACAGGAATTCTGTCCGGCCTCCAGATGCGGACGATTTAAGTCACATAATCCAACAGCCCGGAGAGTCCGCCCGCAAGCAGATTCCTCACTAAGAAGAATCAAATTGTCGATTGTCCGGATGCCGAAGCCTTAGTGGCATTCAAACACAGCATCCGCGACGAGTGGCTCGCCAGACACCTCTGCCAAGAAAAGCCAAGGACAATGGCAGCCTTAACAAGCCTTATGACCCGCTTTTGCGCGGGTGAAGATAGCTGGTTGGCCCGTAAAGGCACCAGTGATCCCAGCACATCCGAAATAAGGGATGGCAACGGGAAGCCACGGTGTAATAAAAACAAACGTCAAAACAAGGAAGAGAGCCCGGACAACACAACGGTAAACGCCGGATTCAGGGGCTCTCGACCCGATTAGCAAAAGAAGCCACTTAAAGGTTGTAAAGAGGGACCGTCCGGTCTGAACAGAGTCCTGGACAGACTGTGCCAAATTCATGGCACCCCCGACAAACCTGCAAACCACATGCACAAAGAGTGCTGGTTCTTCAAGCAGGCTGGAAAATTAAATGCCGAACACAAGGGAAGGGAAACACCAAGTGAAGACGAGGATGAACCTCGTCAGCCGAACACTGGGGGACAGAAAAATACCCACCAGAGGTCAAAACAGTAAACATGATCCACGCGACTCACACATCCACGAGAAGGCACGAACGCGCGCTCAAAGACGTGTACGCTATAGAGCCCATCGTACCCACACCTAACTACTGGATGGCTTGTTCGATCAGCTTCGATCACATGGACCGCCTGACTAGTATTCGACGCGGAGGATCAGAGGCCTTGGTGCTAGACCCAATAATCGATGGATACCATCTCACCCACGTCCTTATGGACGGCGGCAGTAGTCTCAATTTAATATACCAGGACACTGTCCGCAGAATGGGGATAGACCCATCCAGAATCAGCCAAAGCAACACCACCTTTGAAGGGTGATACCAGGCGTGGAAGCCTACGGCTGGGGCTCCGTCATGCTGGAGGTAAAATTCGGCTCCCCAGGCAACTCCAGAAGCGAAGAACTACTTTTCACCATCGCACCCTTCCGAAGCAGCTATCACGCATTGCTTGGAAGAGCGGTCGTCGTCCGCTTCAACGCCATACCGCACTATGCCTACCTTACACTCAAGATGCCCAGTCTACGTGGCGTCATCACCATTAACGGAAACACAGAGCGCTCTTCACGCGCAGAGGAACACGCGACGGCCCTAGAGGCCAGACTATAAGCGGCCTCCAATATCAGAAATCATGACTGGTCATTAAGACCACAGACACGGTTAGATGAGTCCGGCAGCCCGGATAAAACTGAACCAGGGCACCGTATATGTAAACCCACAAAGGACACCAGGGGCTATAAATATTTAATATAGCCCCACACTTGGCTCAACCTTATTGGCAGGCCAAGATCTTACACCTTTACTATCCATCGCATACTTACGTTGTACTCTCCTACACGAGTTCTTTTTTACAAACACAACGCGTGCGATACCCTTCCAGGAAACGGCACAACGGAGACAAAGGCTCAGACGTGCAGCAGGGCCCCTCTCAAAGGTTTCTCTTTAGATTAAGCCCATGTGTAAACCTTTTATATTGCCTCTTGTTGTTCACACATCCCATGGGTACTACACCCACAGAGGATACTGCCGTTATTGGCATTTCGCCACGACAGACTAATGCACGTACCTGGAACTACAGGGTTTATAATGAATGGGCATTCTTCAGCCCATTTTCTGTTATAAAGTCCGAATACCTTCGGGAGTGTTCGGCGTCACGAGTTTGGCCTTATATGCATCAGCTCCGAATTATGTCTTTGGTCAAATGTTGGGTTTGCCTGGCTCCTG
This sequence comes from Triticum dicoccoides, assembly GCF_002162155.2. Taxonomy (NCBI): domain Eukaryota; kingdom Viridiplantae; phylum Streptophyta; class Magnoliopsida; order Poales; family Poaceae; genus Triticum; species Triticum dicoccoides. The sequence continues at coordinate 244,537,488 of NC_041391.1, forward strand.
GGTGTGCCGCCTTACGTTCCGTTCTTATCGGCTAAGGCGGCCAAAGGAGAACTACTGCAATTGTGCCCTGGTTATTCCGGATGAGCACCTCAGTAGAGAAAGCCGAAAACTGACTGTCATGATACAGCGCGAGACTGTTCAACCACTCGAAGACCTACCGGAATCTTTAGGGTCCCTCCGCATTAACGGAGGACCATTTCACGGTCATGTACACATGCGCCCGTATTCGAATGCACGCAAAGGTTCCAGGGGCTACACAGTAGCCCCACCGTTAGACTCCCATGGCTAAGCGAAAGTGTTACAGCTATATAGTTCGGTTGCCTAGTTCGACGTGCGATCACCTCCTTAATGGACCAAGACGTTGGATCAAGTGTGATTGCGCATATTTTTTGCACGAACACCCCCGCATTGTATGCGTGGGGGCTGAAGCCAACGACTGCCAACTTTCGGATCATATATATATATATATATATATATATATATATATATATATATATATATATAGCCGCATAGGAGACACAATAATACTTTTAGGCAAAAAGTATAAATATAGCCTTATAGCCAAAATAACATTGTTTTTACAATGATTTGATCTGTCACTCGAATAAGACATTCTTCGAGCACTGTGCCTCTATTAAGCGGGCACCTTCTGTTACCTGCGCCAAGTAGTGCTCGGCCGGATACTGGCCTCCCGCCGGATTCTGGGTCGCTACAACGGTGGCCTCCATATCTGTCCAATATGCTTTAACGCGGGCAAGAGCCATTTGTGCACCCTCTATACACGCCGACCTCCTCATGGCATCGATCTGAGGCACGGCCCCAAGGAACTACGGCACCAAACCAAAGTAACTGTCCGGCTTAAGCCCCTTTGGCCGAAGATGGTCTATTACAGACCGCATTGCAAGCCCGGACAACCTATGAAGCTCTGCCACAGCAGCCATTTTCTCACTTAACGGCATTGAATTGCGACCATAAAAGCTTCTCCACCTCTTTATCACCTTGATCCTCGAAAAACTCGGCTGCATCAGCGGTACTCTTCTCCAAGTCCGCATACGCATCTGCAGGACTCCAGCGTCCATCCAGGGTAGCATACTTCGGATCCAAAAACTTCGTCCGCAGTAAGTAGGAGCCCCCAGCCGCGATTTTACCAGCCTATTGAAGCTCCTCCCGCACACCCCTGACATCGGTCCGCATCTCCTTGGTGGCATTAAGTGCCTTGTTCAGGTCGGCCGAACAAGCCTTATGCTCCTTTTCAAGGAGTTCATACCGGTCGGCGGCATTTTTCAACTCCACAGCCATTTCGGCTATCTTTTCCTCGCTTCGGTGATGAGCAGCCTGTTCGGCTCTCAATTCTTCGGCCGCCTTTAGGGCAGCCGCACTGCTAACCCGAGCTTGTTCCTTGGCCTGGGCAAGTTCCGCCCTCAGTGCTTCCACGGCAGCAGCACCATCTGCAGTCCAAGCATATTGCATTAATATTATGCCCCTCTCTTATTTTCCTATACAACATAATAAGGAAAGCAGAGCACATAACTTGTGACTCGTCCAGCCGCTCGTTCACCAGCGTGATATCGGCGTCAATAGATACGATCTGCCTCCTTAGCTCGGCAACTTCAACGGACTGGTCGGCTGCCGGACCCTTAGATACCTGCGCATATGCACAGCACAATCATTACTATATGATCCCCCGTTTGCCACCTAGGGCGGGCAACCAGAGTCTCGGGGGCTACTATCCATATGGAGCACACCTAGCGCGTGCCTCACAGCCAAAAAATAGATTATTTTTCACTACATACCTCAAAGCCTCTGAGCAGGCTCGTAAATGCTTCATTCAAACCGCTTGTGGTGGATGAAATCTTCTTGAGCACCGCGCTCATTAATGAGCGGTGCTCCTCCGAGAGCGCAGCTCACTCCAGAAGGCCTGTCAGTATGTTCGGCTGGGCATCAAACTGTGTCGCACCCTTCTCATCGCCCCCTGTGGGAGCCAAACGCTCCGGGCTCAGGGCGGCTGACGCATTTGCTTCCGGCTTCGATAGATCCGGACTCCTCCATGATGACACCTCGGTGTCGCCCGCTTCATGAGGCGGAGAGGTAGGTGGGGTCTCGCTCTCCATCATCTCCGGAGGAAGATCCCCCGAAGATGAACTCTGTTGAGAAGAGCTGCTAGCCGGACTGCAAAAGACGAATCCTGGTTATTGATCTCGGAGAAACACAATACCTTCGAATTAACGATTAACTTACAGCTTGTTAGAGGGCTGGCCCGTTGGTGGGCATGACACGGTGAGGGTGCCCGTCGGGGCAGAGCCCCCTGGTGATACCTTTTCCCTGGTTTGGGCATCTCCGTCTCCAAGTCTTCAGAGGCGGCCCTTTTCTTCCGGCGCCGGGAGGAGGCTTTAGCCTCCCCTTCCCGACTATCCTCCTCAGGGGAGGTAACAATTCCCCCGGTTCAGATGCGCAGTGTGTGAAGTTCGGTTTCTTTGTTCTTCCCCTTGTCTTTCCCAGAGGGCACTTTGCTGAGCACCCGGTCAAGCATCTTGGCAATGGTGGGATTAGGCAAGCCTTCGGGAAGTGGCGTCGGACACCTGATTCTCTCCGCCTTGCTGAGCAATTCCTGGCCACAGATGATTTTCAGAATAACAACTATGACAAATATAAAACAAAGTGTCTGGTATCAAGGTTACTTACTTGGGTATCTAGGCGATTGCAGCTTAGGCCCGCATCCTTGGTGGTGTCCGGACACTCACCTTGTGGTCCGAAGAATAATTTACACATCCCTTCAAGCTTCAGGCCGAAGAAGTGCTTAACAGTCCGCGGACCCTCTGGATTGAACTCCCACATCTGGAGAGGCTAGCGTTGGCACGGCAACATCCGTCGGATTAACATCACTTGAATTATGCTGACAAGGTTAATGTCCCTCTCAAGAAGCTCCCGGATGAGGCTCTGCAGTATTGGTACATCGCCAGCGGGCCCCCAATTCCGTCCTACGTCGGTCGAAGATGCCAGTTGTGACGGAGGGCCCGAGCAGAACTTGGGGGCGGTCACCCACTTTGTGCCTCTGGGGGCCGTAACATAAAACCACCTCCGTTGCCATACATCGGATACTTCTGGGAAAGAACCCTCTGGCCATGGGGCATCGGTGTTCCTGCTTATTATAGCACCTACGCACTCGGCATGTCGCCCCTCGATCATCTTCGGCTTCACATTGAAGGTCTTGAGCCATAAGCCGAAGTGTGGGGTGACGTGGAGAAAAGCCTCGCACACAATGATGAACGACGAGATATGGAGGATAGCGTCCGGAGCTAGATCATGAAAATCCAACCCGTAATAGAACATGAGCCCCCTCACAAAGGTATCAAGGGTGAAGCCCAAGCCGCGGAGGAAGTGAGGGACAAACACGACACTCTCATTGGGCTCCGGTGTAGGGATGACCTGCCCTGGAGCAGGAAGCCTATGCTAGATGTCGGCGGTCAGATATCCGACCTCCCTAAGCCTCACAATGTCCTCCTCTTGGATCAAGGAGGCCACCCACCGGCCTTGAGGGTTGGATCCGGACATATTAGAAGATCTGGGGTGCTGGAGCTTAGGTCTCGGGTGCTAAAACTCGAGGTGCGGGAAGGCGCAAGGGAGGTGGAAAAGAGGTATAGGCCTCGGCCCCTTTATAAAGAGGGTGAATATCAAGAGTCCTCAGCGTGACCGCTTGAGGCTTATCTAAAAAACACACGGAGTCATGCCAACGGTCGTCGTGGGGTTGCGCACGCCCATGTTGATGGAAGATCCCATAATAAAAGGAACATGATCTCTGCTTTGGCAGGACGTGTCAATGAAACCGCCTCGCAACACGAGTCAAGGTGGGGCGAGAAACGCCGGTTCGTGTTGGACCGGGCCACGATGCAAAGGCACGACGTACGGAGATTGCCAGCAGTTCAGATTTATGTTATGTTCCCTACGATGGTGTGTGAGAAACACCTCGCAGATCTGGACACGGTCTAAGTGTTCGATAACTACTTTGGAGTATTCGGAGATGGAACCTGCCTTGCAATGCCGAAGACAAGACTGCACGCCGGACTCATCGTCATTTAAGCTTGGTTCAGGGGCTACTGAGGGAGTCCTGGATTAGGGGATATCCGGACAGCCGGACTATATACATCGTCCGGACTATTGGAGCGTGAAGATACAAGACTCAAGACTCCGTCCCGTGTCCGGATGGGACTCTCCTTTGCGTGGAAGACAAGCTTGGCGATCCAGATATTGTATTTCCTTCCTTGTAACTGACTCCGTGTAAACTCTAGCCCTCTCCGGTGTCTATATAAACATGCCTTATCAATGACATCCAATGTCCATAGTCAGGAAACCATGACCATTTGTTGATCAACGAGCTAGTCAACTAGAGGCTCACTAGGGACATGTTGTGGTCTATGTATTCACACATGTATTACGGTTTCCGGTCAATACAATTATAGCATGAATGATAGACAATTATCATGAACAAGGAAATATAATAGTAACCATTTTATTATTGCCTCTAGGGCATATTTCCAATAGTGCTTAGCTTTGGGTTCAATCTTGCGGTGTCCTTTCCCAGTGACAGTAGGGGCAGCAAGGCACGTATTGTATTGTTGCCATCGAGGATAAAAAGATGGGGTTTTCATCATATTGCTCGAGTTAATTCCTCTACATCATGTCATCTTACTTAATGCGTTACTCCGTTCTTTATGAACTTAATACTCTAGATGCATGTTGGATAGCAGTCGATGTGTGGAGTAATAATAGTAGATGCAGAATCGTTTCGGTCTACTTGACACGGATATGATGCCTATGTTCATGATCATTGCCTTAGATATTGTCATAACTTTGTGCTTTTCTATCAATTGCTCGGCAGTAATTTATTCACCCACCGTATTATTTTCTATCTCAAGAGAAGCCTCTAGTGAAACCTATGGCCCCCGGGTCTCTTTTCCATCATACAAGTTTCCGATCTACAATTTTAGTTTCCGATCTACTATTCTTGCAATCTTTTACTTTCCGATCTATAAACCAAAATACCAAAAATATTTACTTTCTCGTTTATCTATCTCTATCAGAACTCACTTTTGCAAGTAACTGTGAAGGGATTGACAACCCCTTTATTGCGTTGGGTGCAAGTTTGTTTGATTGTTTGTGCAGGTATTCGATGATTTGTGTATTATCTCCTACTTGATTGATACCTTGGTTCCCAAATTGAGGGAAATACTTATCTCTACTTTGTTGCATCACCCTTTCCTCTTCAAGGGAAAAACCAACACAAGCTTAAGAAGTAGCAGTCATGCATCCTTGATGAATGGTCTATTCTTGTTGAATCTCGATCATAGTGATACACATATTCACAATATTGATGCCAAAAGATGCAAATTTGATAATGATAGTGCAACATACTTGTGGCACTGCCGTTTAGGTCATATTGGTGTAAAGTGCATGAAGAAACTCCATGCAGATGGACTTTTGGAATCACTTGATTATGGATCATTTGATACTTGCAAACCATGCCTCATGGGCAAGATGACTAAAACTCCATTTCCCCAAACAATGGAGCGAGCTAATGACTTATTGGAAATAATACATACCGATGTATGCGGTCCGATGAGTGTTGAAGCATGCGGCGGGTATCGTTATTTTCTGACCTTCACCGATGATTTGAGTACGTATGGGTATATCTACTTGATGAAACACAAGTATGAAACATTTGAAAAGTTCAAAGAATCGCAGAGTGAAGTGGAGAATCATCATAACAAGAAAATAAGGTTTCTATGATCTGCTCACGGAGGCGAATATTTGAATTACGAGTTTGGCCTTCATTTAAAACAATGTGGAATTGTTTCACAACTCACGCCACCTGGAACACCACAGTGTAATGGTGTGTCCGAACATTGTAATCATACTTTTTTAGATATGGTGCGTTCTATGATGTCTCTTATCGATCTACCACTATCGTTTTGGGGTTATGCATTAGACAAAACCACATTCAGATTAAATAGGGCACCGTCTAAATCCGTTGAGACGACACAATATGAACTGTGGTTTGGCAAGAAACCTAAGCTGCCGTTTCTTAAAGTTTGGGGATGCGATGCTTATGTCAAAAGGCTTCAGCCTGATAAGCTCGAACCTAAATTAGAGAAGTGTGTCTTCATAGGATACCCTAATGAAACTATTGGGTACACCTTTTACCACAGATCCAAAGGCAAGATCTTTGTTGCTAAGAATGGGTCCTTTATAGAGAAGGAGTTTCTCTCGAAAGAAGTGAGTGGGGGGGAAGTAGAACTTGATGAGGTAACTATACCTTCTCTCAAATTGGAAAGTAGCACATCACAGAAAACCATTCCCGTGATGCCTACACCAACTAGAGAGGAAGCAAATGATAATGATCATGAAACTTCAGATCAAGTCACTACTAAACTCCGTAGGTCAACCAGAACACGTTCCGCACCAGTGTGGTACGGTAATCCTATTCTGGAAGTCATGTTATTAGACCAAGGCGAACCTACAATCTATGAAGAAGCTATGATGAGCCCAGATTCCGACAGATGGCTTGAGGCCATGAATTCTGAGATAGGATCCATCTATGAGAACAAATTATGGACTTTGGTAGACTTGCCCGATGATCGGCAAGCCATAGACAATAAATGGATCTTCAATAAGAAGACTAGCGCTAATGGTAATGTTATTGTCTACAAACCCTGACTTGTCGTGAATGGTTTTCAACAAGTTCAAGGAGTTGACTACGATGAGACTTGCTCACTCGTAGCGATGCTTAAGTCTGTCCAAATCATGTTAGCAATTGCCGCATTTTATGATTATGAAATCTGGCAAATGGATGTAAAAACTGCATTCCTTAATTGATTTCTTAAAGAAGAGTTGTATATGATGCAACCAGAAGGTTTTGTCGATCCCAAAGGACTAACAAAGTGTGCAAGCTCCAGCGATCCATCTATGGACTGGTGCAAGCATCTCAGAGTTGGAATATACGCTTTGATGATGTGATCAAAGCATATGGTTTTATACAGACTTATGGTGAAGCATGTATTTACAAGAAAGTGAGTGGGAGCTCTGTAGCATTTCTGATATTATATGTGGATGGCATATTATTGATTGGAAATGATATAGAATTTCTAGATAGCATAAAAGGATACTTGAATAAGAATTTTTCAATGAAAGACCTTGGTGAAGCTGCTTATATATTGGGCATCAAGATTTATAGGGATAGATTGAGACGCCTGATAGGACTTTCACAAAGCACATACCTTGGCAAAGTTTTGAAGAAGTTTAAAATGGGTCAGTCAAATAAATGGTTCTTGCCTATGTTACAAGGTGTGAAATTGAGTTAGACTCAAAGCCCAGCCAATTCAGAAGATAGAGAGAGAATGAAAGTAATTCCCTATGCCTCAGCCATAGATTCTGTCATGTATGCTATGCTATGTACCAGACTTGATGTGTGCCTTGCCATAAGTTTGGCAGGGATGTACCAAAGTAATCCAGGAGTGGATCACTAGACAGCGGTCAAGAACATCCTGAAGTACCTAAAAAGGACCAAGGATATGTTTATCATTTATGGAGGTAATGAAGAGCTCGTCGTAAATGGTTACGTCGATGCTAGCTTCGACACCAATCCGGATGACTCTAAGTCACAAAACGGATACGTATTTATATTGAATGGTGGAGCTGTCAGTTGGTGCAGTTCCAAGTAGAGCATCATGGCGGGATCTATGTGTGAAGCGGATACATAGATGCTTCGAAAGCAGCACATGAAGGAGTCTAGATGAAGGAGATCATATCCGATCTGGATGTAATACCCAGTGCATCGGGTCCAATGAAAATCTTTTGTGACAACACTGGAGAAATTGCCTTGGTAATGGAATCCAGGTTTCACAACAGAACCAAACACATCAAGAGACGCTTCAACTCCGTCTGTGAAAAGGTCAAGGATGGAGACATAGAGATTTTCAAAATACATACGGATCTAAATGTAGCAGACCCGTTGACTAAGCCTCTTCCACGAGCAGAACATGATCAGCACCAAGACTCCATGGGTGTTAAATTGATTACAATGTAATCTAGATTATTGACTCTTGTGCAAGTGGGAGAATGAAGGAAATATGCCCTAGAGGTAATAATAAAGTTGTTATTTTATATTTCCTTATTCATGGTAAAGGTTTATTATTCATGCTAGAATTGTATTGGTCGGAGTCTTAAATACATGTGTGAATACATAAACAAATACCGTGTCCTCTACTAGACTATCTCGTTGATCAAAGATGGTTAAGGTTTCCTAACCATAGACATGTGTTGTCATTTGATAATGGTATCACATCATTAGGAGAATGATGTGATGGACAAGACCCATCCGTTAACTTAGCATATTGATCGTTCAGTTTATTGCTATTGCTTTCTTGATGACAAATACATATTCCTTCGACTATGAGCTTATGCAACTCCCGGATACCGGAGGAATACCTTGTGTTCTATCAAACGTCACAACATAACGGTGTGATCATAAAGATGCTCTACCGGTATCTCCAAAGGTGTTTGTTGAGTTGGCATAGTTGAGATTAGGATTTGTCACTCTGAGTATCAAAGAGGTATCTCTGGGCCCTCTCGGTAATACACATCATAAGAAGCCTTGCAAGCAAAGTGACTAAGGAGTTAGTTGCAAGATTATGTATTACGAAACGAGTAAAGAGACTTGATGGTAACGAGATTGAACTAGGTATGAAGATACCGACGATTGAATCTCGGGCAAGTAACATACAGGTGGACAAAGGTAATTACATATGTTTTCATAAGGTTCGACCGATAAAGATCTTCGTAGAATTTGTAGGAGGCAATATGGGAATCTAGGTTCCGTTATAGGTTATTGAACGGAGAGGTGTCTCGGCCATGTCTACATAGTTCTCCAACCCATAGGGTTCGCACGCTTAACGTTCATTGACGATATAATGTTACATGGGTTATATGATTTGGTGATCGAATGTTATTCAGAGTCCGGATGAGATCACGGACATGACGAGGAGCTCTGTAATGGTCCGGAGGTAAAGATTGATATATAGAACGATGGTATTCGGACACCGGAAGAGTTTCGGGGTGCACCGGGTAGTCATCGGTTCGCCGGAAGGGGTTTCGGACACCCCCGGCAGGTGTATGGGCCTAATGGGCCAAGGGGGGGGCAGACCAGCCCACAAGGGGGTTGGCGCATCCCTCTCCTTGGCCTCCGGCCCTAGGCAAGGAATGGGGGAGGGCTAGCCCCTCCTGACTTCCCCTCCACATAGGAGAAAGGAAAGGGGGGGTGCAACCCTACAGTCGGTGTCAAAACCGGCAGATCTCGGGTAGGGGGTCCTGAACTGTGCTTCTAGGCGGATGGTAACAGGAGACGAGGGACACAATGTTTTTACCCAGGTTCAGGCCCTCTCGATGGAGGTAATACCCTACGTCCTGCTTGATTAATTTTGATGATATGGGTAGTACAAGAGTAGATCTACCACGAGATCAATGAGGCTAAACCCTAGAAGCTAGCCTATGGTATGATTGTTGAGATGTAATGTTGTGTCCTACGGACTACAGCCCTCCGGTTTATATAGACACCGGAGAGGCTAGGGTTACACAGAGTCGGTTACAATGGTAGGAGATCTACATATCCGTATTGCCAAGCTTGCCTTCCACGCCAAGTAAAGTACCTTCCGGACACGAGCCGGAGCCTTCAATCTTCTATCTTCGTAGTCTGGGAGTCCGGCGGATATTGATAGTCCGGCTATCCGGACACCCCCTAGTCCAGGACTCCCTCAGTAGCCCCTGAACCAGTCTTCAATGACGATAAGTCTGGCGTGCATAATGTTCGGCATTGCAAGGCGGGTTCCTCCCTTGAATAATCCAGAGAAGATAATGAACACTAGGATAGTGTCCGGCTCTGCAAAATAATTTCCACATTCCAACGTAGAGAGAATAAAACATATACACCGATCTAATCTGCTGACGTATTATGCGGCATGACATCACACCGGCACCAAGCCTTTGTTTGAATTACTGTACCACTTCGGCACGTTCAGCGAAGCGGTTTCCTTGGCACGTCCTGTCAAAGAAGAGATCATGTTCCCCTCTTCCCGGGATTCTCATCAATACCTGCGTGGGTAACCCAACCGCGCCATTGATGGTGGCGCTTGGGGGATAAGCGATTTTTACCAGGCCGGTGAGGGACGCATAGTTTTGTCCGCCTATATATAAGGGATAAGGATTTACCTTCTCACCTACGCCTTCTTCCTCCTTTGCTCATCCATCCCTGCGAACCCAAGCTCCAACGCTCAAGCTCGTGCATTCCGCCTCAACCCTTCCCCGAACATGTCCGGAGGGGGAGGCAAGTGGATGACCTCCACCGCCAAGGAGGAGGACATCACCAAGCTGCGCGACGCCGGATACCTTTCCGGAAACATTACGCATCGGCTGCCCGACGCGGGGCAGCTCGTTCCTACCCCAGGACCTCACGAGAGGGTCGTTTTCCTTCCCCACTTCCTCCGCGGACTGGGCTTTCCGCTCCATCCATTCGTTCGGGGGCTCATGTTTTACTACGGCCTGGATTTCCACGATTTGGCGCCGAACTTCGTCCTCAACATCTCGGCGTTTATCGTCGTGTGCGAGGCCTTTCTCTGCATCCGGCCCCACTTCAGCCTGTGGCTCAAGACCTTCAACGTCAAGCCGAAGATCGTGAAGGGGGCGCAAGCGGAATGCGGAGGCGCTATGTTGGGCAAGCTGCCCAACGTCCCTTGGCTAGAGGGGACCTTCGTGGACTCCGTCAAGGGGTGGCAATCGGGGTGGTTCTATATCACTGAGCCGCGCGAGCCCACATGGGCGGCGGCCCCCGAATTTAGATCTGGAATCCCCACGCAGCTCACCTCCTGGAAAGAGAAGGGCTTGCAGTGGGGTAATCCGGTGGAGGTGACGGGACTTCGAACCTGCATCAAAAAGCTGGTGAGCAATGGGCTCCGGCTCGTCGACGTAGTCCAGGTCATGCTCCTCCGGCGGATTCTCCCATGCCAGGAAAGGGCATTTACTCTGTGGGAGTTTAATCCGGAACAGCACCAGACGCTGAGCGGGCTCTTCGATACAACATACGAAGGTGCCTGGAGGGTGCTGTTCAAGAGCGCTGATGCGCCCGCATCCGCGACCGAAGACCGCGGATTCAGCTTGCGGTCTCCGACTGACGGGGTAAGTGATTCGACCCCATTACGGGACACTTGTAGTAATTTAGATTGACTCTAGCGAGGTTTTTAATCTGCCTCTTTCCTTCGACAGGAATGGATGGAGAAGGCCGAGCTGATTATCAGTCCGGCTTCCATGCCAGAAGAACCAGTGAATGCCCAATTAGCAAGGCTGCTGGTTCCGGCACCGTACGTGGTGCCGGAGAAGAAGGCCAAGAAGGTGGCCGCGGGGACTCGAAAGAGTTCCCGCAATCAAGCGTCTGACGACGACGAGGATTCCTCCCCCGAAGACGAGGAGGAGGAGGAGGAGTACTCTCTCCCAGAGGAGGGGGAGAAGAAGAGGAAGGCCTCCCCAATCGGGGTGGCCGAAGGGTCCAAGAGGGGGAGAACCATCCCCCCGGACAGTTTCGCCAACATCAACGTTGGCGAGGAAGAGTTGCCTCCAAGGGCCCGGCGTCCGGCAAGATCGTAAGTACCCGGATCATTCATATGCCGTATTATAGTATGTCACACAGTGTCCTTCTAATGCCGCACTGTTTCTTTAGTCCGGCCGGTGACGACTTTCCCAACTCGATGAGCGGGTCGTTGGCGCCGTCGGATGTAAATTCCATCCCGACTGCCTCTACCCCACGCGCCGAAGACGACGAGGCGGAATACCATAGGGGGACGCGCCAGGAGGAGGCTCTGGAGGCGCCGTCAGGCAGCCTCCCGGACTTTGTGCCGGACTCGACTCCGGAACCCGTAGCGGTTCCAGAGTCCGGCAAGCAGCCCCCTCGAAGGAGGGGCAGGACCGTGACGCCGGTGGCCTCCGTCCAACCGGAGGCACCGGACAACCTGCTGGAGGCGCTCAAAGGCGCCTCCATTGAGGAAGAACACCGCACTCTCATGAGTGCGGTGATTGAGAAGGTCCAGCTCGCCAAGGGCGGGCTGACCGAAGCCTGCAATAGCCTTCTAACAGGCTTTGAGGTAAGAAGTTTAAAATTAAGCAATATAATACCGCATAGACAGTAGCCCCTGATGCTTAGTCCGGTGTTCGGAAAGAAAAGCCGGACTGAGGATCTTTAACAAGATATATGCAGGGTTTCTAAAATATGTCAATATGGGTTTGCAAGCTGCGCTGTTGACCTCTGCCGCATTGACAGCGGAGGTCGAGGCGCTGAAGAAGGACCTTGAGCGGTCGGAGCAAGAGCTCGGCCATGCCAAGAGGCAGCTCAAGGAAAAAGAAGGTGAATAACACCACTTTAAATATGTACCTTACAGAAAAGGGTTTTGGTTGCAAACAAGATTAACAAGGATAAAATGTGCAATGCAGGGGCCACGAACGAGGTGGCAGCCCTGAAAGATGCCGTGTCCGTGGCCGAACGCAATGCGGCCACGGAACGGACTGAGCGAGAAAAGCAAGCGGCGCTGGTGGCGGAGGTTCGGCAAGAGCTCCAGGCTCTCATGAAAAAGCATGAGAGTTTGGAGCGTGACTCCAAGACTCGAGAGTCCGAGCTTGCCTCGGCTCTCAAAAGTGCCAAATCCGCCAAGGCCGAGGCCCAGAGGGCCCGTGAGGAGGTAGAGGACATGAAGAAGATAGCAGCGGGTAAGGCGTTTTTCATGCAGAGCAAGCATGTTAATGTAAATTACCGAATACTTACCCGAATTCGGAGCTCTCCAAGGGCATTTGCAGATCTGCCGCGTAGTGCGTCTGATGCCGCTGCGTTCTATCGTGGCGAGGAGGGGAGCTCAACGGAGAAGGTCTTCTGGTCTCAGTACGCTGAGGCCGGCCATCCGGTGCCCCCAAGTGACCAGCTGAAGCAGCTGGTCGAACTCCACAAGGTAGCTGAGGAGGCCATGAAGGGCCTCACAGTCCGGCTGTGGCCCGGGCAGGCCCTGCCTGGCAGCTACTTTGGCCTAGTGCGGCGGCTAGTTGACGCGGGCCCAAGGCTGGATGTGATCAAGCGATCCGCCTGCATTGAAGGCGCTCGTCGAGCCCTTGCCCGCATAAAGGTGCAATGGGGCAAGCTGGATGCGGAGAAGCTTCTCACGGATCCGCCGCCGCCGGGCAAGGAGCACCGTACGACGGAGCGTTATTATAAAGTTGTCCTGAAGGGAGCCCGCGATATCGCGGATGAGTGTCCCCTTAATGTAATCCTTGAGTGAACTCGCTGTGTGTTTATCCTGTGCGCCGAAAACTTCGTTTATATGCGCCATGAGCAACGCTTTTGTTTAATTTAAAATATTACCTTCTGTGCGGCCGTTTGTTAAATCTGAGAGATGGCAAGTCGTTGGCTTCAGCCCCCAAGCCACGAGTGCTGGGGTGTTCGGTGATAAACTTGAGCACTCTTGTTCCCATCTTTGGGTCCATCTAGGGAGGCGCTCAACACGATGAACCAGGCGATCGGACTTATAATGCTTGAACACTCTCACTTAGCCATAGAATTCTATAATTTTAAATTTCGGTGAAGCCCCTGGTATTCGGAAGACCGAATCCGGGGCGCTATCCACGCCTTCGTCGGACATCATCCGGAACTTCGCTCGAAGCGGCATGAGTCTTTAGGGACCCGAAAAGACCTCTCGAACAGCGACCAGTCTCTCGCCTTATCATGCCAGTCAGTTTTAGCTTTCTCCACTGAGGCGTTAACCCGGCCAAACCGGGGCGCAATCGCAGTGGTTCTCCTAGTGCTACCTTAGCCGACGGAACGAAACGTAAGGCACCAAAACATAGGAGCCGGGCAAACCCAACTATTGACCCAAGACATGATTCAGACCTGATTCATATAATGCTATAAGTTTGGGGTGCCGCACTTGTGAAAGTGTTCGGACTTAATCACACCGTAATATGGGGAACAGAAGCCCCTGGTGTATTCGACCGTACCAAAGTGTACGGGTGCAATATGTCATATAGTGAACATTTGTAAAGGATAACGCAATTGCCATGAAAAGGTAATAAACTTGCAAAAAGGGAAGTGCTGCGTTATTTATGACAGAAGGTCTGCTAATAAAGCGGACTGATACAAATAGTGCGGTAAGCAAGGGATTCGGACTAAATTAACATGTCCCCCTTCAGGGATAAGCTGCAGACTTGGTGTATGTAATTGAATTTAATGCTCGTAATGGAGACCACCTGAGTGTTCGTCGCAGCCTTCTTTAATCCCTGACTGTTGTATCGTGAGTTTGGCAAGTTCGCCGACGGGCAGGGCTTCTATTTGGTGGAGTCCTGCATATAGAAAAAGAAAAGATAAAAAATAACACCAAGGGGGGGGGGGCGCTAGCACGAGCCCCTGGTGCGGTCGAGCCGCACTCTTCAATCCTTGAGGTTAAGCCCCTCCCCTGCGCCCATGGTATCTCCAAAGCGTAATGATGTACGCGGAGTGTTATACTTGTGACCATACGCGGGCGAGGGTGGGGGCCGCATTGCTACGCGTGCTCCGATTGCGCCAGGTGGTCTTGGTTAGTGTTGCTCCGGGCGCGCTTTAATGTGTCCGGCTTTTTCGTTGCCGGACTAGAGAATTGCCGTAGAAGGCTGCTCTATACTTCTGCCATGAGAGCCGCTGTATGTTCCTCCGTACGGAGGGAGCGTTCCGTATTCCCATTGACCGTAATGACTCCACGAGGGCCCGGCATCTTGAGCTTTAGGTATGCATAATGCGGCACCGCGTTGAATTTTGCAAACGCGGTACGTCCGAGCAGGGCATGATAGCTGCTACGGAACTGGACTATATCGAAGATTAACTCTTCGCTTTGGAAATTATCAGGGGATCCGAAGACCACTTCCAGTGTGACCGAGCCTGTACAGTTGGCTTCCACTCCTGGGATGACACCTTTAAAGGTTGTCTTAGTAGGTTTGATCCTTGATGGGTCTATGCCCATTTTGCGCACTGTGTCCTGATAAAGCAGGTTCAGGCTGCTACCGCCGTCCATCAGGACTCTTGTGAGGTGAAATCCATCGACGATTGGGTCTAAGACCAATGCGGCGAATCCACCATGGCGTATGCTAGTCGGATGGTCTCGTCGATCGAAAGTGATCGGACAGGAGGACCATGGATTGAACTTCGGGGCGACTGGCTCCATCGCATAGACGTCCCGTAGTGCGTGCTTCCTCTCCCTCTTGGGTATATGGGTCGCGTAAATCATATTCACCGTCCGCACTTGCGGGGGGAAACCCTTCTGTCCTCTGTTGTTCGGCGGCCGGGTCTCTTCCTTGTCGTCGCTATTTAGCCCCTTGTCATTGTGTTCGGCAATTAACTTGCCGGCCTGCCTGAACACCCAACAATCTCTATTGGTGTGATTAGCTGGCTTTTCGGGGGTGCCATGTATCTGGCATGAGCGGTCGAGTATTCTGTCCAGATTGGACGGGCCCGGGGTTGTTCTTTTAAATGGCTTCTTCTGTTGACCGGGTTTGGAGCCTCGGAATCCGGCATTGACTGCCGTATCCTCTTTGTCGTCGCCGTTAGTACGGCGTTTGTTTTTGATTCGGCGTGACCTGTCGTGATTGTCCTTGGTGTCCGGACTGCCAGAATTTTTGCGGAGATTATTGCCGCGGGCTAGCCAGCTATCCTCTCCCGCGCAAAAGCGGGTCATTAATGATGTGAGGGCTGCCATGGATTTCGGCTTCTCCTGCCCCAGGTGCCGGGCTAGCCATTCGTCCCGGATGTTGTGTTTGAAGGCTGCAAGGGCCTCCGCATCCGGACAGTCGACGATTTGATTTTTCTTCGTCAAGAACCGCGTCCAGAACTGTCTGGCCGATTCGTCTGGCTGCTGAATAATGTGGCTTAGGTCATCGGCATCTGGAGTTCGCACGTATGTACCTTGTAAGTTATCAAGGAACGCGGCCTCCAGGTCTTCCCAACACCCAATCGACTCCGCGGGCAGGCTGTTAAGCCAATGCCGAGCTGGTCCTTTAAGCTTGAGTGGGAGATATTTGATGGCGTGCAGATCGTCGCCGCGGGCCATATGGATGTGGAGAAGATAATCTTCGATCCACAGCGCGGGGTCTGTTGTACCATCGTAAGATTCGATGTTCACGGGTTTGAACCCTTCGGGGATCTGGTGATCCATTACTTCATCAGTGAAGCATAATGGGTGTGCGGCGCCCCTGTATTGAGCAATATCGCGACGCAGCTCGAGGGAGTGCTGTCTGCTGTGTTCGGCTCGGCCGGCGTTTTGTCCGGCGCGACGGTATTCGTCGTGGATAGTAGGGCGCCCACGTGATCCATAGATGGATCTGGATTGCCTTGCTTTGTCCTCCAAGATGTCTCGCAAGTCCGGCGCGTTCCCTTTTGGCTTCGTACTCCTGGATCGATGTCGGGGTACGGTCTTGGCTGGGGCCTTGAATGCCTCTCTGTCGCGACCACGGGGTGGTCGGTCAGCCATGTCGTGCGCTGGTGATAAAGGTATGTATGCTTCCTCCTCTAATCGGGGGAGCAGCTTGCGTCTTGGGTAACTTTTGGAGGGGAGTTCGAGTTTATACTCTTCGGCCGCGAGGACCTCGGTCCATCGATCGGCTAGCAGATCTTGATCAGCTTGAAGCTGTTGCTGCTTTTTCTTTAAGCTATTTGCTGTGGCTATGAGCCTGCGCCTGAAGCGCTCTTGTTCGACGGGATCCTCGGGTATGACGAATTCGTCATCGTTGAGGCTCGCTTCGTCTTCGGAGGGAGGCATATAGTTATCGTCCTCAACCCCTTCGTCTGCCGCCCTATCGTGAGGGCTTGCTTCTGCGTCCTCCTGCGCTGAGTCTTGCAGGAGGGGGTCGTCTTCGGCACTCTCCGGAGTATTATTGTCTCCCATGCCGGATTCTCCATTCTTGTTGTGGCGGGATTTAGAGCGGCGCCGCTGACGCCGGCGTTTAGGCTGCTTCTTCAAAGAATCTTCCTCCGCTGCTTTTTCGCCATCCCCTTCTTTCGAGGTGTCCACCATGTAGACGTCGTATGACGAGGTGGCCTTCCAGTGTTCCGTGGGCGCTGGGTCCTGATCGTCTCCGGCGTCATCGTCCATAGCGTCGATGTCATCGGAGTCGTAGTCTAGCATGTCGGTTAGATCCTCGACAGTGGCTACAAAGTGGGTGGTGGGTGGGCTCCGAATTTCTTCGTCGTCCGAACTCCAACCGTCCTGGCCATAGTCCAGCCAGGATTCTCCTGATAGCGAGAGATGCTTCAGAGAATTCAAGATATCGCCAAAAGGCGAGTGTTGAAAGATGTCCGCGGCGGTGAATTCCATAACCGGCGCCCAATCTGGCTTAATTGGCGGGGGCGTGGGAGGCTCGGAGTCCGGCGAGGAGTCCGGCGTCTCGGGATCACGAGTTTCGCAAGGGACAAAATCGGTATTCGGCTCCATCGCCGTAGATGTTGAAGCCCCCGGGGCGGCGTCTATCCACCGACCCTCGTCATGGGCAATCGGCTCCGGATAAGTAGCCGGGGTGGATTCAAGTGCGGCCACCAAAGCACTGTCCGGCGGCAGAGCTATATCATGCCCATCGTCACAGTGCGGCACGCTTGGCTGTGGCTCGAGTCCATCGAAGATCAAGTCTCCGCGGTCGTCGGCCGTGAAGTTTAGGCTTCCAAATCTGACCTGACGGCCAGGGGCGTAGCTTTCAATCTGCTCCAGATGGCCAAGAGAGTTGGGCCGCAGTGCAAAGCCGCCGAATATGAAGATCTGTCCGGGGAGGAGAGTCTCGCCCTGGACAACATCAAAGGTTGAAGATGCCATCGAGCCTGTTGGTGACGACACAGAGGAACTCTCAATGAAAGCACCAATGTCGGTGTCAAAACCAGCGGATCTCGGGTAGGGGGTCCCGAACTGTGCGTCTAGGCGGATGGTAACAGGAGACGAGGGACACAATGTTTTTACCCAGGTTCAGGCCCTCTCGATGGAGGTAATACCCTACGTCCTGCTTGATTAATATTGATGATATGGGTAGTACAAGAGTAGATCTACCACGAGATCAATGAGGCTAAACCCTAGAAGCTAGCCTATGGTATGATTGTTGAGATGTAATGTTGTGTCCTACGGACTACAGCCCTCCGGTTTATATAGACACCGGAGAGGCTAGGGTTACACAGAGTCGGTTACAATGGTAGGAGATCTACATATCCGTATTGCCAAGCTTGCCTTCCACGCCAAGTAAAGTACCTTCCGGACACGAGCCAGAGCCTTCAATCTTCTATCTTTGTAGTCTGGGAGTCCGGCGGATATTGATAGTCCGGCTATCCGGACACCCCCTAGTCCAGGACTCCCTCACCCACCCTGCCTTTCCCCACTCACCTAGAAAGGAAAGGGGGCGCGGCTTGGGGAGGACCCCAAGTAGGATTCGGCCTACTTGGGGCGCCTCCTTGGTTGCGCCTCCCTCTCCCCACCTATATATATGTGGGAGGGGGGCACCACACACAACCACGACAATCTCTTAGCCGTGTGCGGCGTCCCCCTCCATCGTTTACACCCTCGGTCATATTTTCGTAGTTCTTAGGCGAAGCCGTGCGGAGATAGCATCACCGTCACCATGCCGTCGTGCTACCGGAACTCATCCACTACTTCACCGTCTTGCTGGATCAAGAAGGTGAGGACGTCACCGAGCTGAATGTGTGCTGAACATGGAGGTGTCGTACGCTCGGTACTCGATTGGTTGGGTCGCGAAGAAGTTCGACTATATCAACCGTGTTACTAAACGTTTCCGCTTAAGGTCTATGATGGTACGTAGACACACTCTCCCCTCTCATTGCTATGCATCTCCTTGATAGATCTTGCGTGTGCGTAGATTTTTTTTGTTTTCCATGCAACGTTTCCCAACACCAAGCTTGGTCCAGTAATTTTCCACGATGTCTCCACATTGCTCATGAATAAGCCAAGCATCCAATGCTTCTCCAAATTACCTAAAACACATTAAGGTACAATTTGGTCCCCAAACTTATTGGGTCCAAAGTAGTTAGTCCAACTACAATACATAGGGCAAACTCCACATTAAGTATGTGCATATGGATACCAATTGAAAGGATATGAACTTGAAGTTCATGCACATGTTTAACCTTTAAGGATATTATGGTGTTTACCCTATATAGAGGATCTAGTAGAGTAAGCAAGGCATGAAGAAGTATACAAATCAATATGTATGCACGAGCCTACCAAGATCCAAAAGAGATACAATTTGGACAAAATAACACATAAGCGATGAATGCACCAATAATATCACAAAGCATTCAAGTTGTCCAAATTATATCAAAGTGACAAATCCACACAAGACCACACACAAAGAACAACATATATGAACTAAGCAAAGACCAAAGAGCATAAAGGATATACACTACACACAAGCTCAAAGGCTTATCTCACTCAAGTAGATAATAGATGGTGCAAGCAATGAGATAAGGCAAGTTTGAAGCACGAGCCGAGAAGAAGATGATCATAAAGTTCTACCCACATGAAGAAATACCAATTGTAAGAGAATAACAATGGTATTTGGAATTGACACTCAGTGGTAGATTCCAAAGATGCACAATATAAATCATAATCCAAAGCATAAGAAGAGAGTTCCATAGCATTCTAGGTCAGGTGGGCATTTCTGCCTGATGGACCCCGTGCGCACGGGGGGTTCCCGGGGAGTTACGCAGTACCCCATGTGCATGGGGGTCCAAAGACCCTGTGGGCATGGGGTACCCATAAAGTTACGCGGTACTCCGTGCGCACGGGGTATCTAGAACTTTTCTGTTACAACTTCGTAGATACCACGACAAGCACGCTACAAAGGTAAATAAAAACTAACAAGATATAATTAATGTGTACTTTGATAATTTGTATTTCAAAAGAGCTTGACATACCACATAGTGACTAGATAATATTGAATATCAATACTAGCCGGTATTTCTCATATTCACATTTTGGGTTTGTGATGTGCACAAAACATAACATTCCCCCATAATGTTATGATCCAATAATATCTCACAAAAGCCCCCAAAAAAGATTCAAATATGATACAATAAAGGCTCAAGACTACAAACACAACTATATGATGTGCAATGCAACCTACACATGCTAAATAACACAAATCAAGCACACTAGGTATCACAACATATACATACACATGATAGATACAAAACCTAAACATGCAAGGGGTGAGTAACTTTCAATGTAAGCAATATAAGTACAAGGTACCACAAAGAGGAACAATGGATAAATAATATGAAGATAATCCACAAGACTTGGCTTGAACAAATAAATGGTGGATATCCTTTTCTTCATGAACTAGCCAAATCTCGAATGTCCTCCACACACCTATTGATCAGGTTTGAGCGTGATGGTCCCCAACCTAGTTGGGTCCTTAAGAAGTTAGTCACAATAGGCATGGAAACCCAAATGGTCTTTTCCATTTCCAAACCACTTTGGGCACCAAAAAACTTGGCAAGCAAATTGCCAACAATATGCTTCCTAAGCGAATAATAATCATTGACTAGAGGATGCTTAGGGATGTTCCCACTGGGACATGATGAGGATATGTGTCCCTTCTCACGAAAATTATAGCAACATGTGCTCTCTTATCTTCTTTATTTTCTCAACTTGGGGAGCATTCTCTTGGTTTATCATTGGTAGTGGCCTTTCTTCAACTTGAGGTTGACCTTGAGGTCGCTTCTCTTGCTGCTTCACATTTGAAACCTTCTTCTTTAATGGACAAGATCTCACATGGTATCCAACATTCATGCACTTGAAGCATGTAATGTTGGCCGGATTCTTGACTTGATCTTGATCCTTCTTCTTCCTGAACTTATTTTTGTTGGGAATGAAACCAAGTCCGCCCTTGTCATGAGGGTATTTTTCAATACTCAAGATATTTTCGAGAGTGGGTTCCCTTCATGACACTTTTCCAAGTGTTTCTTCAAAATAGTGACTTGGGCTTTCAACTCTTTATTTTCCTCTACAAGGTTAGTATCAACAAAAGTACTAGAGTAAGTAGAAGCTTCATTGTTAGAGTAACAAGGCAAGGAGAGGAATTCATCACAAGAATTGGTAATAATATGTCTAGATGAATCACTAGGACTAGCACATGTCAATAAACCATTTTGAGTAGAAATAGTGCTAATGTCGACATGAGGCTCACGAGATGTTATCTTAGTCACTAGCCTCATGAGCTAACTTTAGCCTTTCATGGGAGATTAGAAGGTCATCATAAGAGCCTGAGAGCTTTCCATGACTTTGTTCTAATTTCCCATAATTGTACTTAGCGAAACAAGTTGAGCCCTTAGCTCAACGTTCTCCTTCAAGATAGATGCTTGACAAGAAGTAGAGTTAGTAGCACAAGCATCATTGACAATATGAGAGCTAGAAGAAACTAGAGACTTCCCATGAGTATCTTGAAGTTCCTCATAAGACTTAGACAGTTTGGTGAGCTCTACTTTGACATTCTTGTAGACAAGGTCTAGGTGCTCAAAATCCTCCTTAAGTTCATCATGAGCAACTTCAGTCTCTTCTTTAGAAGATTCTAAGTCTCTAAGAATTTATAGAGCATAAAGAAGGTTACAATAAGGTTTTTCATTTTGTTCTTGCTCTTCGTGAAGTAAATCATTACACTTTCCAAAATGAGTAATGAGATCTTTAAACATCACATAAGTGTTCTTATTTACCCCATGAAGAGAATTACCAATTTCATATATTTCTTGACTCATATCCCTATCACATTCATCATCACTCTCATTATTATCATTACTATGAGTAGATGATACCTCAGTAGTACCTCTTACCATGAGGCACATATGAACATTGGAGGTTGATGATGACTCTTTTGGAGAGGGAGTTTCTTCATCATCAACAACAGGATATCCATGTCCATCCTCTTGACACTCATAACATTTCCTCTCCAATGTGGTAATGTCCTTCTTTGCTCTTCTAGCAATATCTTCATTAATGATGTGTGCATTATTTTTCCTTATTTTCTCCACATTGTTAGCAAAATAACAACTAGAGGAAATAGAAGCATATATATCATGACAACAAGGAAAATCAAGCATATCATCATACAATGTATTCAAGGAATCTCTATATGACATGCATGGACTTTCAACACAAGAATGTATGCCATTTTTCCTAGACGTGTTCAAGTCCAAAGAAGCTACAACATTAGCATTTATGCATGAAATATCATCAATGTTGAGCACATCATCATCGTCACAAATGATATTTCCAGTCACCATGTCATTACCTTGGGACATGCCATATGATGATGAGGTGGAAGAGGTAGAAATGTCCAAGCACAGAGGAAGAAGCAATATGGAGTTCTTCATGATTTGAAGATGTGGATAACTCCTCAATTGGCTCCTCTCAGAGATGATGCATCTCACCAAGATTGGACCCACCATATATTTCTTCAAGTTTGGTCCATATCTCATGAGCCGTCACACAAGTCATGATTAACTCAAACACTTTGAAGGATATAAACTGGATTATGGAATTCTTAGCACCATACCCACAAAGCATATCATCATTTTCCTAATTAGTTGGAAAAAGTTCATCTTCCCACGAAGAAGCCCCTACAAGAACAATTTGCACAAAATTTGGACCCATGGCCCAGAAATGACAGAGCATACGAATTTTCCGCAAGTGATAGTTTGTGCCACTAAAACAAAAGGTGTCATCATGCACTAGACCACTAGTCGACATCTTTACTCTCTAGGCGGTGAAGCCTAGCAAGGAGAGACCAAAGCTCTGATACCAACTGAAAGGATCTAGATGATGACTAGAGGGGGGTGAATAGGCGTTTCAAAACTATTATGAATTTGGCTTTATCCTAATGTGGAATTAAACTAAACGGATACTTTTCAAGCACAAATCCTGAATATGCTAGGCTCAACTAAGTGCACCAACAAACTACTAAACAAAATAGGCACTTAAGCAAACTAGCAAGCACAAACTATATCACAAGATAGGGACATGAAGGAACTGAAGGAAATATGCCCTAGAGGCAATAGTAAAGTTATTATTTATTTCCTTAATTCATGATAAATGTTTATTATTCATGCTAGAATTGTACTAACCGGAAACTTAGTGCATGTGTGAATACATAGACAAAACATATAGTCCCTAGTATGCCTCTACTTGACTAGCTCGCTAATCAAAGATGGTTACATTTCCTAACCATAGACATGTGTTGTCATTTGATGAATGGGATCACATCATTAGGAGAATGATGTGATGGACATGAACCATCTGTTAGCTCAGCATTATGGTCGTGTCATTTTCATTGCTACTGCTTTCTTCATGACCTATACAAGTTCCTCAGACTATGAGATGATGCAGATACCGAAGGAACACTTTGTGTGCTACCAAACATCACAACGTAAATGGGTGATTATAAAGGTGCTCTATAGGTGTCTCCGAAGGTGTTTGTTGGGTAGGCATAGATGGATATTAGGATTTGTCACTTCGTGTTTCGGAGAGGCATCTCTGGGCCCTCTCGGTAATACTCATCACTATAAGCCTTGCAAGAATTGTGACTAATGAGTTAGTTGCGGGATGAAGTATTACGAAACGAGTAAAGAGACTTGCCTATAACGAGATTGAACTAGGTATTGAGATACCGATGATCGAATCACGGGCAAGTAACATACCGATGACAAAGGGAACAACATATGTTGTTATGTGGTTTGACCGATAAAGATATTCCAAGAATATGTAGGAACCAATATGAGCATCCAGGTTCCGCTATTGGTTATTGACTGGAGACGTGTCTCGGTCATGTATACATAGTTCTCGAACCCGTAGGGTCCGCACGCTTAACGTTTGACGACGATTGGTATTATGAGTTTATGCGATATGATGTACCAAAGATTGTTTAGAGTACTGGATGTGATCACGGACATGAAGAGGAGTCTCAAAATGGTCAAGACATAAAGATTGATATATTGGACGACTATATTCGGACACCGGAAGTGTTGCGGAGAAGTTTTGGATAAAACTGGTGTGTCGGAGGGTTACCAGAACCCCCGGGGGAACTAATGGGCCTCGATGGGCCCTAGTGGAGAGAGAGAGGGGCCGGCCAGGGCAGGCCATGCGCTCCCTCCCCTTGAGTCCGAATAGGACAAGGAACGGGGGCGGTGCCCCCCTTTTCTTTCCACTCTCCCTCTCCTTCATTCCCCCCTCTCTCCCTTTAGGTGGAAACCTACTAGGACTTGGAGTACTAGTAGGATTACCCTCTTGGGGGCGCGCCCAAGGAGCGCCGGCCGCCTCCCCCTTGCTTCTTTATATATGGGGGCAGGGGGCACCCTAGAACACACAAGTTGACAATTGTTTTAGCCGTATGCGATGCCCGCCTCCACAGATATCCACCTCGATCATATTGTCGTAGTCCTTAGGCGAAGCCCTCGCCGGTAACTTCATCATCACCGTCACCACGCCGTCGTGATGATGAAACTCTCCCTCGACCTCAGTCGGATCTAGAGTTCGCGGGACGTCACCTAGCTGAACGTGTGCAGATCGCGGAGGTGCCGTACCATCGGTGCTAGGATCGGCCGGATCGTGAAGACGTACGACTACATCAACCGTGTTGTCACAAGGCTTCCGCTTTCGGTCTACAAGGGTATCTAGACAAAACTCTCCCCTCCCTTTGCTATGCATCACCTAGATATATCTTGCATGATCGCAGGAATTTTTTTGAAATTACCTCGTTCCCCAACAGTGGCATCTGAGCCAGGTCTATGCGTAGATGTTATATGCACGAGTAGAACACAAAGAGTTGTGGGCGATAATAGTCATACTGCTTACCAGCATGTCATACATTGATTCGGCGGTATTGTTGGATTAAGCGGCTCAGACCGACATTACGCGTACGCTTACGCGAGAATGGTTCTACCGACGTGCTTTGCACATAGGTGGCGGGTTGCTACATCTTGAGCACTGCGTTGGTTTTCCCTTGAAGAGGAAAGGGTGATGCAGCAAAGTAGCGTAAGTATTTCCCTCAGTTTTTGAGAACCAAGGTATCAATCCAGTAGGAGGCTACACGCAAATCCCTTGTACCTACACAAACAAATAAGAACCTCGCAACCAACGCGATAAAGGGGTTGTCAATCCCTTCACGGCCACTTGCAAAAGTGAGATCTGATAGAGATAATAATAAGATAAATATTTTTGGTATTTTTATGATATAGATTAAAAAGTAAAGATTTCAAAATAATATAGACCGGAAACTTATATGATGGAAAATAGACCTGGGGGCCATAGGTTTCACTAGTGGCTTCTCTCAAGATAGCATAAGTATTACGATGGGTGAACAAATTACTGTCGAGCAATTGATAGAAAAGTGCAGAATTATGAGAATATCTAGGCATGATCATGCATATAGGCATCACGTCCGGGACAAGTAGATCGAAATGATTCTGCATCTACTACTATTACTCCACACATCGACCGCTATCCAGCATGCATCTAGAGTATTAAGTTCATAAGAACAGAGTAACGCATTAGGCAAGATGACATGATGTAGAGGTATAAACTCAAGCAATAAGATATAAACCCCATCTTTTTATCCTCGATGGCAACAATACAATACGTGCCTTGCTGCCCCTGCTGTCACTGGGAAAGGACACCGCAAGATTGAACCCAAAGCTAAGCAGTTCTCCCATTGCAAGAAAGATCAATCTAATAGGCCAAACCAAACTGATAATTCGAAGAGACTTGCAAAGATAACCAATTATACATAAAAGAATTCAGAGGAGATTCAAATATTTCTCATAGATACACTTGTTCATAACCCCACAATTCATCAGATCTCGACAAACACACCACAAAAAGAGTCACATCGAATAGATCTCCAAGAAGATCGAGGAGAACATTGTATTGAGAGTCAAAGAGAGAGAATAAGCCATCTAGCTAATAACTATGGACCCAAAGGTCTG
The DNA here is from genome assembly GCF_002162155.2 of Triticum dicoccoides. Lineage (NCBI taxonomy): Eukaryota > Viridiplantae > Streptophyta > Magnoliopsida > Poales > Poaceae > Triticum > Triticum dicoccoides. The sequence continues at coordinate 244,563,553 of NC_041391.1, forward strand.
TGGTAAACTACTCACACTTCATCGGAGAGGCTATGGCGTTGATGTAGAAGCCCTCCATGATCGATTCCCCCTCCGGCGGAGCACCGGAAAAGGCCCCAAGATGGGATCTCACGGGTACAGAAGGTTGCGGCGGTGGAAATAGGGTTTCGTGGTGCTCCTAGATGTTTTCAGGGTATGTGGATATATATGGGCAAAGGAAGTCGGTCAGGGGAGCCATGAGGGGCCCACGAGGGTGGGGGGCGCGCCCACCCCCCTAGGGCGCGCCTCCCTGCCTCGTGGCTAACTCGTTTGCTTCTTGACGTCCACTCCAAGTCTCCTGGATTGCGTTTGTTCCAAAAATAATTCTTATGAAGGTTTCTTTCCGTTTGGACTCCGTTTGATACTCCTTTTCTGCGAAACACTGAAATAGGCAAAAAAATAGCAATTTGGGCTGGGCCTCCGGTTAATAGGTTAGTCCCAAAAATAATATAAAAGTGCTTAGTAAAGCCCATAAACATCCAAAACGGGTAATATAATAGCATGGAACAATCAAAAATTATAGATACGTTGGAGACGTATCAAGCATCCCCAAGCTTAATTCCTGCTCATCCTCGAGTAGGTAAATGATAAAAACATAATTTTTGATGCGGAATGCTACCTAGCATATTTCTCAATGTAATTTTCTTTATTGTGGCATGAATGTTCAGATCCAAATGATTCAAAATAAAAGTTCATATTAACATAAAAATAGTAATACTTCAAGCATACTAACAAGTAATCATGTCTTATCAAAATAACACAGCCAAAGAAAGCTTATCCCTGCAAAATCATATAGTTAGGCTATGTTTCATTTTCGTCACACAAAATACTCCCATCATGCACAACCCCGGTTTCAGCCAAGAAATTGGTTCATACTTTTTAACGCACTTCAGCTTTTTCAACTCTCATGTAATACATGAGCGTAAGCCATGGATATAGCACTATGGGTGGAATAGAGTATGATGATGGAGGTTGTGTGGAGAAGACAAAATAGGAGAAAGTCTCACATTGACGCGGCTAATCAACGGGCTATGGAGATGCCCATCAATTGATGTCAACATGAGGAGTAGGGATTGCCATGCAACATATGCACTAGAGCTATAAATGTATGAAAGCTCAACAAAAGAAACTAAGTGGGTGTGCATCCAACTTGCTTACTCACGAAGACCTACAGAATTTTGAGAAAGCCCATCATTGGAATATACCAGCCAAGTTCTATAATGAAAAATTCCCACTAGTATATGAAAGTGACAACATAGGAGACTCCCTATCATGAAGATCATGGTGCTACTTTGAAGCACAAGTGTGGAAAAAGGATAGTAACATTGTCCCTTCTCTCTTTTTTTTATTTTGGTGGGCTTCTTTGGTCTCTTTTTTATTTGGCCTTCTTTGTCCTTTTTTATTTTTTATAAAAGTCTGGAGTCTCATCCTGACTTATGGGGGAATCATAGTCTCCATCATCCTTTCCTCACTTGGGACAATGCTCTAATAATGAAGATCATCGCACTTTTATTGATTTACAACTCAAGAATTACAACTCGATACTTAGAACAAAATATTACTCTATGTGAATGCATCCGGCGGTGTACCGGGATATGCAATGAATCAAGAGTGACATGTATGAAAGAATTATAATGGTGGCTTTGCCACAAATACGATGTCAACTACATGATCATGCAAAATCAATATGACAATGATGGAGCGTGTCATAATAAACGGAAATGTGGAAAGTTGCATGGCAATATATCTCGGAATGGCTATGGAAATGCCATAATAAGTAGGTATGGTGGCTGTTTTGAGGAAGATATACGGAGGTTTATGTGTGATAGAGCGTATCGTATCACGGGGTTTGGATGCACCGGTGTCGTGACGGGGGACAAGCACCTATGGGGCAGGGGGCCCCTTCTAGTCCGGCAAGGGAGCGGAGGGCGCACGCAGAGCAGATCGAGGTCGAGCGCGGGGGGGAGACGGGCGATTTTCACCCAGCTTCGGAGCTCTCCGGAGGGATAAAACTCCTACTGCTGCTTTGTGCTTGTATTTGTTCTTGCTCGAGAGCGCGAGCGTGTGGTGATGTTGGATGTGTCGAATGAACCGAACCTCTTCTACGTGCGCATGGGCCTCCCTTTTATAGTCTGAAGGGGGCACCAACAGGTGGCAGCGTAGGAAGAGGGGGTAAAAGAGTAAAAACGCAGGTTGGTACAACAGTGTTCAACAGTGTTCCCTACCTAACTCTGACGGGAGGGGACAAGGGCATTTAATGCCCGTCCGGTCACCCCAACAGTGTGAGGAAACGACCGTTAGGGGCGCCACCGATCGCCACGATGGCCTCCTTGTCAGCTCCTCTTGCCACCTCGCTCCGCATGGCTGCACAGCGCCTCGCCACGTGCTCCTGGGATGGCCCTGGAGTGACACGTCGCTGGATGCGCTGGAGCTTGGGTGCAGGGTGGCAGCCTTGCCGCGGCAAGTGCCTTGCCGTGGCCCTTCTCTTGCCGCACCGGCAAGCTTACCGGCCGCCGGGCCTTGCCGGGACGCGCGGGGCGTCGTGGTAAGTCTTCTGGAAGCGCCTTGGTTGGCCTTCCCGACAAGCTCCTCTTGCCGGGGCCTTGTTCTTCACGGCAAGCTCCTCTTGCCGGGGCTTTGTCTACTTGGTTGACATTTTGTTCTTGAATGGCAGTAAATGGAGATGATGGAGGGTCTTGACGGGCGCCTGGCAAGCCTTGCCGCGGGGTGCTGCAACTGCCCGTGCACCAGTTCGGGGTACTAAGGTACCCCTACTTTAGTACACCGACAGGAGCCCCCGGGCCTGGGCCATACACAGTGCCGAGCGCTGTTGGGCCAGGCCCAAAACAGTGCATGGGCACGCGCAGCCTGGGTCCACACAAAAACCCACTCCGCTTCCGCCACGTCCCCCCGCAACAGCACGCGTCGATTGCGGCGTCGTGGGAGGCGTGGTTAGTGTGCGCGATTCTCGAGGCGCCCACCCCTGTGATCACGGGGCAGGGTGAGTTCACTTCATCTGTCGCCCCGGCTCCGCCTTCCCGCCACGCGGCTCCCATGCGCGTGGGGTAGCGGGCGGTGAAGGTGGGAAACCGAGCCGTCACGGGCGGAGGTGGTGGGTCGGCCCCGTTCCTCTGCTCTCCCCGTGCTCTGATTGGCTGAGCGGGGCGGCCGAGCCCCCACCTCGCTCCTTAAGAAGGGGCGGAAGGGGAGCGCAAAAATCCCGCACTTCCTCATCTTCTCCTTTCTTCAACTTCTGCTACCCTTCCTCTCATCCGCCATGGAGGGAGGGAACCCTGGTCCTTCATCGGTGGCGGCGAGGGTCGCCACCAGGCAGCGCGCCTCTCCCTATCCCGCACCGGTGGTGGCGGAGCCAGCCACGAGGGGAAGAGGGAGGGGGCGAGGCCGAGGACGTGGTCGGAGCGCTCGGGGAAGAGGCGGCCGGGGCGGTGCGCCACCCTCACCTCCGCCGGCAGCCCCTCTCCTCGAGGCGGTCCACACCGGGGACGATCCTTGGGAGTTCTTCGTCAGGCTGCGTCGGGCACCTCGTCGTCGCCTCCGGTTTCCGGCTCCGTTTGCGAGCGCAATGGAGCCGGACCCGCCCGAGATGCTGGAATTGCGCATGAGGGGTTGTGGGATCAGCGGCACGCGAGTTAGTGTCGTATCCCCAGCCCCCGGCGTGATGTATTTTGATCGGGGGTGGGAGACGTTCGCCCGCATCCACAGCTTGACGGCGGGGATCACCCTCCATTTTAAGTTAATGGAGGGCAACCTTCTCGCCGTCAAGGTCTTCGGGGACTCCAGCACTCGGGTGAGATGCTGCGTGGACAGCTCCTCCGATAGCGAAGACTCGCCCTCGAGCGAGAGTGACGAGGAGGAGAGCGACAGCGATGACGAGGATGGCGGTGGGCCCGACTAGGCGTCGGCCGTCGCCTCACGCGCCACCAGCGACCCCATCATCCGGGTCGCCGGCCTTCTGAACTCCCCGGGGTCGTCTCCTTGGGCGGCTGGCATAGGGAGGCTGCGGAAGAGGAAGAGGGGTGGCGGCAAGGCCGTCAAGTCGGAGTACGAGGGCGTGGTGCCCTCGACAGCGTGCTGACGTCCTGCCGCCCCGTCTTCGAGCTCTGCTTCCGGCGCCTCCGTCTCTGCCAAGCCCCTGGCCGGCCCCCGGGATGTTCTCTTGGTGTCTTCTGGCACCCGTAGCTCACCTAGGCGCCCCTTTTGCCCTCCCCGGCAAACTTCTCTTGCCGGGGCCTCCTTGACCTACCTCCTGAAGAGAGAAACGGGAGAGGGATTACGGGCATCTTATCTTTTCAATTTGTAAGCCTTCGGGCCTTAGTTGTATCTTAAAACTTGTAATCCTCTCTTTCATGTTTTTCATCCTCTATGGACTTGTACTGGAATGGGATGTTTTTTAATGAAAAAGGGGAATGCTTGCCGGGTTATGTCCTTTACTTGATTTTGTGCCTTGTATGTTTTCATCCTACGCTTCGAGGGAACTTGCCGGTGTAAGCACACTTTCTGAGTGCGGAACATCAGCAGCCCGCTAGCGGTGCTATTTCCGGCAAGAAACCTTGTCGGGTCAGTTGCAGCGCGCTTGTATTGTTGAGCGGACTCGGAAACAAATCAAGGGCACAACTTGGCCGCGATTCGGCTCCTCCGCGCTCGGGTTTTTCATACAAGGCACGCTCGTTCAAGGATGCGGCCTCGCATTCCCCAGTCCATAAGAGGATGCAGGAAGAGGGATGAAAAACTTATTTGATATCACAGCCCCCGGTAACTCTGGCTTGTCGGGACATATGAGCCTGCGCCCTTTTCTTTTGTTCTTGCCGCTGGCATCGCAGCCCCCGGCGACCCTGTCTTGCCGCGGAGGGACCTTGGTGCCTGCAGCCCCCGGCAATGCGGGTTTTCCGGGCTCAGGTGCCGGTGCGCCTTCTTGCTCTTTCCTTGTTGCTGTTATTTCAGTCAGGAGAACAACTTAGGCAGCGCCATAATAAGTTATTTTTGTAATGTAATTTCATCCTGGACTATGCTCGCTATGTTGCATCCTTTGTATGTTTTACCCTACGCTTTTAGGGAACTTGCCGGTGCATACACACTTGCTGAGTGCGGAACGTCAGCAGCCCGCTGGCGGTGTGGGCTCCGACAAGAAACCTCCTCGGGGCTAGTTGCAGCGCGCTTTCATTGTTGAGCGGACTCGAAAACAAATCAAGGGCGCAACGTAGGCGCAAGCTGGTTCCTCTGCGCACAGGTTTTTCATACAAAGCACGTCCCATGGCAAGGCTCGCTATGTTATATCCTTTACTCCGCCACATCCCTTGTATGTTTTTACCCCACGCTTTCTAGGGAACTTGCCGGCGCGAACACACTTGCTGAGTGCGGAACGTCAGCAGCCCGCTGGCGGTGTTGCTCTCGGCAAGAAACCTTGTCGGGCTAGTTGCAGCGCACTTTTATTGTTGAGCGGACTCGAAACAAATCAAGGGCGCAACGTAGCCGCGAGCTGGTTCCTCCGCGCACAGGTTCTTCATACAAGGCACGGACGTTCAAGGAACATAACATAAAAATTAAAAACGGATGGTGCTCAGCACTCAAACTTCGGGCAACTTAGCTTTTTCTGTCTTCCGTGCTCCGGCAGGATTGCACTTCTTCCTTGACTCTCTCCCTTGTATGTTTTCACCCTCACACTTTTGGGGAACTCGCCGGTGCAAGCACACTCGCTGAGTGCGGAACATCAGCAGCCCGCTGGCGGTGTTGCCTCCGGCGAGAAACCTCGTCAGGCTAGTTGCGGCGCACCTTCATTGTTGAGCGGACTCGAAACAGATCAAGGGCGCAACTTAGCCACGATTCGATCCCTTCGTGCACAAGTTTTCCATACAAGGTACGGTCTTTCAAGGAATATGACTCGAAAGTTTGAAACTGACTGCCCTCTTTGCTCTACTTGCCGGTGGAGCTCGATGGCGCGTCCTCGACAGCAGTGCAGCGCTCCGAAGAGGTGCGCTTGCCGGAGTGGGCATCAAAGCTACACTTGCCGGACTTGGTCTTTGGTGAGGCTATCTTTGCCTCCTTGCACTTGCCGGTGGAGCTCGATGGTGCGTCCTCGACGGTAGCGCAGCACTCCGAAGAGGTGTGCTTGCCGGAGTAGGCATCAGAGCTACACTTGCCGGACTTGGCCTTCTCCTTCCCCCGGGGAGCTTCAGCGGCAAGTGGTTGGCGCTCCTCTGCGGCTGCTGCTTCCCTGTAGATCTTGTCGGTGCAGATAAGTGCATCCTTCTTGTCACCTTGGACAGAAATGACACCTATCGGACCAGGCATCTTGAGCACGTTGTAGGCATAACGAGAGGCTGCCATGAACTTGGCAAGCGCTGGACGGTCGAGTATCCCATTGTATGGCAACGGGAAATCTGCAACATCGAACGTGACTCTCTCTGTCCTGAAATTCAGCTCGCTGCCAAATGTTACTGGCAGCGTGATCTTCCCCTTGGGCTTGCTTCTTCCCGGATTTATCCCTTGAAAGGTACCATTTTCTTCGAGCTCGTTGTCGGGGATCTGGAGCTTCTTGAGCACTGCGGAGGAGATGAGATTAAGGCCAGCCCCGCCGTCAACCAACATCTTTGTGACTTCGAGGTTGCGGATAGTTGGTGAGACCAACATCGGCAAGCACCCGACCGCAGTGATGTGATCAGGGTGATCCTCAACGTCAAAGACGATGGGCGTGCTGGACCACTTCAGCGGCTTGCGCGCTTCGACTGAGGGCTCTGCTGCGTTCACCTCCCGCACCCATTGCTTGAGTTGACGGTGCGAGGTGTGCAGAGAAGCACCGCCGTCAACACACAGAACCTCCGTCGCCTTCTGAAACTCTTGATCATCAGTCTCATCCTCATCCATCTCATCATCCTCATCTTCTTCTTCGTCCTTGTCGCGGCCCCGGGGGGTCTATCTCCTTGCCGCTGCTTGGGCTTGCCGCGACGCCCTCCCTGGGCGGGAAGCTTCTTGCCGGATCCTCCGCCACCTTTCTGGGCCTTCTCCTTGTCGCGGCGCTCGTATTCAGCTCTCTGTAGCTCCGCCATCTGCTCGACTTTCTTGCATGCTTGGAGATCATGGCCCTTGGTTCGATGGATCTTGCAATATTGCTTGCCGGAGCCGTCCTGCTTGTCGGCGGCCACCACAGCCTCGCCGGAGTCGCTGGCTTTGGCCTTACCGGAACCGCCTTCGTTGCCGGACTGCTCAATGACTAGCACATCCTTAGCCTTTCTCTTTCTGTTGTTCCGCCTCCGGTTCTTCCTTGCCAGGGCGGCGTCCTCTTCACTGTCAGATCCTTCTACTCCTGTTGCCTCTCCGGGGATTCTCCTCCCCTCCTCAGCCCGTGCACACTTGTCGGCCAGAGCATAAAGCTCATTGACATCTCTGATCTTGCACATCGCCATCTCCTCCCTCATCCTGCGGTTACGCACGTTCTGATGGAACGCGCTGATAACCGCGGCAGGATGGATGTCTGGGATGTTGCGCTGCACTTGGCTGAATCTCTGTATGTACTTGCGTAGAGGTTCTCCCTCCTTCTGGACGAGCAGATGCAGATCGCTTTCCTGGCCATGTGGTTTGTGGCCGCCCGTGAAGGCGCCGACAAACTGATGGCACAGGTCCGCCCACGAAGAAATGGAGCCGTCCGGCAAGTGCATGAGCCAAGATCTGACGTTGGGTTTGAGCACCAGCGGGAAGTAGTTGGCGAGGATCTTCTCGTTGCGCCCTCCGGCAGCCTGCACCGCGATGGTGTAGATGCTGAGGAACTCCGACGGATGTATCCTGCCATCGTACTTCTTGGGCACGTCGGGCTTGAAGTTCTTGGTACTGGGCCACTGGACTTGCCGCAGCTCACGGGTGAACGCAGGGCAACCTGCCGCGTACGGCAAGTCGCCTGGTTCCCCTGGTGCATGCACATCGACAGTGGGCCCAGCGCGCTGGTCAGATTGACGCCGCGCTTCTCTTCTGCGCTCGATGCGAGTACGAGCGTCTTCGTGTCGTCGTTCTTGGAGAACTTGGCATTGATCGCGGCGAGTTCTCGGGTCCGACGACGCAGTGGAGTCGGCGTCGGGGTTGGCCCGGCAAGCCGGCGATCTCGGCCTTTGGGGCGGGGAGTGCGCCGTAGTGGCACCCCCAGCGGTCTTGTCGGCGTCGGCTTGCACCCGGGCGCCTCGCCGGGCCTTTGATGCGCTCGGTTGCCGGGGCTTGTCACCGTTGGCGAAGCCGATGAGGCTATAAATGGTCATCCTCCAGTCGTCGATCTTGTGTGGCGCCGGAGGGTAATCTAGAAGCAGCTGGGCCAGGGCTTCCTCTGCAGTCTTGGGTGGTGGTGGCGACGAGCGGCGCGAGGAGCGGGATGTGCTCGGACTCCCAACTGGGTTGGAAGGAGCAACACCCCGTCCGGGCGACCGTACCTCACTCGCGCCAGCATGCTGGCGTGCATGTTGGTCTCGAACGTCCCGCGATCCACCAGCTTGGCCTTGCTCCAACGCGAGCACGGTGCTAGGAGCACCGGGGCGTTGTCGACCTTGCACCTCCTGGGAAGGGCGTGGTGTTTGCACGGTTGCCGACGCTTGCGGGGCCTTGTTTTTGGACCTGGTGACGACGTGAGTCCCACCGTCGGCGCCCGCTCCTCCGCCGGCGTCCACCCCACCGCCCGCTTGCTCCTGCGGCGGTGGTAGAATCGATGTACACGGAGCGGACACCTCCGAAAGCTTCTTCTTTGGTGGCATGTTGATGAAGGCGTTGATGTAGCGCGCGCAGAGACCGGATCAGATGCTCACGACCTCGACGCCCCCCTACCTGGCGCGCCAAAGATGTCGTGACGGGGGACGAGCACCTATGGGGCAGGGGGCCCCTTCTAGTCCGGCAAGGGAGCGGAGGGCGCACGCAGAGCAGATCGAGGTCGAGCGCGGGGGGGAGACGGGCGATTTTTACCCAGCTTCGGAGCTCTCCGGAGAGATAAAACTCCTACTGCTGCTTTGTGCTTGTATTTGTTCTTGCTTGAGAGCGCGAGCGTGTGGTGATGTTGGATGTGTCGAATGAACCGAACCTCTTCTAATTGCGCATGGGCCTCCCTTTTATAGTCTGAAGGGGGTACCAATAGGTGGCAGGGTAGGAAGAGGGGGTAAAAGAGTAAAAACGCAGGTTGGTACAACAGTGTTCAACAGTGTCCCCTACCTAACTCTGACGGCAGGGGACAAGGGCATTTAATGCCCGTCCGGTCGCCCCAACAGTGTGAGGAAACGACCGTTAGGGGCGCCACCGATCGCCAAGATGGCCTCCTTGTCAGCTCCTGTTGCCACCTCGCTCCGCATGGCTGCACAGCGCCTCGCCACGTGCTCCTGGGATGGCCCTGGAGTGACACGTCGCTGGATGCGCTGGAGCTTGGGTGCAGGGTGGCAGCCTTGCCGCGGCAAGTGCCTTGCCGTGGCCCTTCTCTTGCCGCGCCGGCAAGCTTGCTGGCTGCCGGGCCTTGCCGGGACGTGCGGGGCGTCGTGGCAAGTCTTCTGGAAGCGCCTTGGTTGGCCTTCCCGGCAAGCTCCTCTTGCCGGGGCCTTGTTCTTCTCAGCAAGCTCCTCTTGCCGGGGCTTTGTCTACTTGGTTGACATTTTGTTCTTGAATGGCAGTAAATGGAGATGACGGAGGGTCTTGACGGGCGCCCGGCAAGCCTTGCCGCGGGGTGCTGCAACTGCCCGTGCACCAGTTCGGGGTACTAAGGTACCCCTACTTTAGTACACCGACAACCGGCGAAGTTTGCACCAACTGTCAAGGTGAGAAAGGGCAATGCACGGTACCATAGAGGCTAGCAATGATGGAAGAGTAAGAGTGCGTATAATCCATGGACTCACATTAGTCATAAAGAACTCATATACTTATTGCAAAAGTTTATTAGCCCTTGAAGCAAAGTACTACTACCCATGCTCCTAGGGGAAGGGTTGGTAGGAGTTAACCATCGCGCGATCCCGACCTCCACTCATAAGGAAGGCAATCAAAAGAACGCCGCATGCCACAAATTTGTCACCCAACTTTTACCATACGTGCATGCTACGGGACTTGCCAACTTTAACACAAGTATTTGTCAATTTCATAATTACCCAACTAGCATGACTCTAACATTACCACCTTTATATCTCAAAACAATTATCAAGTATCAAATTGATCATAGTGTTCAATGCACTCTATATGATAGTTTTTATTATACCCAACTTGGATGCCCATCATATTAGGACTAATTTTATAACCAAAGCAAATACCATGCTGTTCTAAAAGACTCTCAAAATAATATAAGTGAAGCATGAGAGATCAATAATTTCTACAAAATAAAACCACCGCCGTGCTCTAAAAAGATATAAGTGAAGCACTAGAGCAAAATTATCTAGCTCAAAAGATATAACTGAAGCACATAGAATATTCTAATAAATTCCGATTCATGTGTCTCTCTCCCAAAAGGTGTGTACAGCAAGTATGATTGTGGTAAACTAAAAAGTAAAGACTCAAATCATACAAAACGCTCCAAACAAAACACATATCATGAGGTGAATAAAAATATAGCTCCAAGTAAGGTTACCAATAGACGTAGACGAAAGAGGGGATGCCTTCCGGGGCATCCCCAAGATTAGGCTTTTGGTTGTCCTTGAATTTTACCTTGGGGTGCCTTGGGCATCCCCAAGCTTAGGCTCTTGCCACTCCTTATTCCAAAATTCATCAAATCTTTACCCAAAACTTGAAAAAGTTCACAACACAAAACTCAACAGAAAATCTCATGAGCTCCGTTAGTGCAAGAAAACAAACCACCACTTTAAGGTACTGTAATGAACTCATTCTTTATTTATATTGGTGTTAAACCTACTGTATTCCAACTTCTCTATGGTTCGTACCCCCAGATACTAGCCATAGATTCATCAAAATAAGCAAACAACACACGAAAAATAGAATCTGTCAAAAATAGAACAGTCTGTAGTAATCTGTAACTGTAGAATACTTATGGAACCTTAAAAATTATACCAAAATAGGAAGTCCTATGAAATTTGTCTATTAATCTTCTTCAAAAATAATCAACTGAAAAGCACGTTCCTGTGATTTATTAAAATTATTATCGTGCATGCAAAAGTTTCTGTTTGTCAGCAAGATCAAATTAACTATCACCCAAGATGATCCTATAGGTTCTACTTGGCACAAACACTAATTAAAACATAAAACCACATCTAAAAAGAATCTAGATGAATTATTTATTGAATAACAGCAAGGAAAAAATTGGGTTGTCTCCCAACAAGCGATTTTCTTTAAAGCCTTTTAGCCAGGAATTGATAATTTTAATGAGGCTCACATGAAAGACAAGAATTGAAGCGCAAAGAGAGCATCATGAAACACGTGACAAACACATCTAAGTCTAACACACTTCCTATGCATAAGCATATTATAAGCAAACAAATTTGCAAGGCAAGCAAAAACTAGCATATGCAAGGAAGAAGAAAGAGACAATAGCAGTCTCAACATGACGAGAGGTAATCTAGTAAGATAAAAATTTCTATGACCATATTTTCCTCTCTCATAATAATTACACGTAGGATCATAGGCAAATTCAACAAAATAGCTATCACATAACATATTCTCAACACGATCCACATGCATTTGAAGTTGACACTCTTCCAAAATAGTGGGATTATCATTAACTAAAGTCATGACCTCTCCAAACCCACTTTTATAAAAAATACCATAAGATTGAACATTCTCCAAATATGTGGGATCTAAAGTTGACACTCTTCCAAACCCACTTTCAATAATATTACAAAAACTATTACCAATCTCATATTCATCATGGGGCTTAAATAAATTTTCAAGATCATAAGAAGAATCACCCCAATCATGATCATTGCAACAAATAGTAGACATAGCAAAACTAGCATCCCCAAGCTTAGGGTTTTGGATATTATTAGCACAATTGACATCAAGAGAATTTAAAAAAATCATTGCAATCATGCTTTGTATTCAAGGAGCTATCGTGAATATCTTCATAAATTTTCTTCATCACAATTTTCAGATTCACGAATTTCAAGCAAAACCTCGTAAAGATAATCTAGTGCACTCAAATCACTAGAATTTGGTTCATCATAATTGGATCTCTTAAAAAGATTGGCAAGCGGATGAGGATCCATAGATCTTAGGTTCTCTGTTTAGCAATAAATAAACACTTATTCCAACAAAATGAGCAAACGAGCCAAGTAAGACATCAAAGCAAACGAAAAGACGAACAGAAGAAGGGCGAATAAAACGACAAGGGTGAAGTGGGGGAGAGGAAAACGAGAGGCAAATGGCAAATAATGTAATGCGAGGGAGAAGAGTTTGTGATGGGTACTTGGTATGTCTTGACTTGTGCATAGACCTCCCCAGTAACGGCGCTAGAAATTGGCAAGTTGACGGGAGATCAAATCTCGACTTGACTTGGCGCAAGCTTCCCTGGCAACGACGCCAGAAATCCTTCTTGCTAACTCTTGAGCACTGCGTTGGTTTTCCCTTGAAGAGGAAAGGGTGATGCAGCAAAGTAGCGTAAGTATTTCCCTTAGTTTTTGAGAACCAAGATATCAATCTAGTAGGAGGCTACACGCAAATCCCTCGTACCTACACAAACAAATAAGAACCTCGCAACCAACGCGATAAAAGGGTTGTCAATCCCTTCACGGCCACTTGCAAAAGTGAGATCTGATAGAGATAATAATAAGATAAATATTTTTGGTATTTTTATGATATAGATTGAAAAGTAAAGATTGCAAAATAATATAGATCAGAAACTTATATGATGGAAAATAGACCCGGGGCCATAGGTTTCACTAGTGGCTTCTCTCAAGATAGCATAAGTATTACGGTGGGTGAACAAATTATTGTCGAGCAATTGATAGAAAAGTGCATGGTTATGAGAATATCTAGGCATGATCATGTATATAGGCATCACGTCCGCGACAAGTAGATCGAAACGATTCTGCATCTACTACTATTACTCCACACATCGACCACTATCCAGCATGCATCTAGAGTATTAAGTTCATAAGAACAGAGTAACGCATTAGGCAAGATGACATGATCTAGAGGGATAAACTCAAGCAATATGATAGAAACCCCATCTTTTTATCCTCGATGGCAACAATACAATACGTGCCTTGCTGCCCCTGCTGTCACTGGGAAAGGACACCGCAAGATTGAACCCAAAGCTAAGCACTTCTCCCATTGCAAGAAAGATCAATCTAGTAGGCCAAACCAAACTGATAATTCAAAGAGACTTGCAAAGATAACCAATCATACATAAAAGAATTCAGAGGAGATTCAAATATTTCTCATATATAAACCTGATCATAAACCCACAATTCATCAGATCTCGACAAACACACCGCAAAAAGAGTTACATCGAATAGATCTCCAAGAAGATCGAGGAGAACTTTGTATTGAGATTCAAAGAGAGAGAAGAAGCCATCTAGCTAATAACTATGGACACGAAGGTATGTGGTAAACTACTCACACTTCATTGGAGAGGCTATGGCATTGATGTAGAAGCCCTCCATGATCAATTCCCCCTGTGGCGGAGCACCGGAAAAGGCCCCAAGATGGGATCTCACGGGTACAGAAGGTTGCGGCGGTGGAAATAGGGTTTCGTGGTGCTCCTGGATGTTTTCAGGATATGTGGATATATATAGGCGAAGGAAATCGGTAAGGGGAGCCACGAGGGGCCCATGAGGGTGGTGGCGCGACCACTGAGGGAGTCCTGGATTGGGGGTATCCGGACAGCCGGACTATATACTTCGTCCAGATTATTGGAGCGTGAAGATACAAGACTCAAGACTCCGTCCCATGTCCGGATGGGACTCTTCTTTGCGTGGAAGACAAGCTTGGGGATCCGGATATTGTATTTCCTTCCTTGTAACCGACTTCGTGTAAACCTAGCCCTCTCTGGTGTCTATATAAACCGGAGAGGTTGGTCCTTAGAAGGCCGATCACAATTACAATCATAATCATCATAGGCTAGCTTCTAGGGCTTAGCCTCTACGATCTCGTGGTAGATCTACTCTTGTACTACTCATATCGTCAATATTAATCAAGCAGGAAGTAGGGTTTTACCTCCATCGAGAGGGCCCGAACCTGGGTAAACATTGTGTCCCTTGCTTCATGTTACCATCAGCCTAAGACGCATAGATCGGGACCCCCTACCCGAGATCCGCCGGTTTTGACACCAACATTGGTGCTTTCATTGAGAGTTCCTCTGTGTCATCACTGAAAGGCTCGATGGCCCGCCTCGTTGTTAAGGACAAAATTACCTCTCAGGGAGCTCGGGCTGTAGGCCAAACTCTCCGACTTGGCGGCTTCATCATGGCCGCCCCATCGGCTGTCGCGCCGACGATGGCTTCTCGGGTCGTCACGCATAACCTTCGCATCAATCCGGAACTCGCCGAACAGATGGATCTGATAGAGCTCTCCTCCCTTAATGAGCTCTTGGATCGCATAGCCGCTCTGGGAGTCGCTATGGACTATGACCGGATCGGGCTTAAACCCGACCAAAGGGACATTAAATCCCCGCCGGCCACCCATGAAATAGCGGTAGTGGAGGAACCACACGTGGATTCTCCCTCAATTTTGAGGATGAATTATGTTCGGATCACCGAGCTCCCTGAGCCGGACACCCCGCCCAAGGGAAGACATGACCCAGGTCCCGGACTTAGAATCGGGCATTGGGCCGGAGAGATTGGGCAGCACCACGGATCCCGAGCTGTCGGACTCGGAAGCTCCCATGCCCCCGGGTGCTAGATCGGATCAGAACCCGGATTCAGCTACTACCGCGCACCCGGACTTAAACCGTCTCTCACATATCAGGCAAGAGCCCCAGGAGACAGTACATCGCTACTGGGCCAGATTCCTCCTTGTGCTAAACAAGGTCAAGGACTGCCGCGAGGAGGACGCAGTCTCACCTTTCTACAAAAACTGCATGAACAAAGGAATCCTTAATGCTATAAGTCGCCGTGACATAGTACACTTTGCTGACTTGGTAACCATAGTACAGAAGTATTATGCGATGGAAAAGCACCTAGAAAACCCAAATAGAATTTTGGGATAGCCCGGCTCTCACAAAAACCTTGTTCCGAACTAAACGGGCGAACTCTCGTAAGTCGGCCAATCCAATCCCCAAGAAACCAAAGCCCACCCCAGGGCAGGGAACCGTATTGGAAGAATGGCTCAATAGGCCATGTAAACTCCACAGTACTCCGGACACAACACCAACTCATAGCCTTAGGGCATGTTCGATACTCCGACAGGTTGCAAAAGGCGGCGAGGATCTTCTTGTAAGCCATAAAGCAGAACAACATCCCGCCAACGAACACAATACGATACTAAGAGTCTTCGAGACTTTTGCCTCAAACAATAGGCGCAAGCAAGCTCATCGAAGCTCCGCTGAAATCTGCCATGTGGCAAAAATAAACCCATGGAACGACACTGCTATAACTTTCAATGCCAGTGATGAACCTCGATTCCAGACTGTCCGGGCACCAGCCGCTCTGGTCCTTAGCCCAATCGTGGACGGCTTTCGGCTCACTAAACTACTCATGGACGGCGGAAGCGGATTAAACTTGATCTACGAAGAAACACTCAACAAGATGGAAATTGACAAAGGCCACATTGAACAAAGAGGCACAACCTTCAGGGGGATTATCCCTAGTCGGGAAGCGCGGTGTGCAGGAAAAATCACGCTCGATGTGGTATTCGGCACCCCGGAGAATTATAGGTCCAAAGAAATCACGTTCCAAGTGGCTCCTTTCAGCAGCGGATACCACGCCCTTCTAGGGCGGGACGCGTTTACAAGCTTCCAAGCTATACCCCATTACTACCCCATTACGGGTACATGAAGCTTAAAATGCCCGGACCCAATGGAATCATCACTCTAGCCAGTGATCCGGACGTTGCACTTCGCGCCAAAAATAAAATTGCAGCGCTAGCCCTGGAAGCATTATCCGAAGCCCTAGCAGCCGAAGAATTAACAACACTGCGGGCCACCGTGGACAGGGACGACGTGATACTCGACAAGCGACCCAAGTCCACCTCATTTAAACCCGTAGACAAGATAGTCAAATTTCAAGTCCATCCAACGGACCACACGAAGATAGCTTCCATTGGGACACATTTGAGCCCCGCAATGGACGCCGCACTGTGAGACTTCTTACGCGAGAATTAGGACATTTTCCCCTGGCACCCATCTGACATGCCGGGCATCCCACACAGATTTTGCGAACATAGCCTCAATATACTAAAAGGATACAAACCTGTCAAGCAGACCCTAAGGCAGTTTTCAGAGCCCAAACGGCAAGCGATGGGGGAAGAGCTAGCCAAGCTACTTGAGGCCGGATTCATTAGAGATATCAAGCATCCGGATTGGCTGGCAAATCTGGTAATGGTACCAAAGAAGGACAAATCCTGGCGCTTATGCGTCGACTTCAAAGACCATAACAAGGCTTTCCCCAAGGATCCCTTTCCCCTCCCTCGCATCGATCAAATCATCGATGCCACAGCAGGACACGACTCGCTGTGTTTTCTCGACGCTTACTCTGGATACCATCAAATAAAGATGGCAGAGTCCGACCAAGCTGCAACAGCTTTCATAATGCCACATGACCCCTTTTTCTTCAATATTATGCCTTTCGGGCTTAAGAATGCCGGCGCAACGTATCAACGCATGATTCAAACATGCCTGGAAAATCAAATCGGCAAAACAGTGGGGGCATATGTGGATGACGTGCTCATAAAAACAAGACACGTCGAAACCCTAATAGATGACTTGAGGCTTACATTCGATAACCTCCGGACATACGACATCAAGCTGAATCTGGAAAAATGCATTTTCAGCGTCCCCTCGGGGAAACTGCTGGGCTTCATTGTTTCCAATAGAGGAATTGAAGCGAATCCAGCAAAAATCCGAGCTTTGTCGCAGTTGGCTATACCAACAGACCTCAAGCACATCCAGAAACTAGCTGGATGCGTGGCCGCTTCGAGCCGCTTTATCTCCAGGTTAAGAGAAAAGTGCTGACGCTGGAACGCGTCACACAAACACGTCGATGTGTACCCGCGGCACCAAGGGAGATGCTCCGCAACTCACACCGCGGGAGGCCGACTTCCAGCGCGATACGCAAGACAGCAAGCCGGCGCTTTTGGGACCAGATGCCCCGCTCGCCCGGGTGGGACCCCGTCAGGGCTCGCGGTGACGATTGGCTTCTCGAGGTCGGTCTTACCGCCCCTAGAGCCTCGTGGATTCGCAGCCTCCAATATTGAAGAACGACGAAGAACGAGAAGAAAGATACAAGGGGAGAGATAAAAGTAGATGAACACGGAAAAGTAGTAGATTGATTGATCGATTGTGTGTTGTTCAATCGGCCATCACCCCTCAGGTATATAAGAGGCGTCTGGACTTCCCGTGCAAGGAAAAGGCTTGGATTCATGTCCAAAACTCTAGTCAAATTCGGATTGGTTTTGTCCGAACTTTCCAAAACTGTTCGGTTTAAACTGGCTGCACCTTGCGGGTAACTTTTGAGGTGGTAAACAACCTCGGATGGAAACGAGCCCAAAAGCAGTCTTGACCGTTTCAACGAGACGAACAACTTTTATGTTGAACGTTTTTTTATTAGAGTTCATCTTGAGGGTCAAATCGTTCGTGCAAAACAAGCTGTTATTCGCGCTACCCATCAGACAGGGTGTCTGGTGGGGCGCCCCACTTTTGGCTCGTGATAGTGCTGTATTCGGATGGCTCTAACTTTTTCATACGAACTCGGATTGGAACGATTCTTATATCAAAATCGATCATTTCGACAAGACGAAGACAATCCGTGTAGATCATTTTTCCATACGAGGCAGTCTTGGGGGCGTAATGTGCCGAATAGTGTTCTGAATACAAAATCTCAGTATTTCGAACACAACTTCGGCCTTCGAGATGAGATCAGATGGCGATGGCCCAAACTTCAAAGATGTTTGTATTGACAATACGAAACTTTTTCATGTAGAACACTTCTCCATTTGAGGCCATATAAATAAGTTCTTGACTGTGCCAAAATCTGGTGTCAACACAAGCCCCCCTGTTTTTCGGCAAAGCCTGTGTGCCAAAAAATAACTTGCACATAGCTTGCTCTAAGGACGATGTCAACACTCCATCGACCACTTTGGAATATTCTTAGGATGATAAGTTTATAACAGCCATTGCTTGTGTGAATATTTTGACGCAAGCTTGGGTGAAACTTTCTCAACTTCCTTAACAATCCGATGATAAAGTCCCATAGACATGTATCTCAAGGTCATCCTCGGAACCATATTATTCACCATTTTGCTAGGATTTTGCTGATAATCAATAATCAACTTTCTCCAATCCTTATTTTCTCCTGTATAAGAAAAATTCATTAGTGGCCGAAGCGGTGGACTTCGGTTCGGCCTTACGTATTCTGACGAGACTAAGCATCGGCTATTGATAGAAATGCAACACACCATGATTAACATAGTAGCCGGATGCTTGCTGTGCCAACTCTTTCAAATTGTCATGTCTAGAAATATGAACAATTTTATAGCAACCCAAGGTAATTTTGCATCTAGACATACCTTAAGATAAACTATAAGTGACTCGTCAAAACATTGATAACCCTTGGATATTTGTTGCACTACTTATAACGAATCACTGAAAGCCTCAATCTGTATAGCACCTATAGCAACCAAAAGCTCCAAACCGAATGAATTTCATATTCGGCTTTGATTATTGTGTAAAAATATTTTAAGTGGCATAAGGCTTGTTTTGGTCTCCAATTGAACTAATGACGATGTTAGGATACTACACCGGCCATGCTTTGACATATTCTTAGGGAAATAGATAAATATCAGCCATTAACATGAGGTCCATGTAGAATTCACCCACCAAAGTATGTATAGCCAAAATAAACAAATAAAATAGGAATAAAATATTTCGGCCCCTTTGTATTAGCAACAATGTAACTAACCAAATGTATGGTAATTTGGTAATACTCTCTCATGATATAGAAAATTATGTTGCATCCATGGATCAAAATAAATCAATGAAGGGTAATTGATCATACCTAGGGATGAATTCCATGGCAAAGGCATCAACGACATGGTTGAAGAAAATGGATGATGTGCTAACCGAAGATTTTGATGTTGTGATGCGCACCTTCGGCTTCATTGTTTGTTGCTTTCATTATTTTCCTTCTTCACTTTTATTGTACTTGTTGCAACAGAAGCATGCACATCATTTTTGTGTTGATTGATCTTCTTGGGAACCCATGCCATGTTCTTCTTTTTTAGCTCTTGTGCACTAAGATTTTGTAATTTTTTCTTTTGCCAATATGATAAACCGAGTGGGCATCTCGGCTGTGATTTTGTTTCAACCAATGGCAACTCTTTTTGGGCCTTGTGCACCCTCAACTTCTTTTCTTCAGATTTGGCACTCTGATTTTTATCAGTTGATTGCTTCACTTCTTTGCCTTTTGTAGCCAATGTCAACATTTTAATTGGCTCTTTGTTATTTGAGATCAAATCTGAAGCAGCACACTTACGACCATCTCTTTTCACGCGGTAAACTTGCTTTACCACCTCTTTCTTCTTTCTTGAGCTCTGGACCGATTCCTTATGATTGAAACGGTCTTTGACGCGTGATTGTTCAAATGTTGATCTCCTTGGAGATGCATAGTATTGGTGAGATGGTCTAGAATAAGATGGAGAATGTACCCTTGTATCATACCTGTCCCATGATGAATATGTATCTATATGAGCATAGGGAGGTATCCACGGCATTGGCATCGGCGGCCCAAAATAAGGATATGAATATGTTGCATTAAAATTATCACTTTGCCAATACCGATCCTCATATTTGCGCCTTGGGGTGATCTTGGTTTCTTTGCATGATTTGGCCGAGAAGCATTCTTCTCTTCACTCTTCTTTTGATATTTATCCAATAGTTCAGCAAAGGTGATTTTTGATCTCTTACACTTGCGCTTATTCTGGCCTTTGTTTTCTTTTGGTTTGCTTTCATTGATCATTAGATTTGCTTGCTGCCCCCCAGTTCTTGGCGTCTCCATTGTAGCTTCGATGGAACTCCCGTCCTCAAGATTATGCTCATTATGCTCTTCAACAACTTCTTTACTTGAAAGCTTGATCCCATCACCTGCAGCTTTTACATTCTTTTTAAATGTATCGGCTTGAAGCAGCCGATGTAAAAACTTTTTGCCATCGGGACCAATCGGAATAGACTGGTCATCTCTTGGTGTTTCAACAAACTTCAATCGTCCTTTTTCAATGGCCGATTTAACTATTTGACTAAACATGTTGCAATCCTCAAAATTATGCTTGGACGAATCATGCAACTTACAATACATTCGTCCTTGGATTGATGGCTTAACATTGTGATCAAGAATTGTAATGTAATTATTTTTCAGCAAAAAATCAAATATTTTATCACACATGCTTGAATTGAAAGTATACTTCTTGTTTCCTAGCCGATCTTGCTGTTTGAACGGCTTTGGAGATAAGCAAACCAATGGTTCAGATTTGGAATCTCCCCATTCGGCTATGCATTGTGCTTTCCACTCTATCTCCGATGTCTTTGGATATGATATTATATTAGCATCGGTTTTCTCAATAGAATTTAACCTTGGCTTTAAATTTCTGAAACGAAGATATTTAGAACATACATGTCTCAGTTGAGACCAAGTGTAAGCCAAGTAAGAAATAAGCAAAGCTACCCAACTAGATATGAACTTTAGAGAAAGCAATGGGAAAAGCTTTGGCTATAACAATAAGTCATTATCGGTCTTTATAAATGGTGCAATGGGTTGACCGATATGTTCCATAACAATTTTACTGCTAACAAGTAAATTACCCTTCCTCATTGGTCTTTCAAAATTACTTATGAGAATATTTCTTATAGATGCATCAATAATGAAGTTGCGACCAAATCTGAAAATAGGTAAATTACTCGCTATGCATACCTCTTCAAATATGTTGGGAGAGCATGATAGTGGTGCCATTTGAAGAACATCTTGCTCCGTCTTTGGATGGCTCCCCAACACCTTGTCATCATCTTTTTATTGGATCCGTGCATCATTGCTTTGAAGATTTTTGTCGGCCGAACTTTGTTCGGCTACTTGTTCTTGTCCTTGAAGCTTGTCAATTTCTACAGCACGGAACTCATAGGGCAGGAAGTAGGTTCCATTAACTCTAGAAAAATCAAGCACCGTTGTTTTCCTATGCTTGCCATGCCCTTTCTCAATAATGCTTGCCTCATTGGATTTGATGGATTCAGAATATATACTACTTGATTCGGCTTTTTCAACCGAAGCACTTTCATGTTCCGAATCATCCTTCTTTTCATTGATAGTACCAATTGGTGATGCTTCTTTTATCTGAGTTAATTCTTTTTCTATTTGTTTCTGACGGCGAGCGGAAAAATTAGCTTTAAGCTTTTTATCAATTTCAGCCCACTCCGGATATGATTGCCCCCTAATGCTTTTAGATTCTTTCGGCAATGACACACGGGTGTTGCTGAAATTTTGCAATTGTGTAGGGGGTGTATAATATGATGTAGTACTAGGTGAAGGCATATGCAGTGTTGTAAGACCATACTTTTGCTCGCCAATTTTATCAATTGGCAAAGATTCATCTTCTTGCAAAACTCTAGTTTTTATTGCGGTATAATCAGGAAATAGCCCCTTTTCATGTTGGTCAAGGCAAAGAGCACTAATTCTCTTATTTTGGGCTAAACTCTTCAATGCAGCCACCACTACCTCATCTTCTACAATGTTGGGCACAACCGCTCCTGTAAAATTTACATTCATTCGGCTATAACCAGGAAGGTGTGAAGCCGAATTATGAGCATCTACAGTTGTGTATGATGCCGAAGAATTACTAACATGAGGTGTAGCATATGACGGTTGAGAGTAACTGGCCAAATAGCCATTAGTAGCATGGCCAATTCTCTCATTCATCGGCATGGTTGGATTACTATATTGCACATTAGCTGTCAATGAATAAAAGGGTGAAACACTTTCTTGTATGGCATTGGAAATTCTAACTTGGGGTGTTTCAAATTGATTAATCGAACTCATCATGTTGCTCATCAGCATATGAATTTGTGGGGTTGCCGATGCATGGGAGTTGAGATACATATGTTGCATGTTACTAAATTTATAAGAATTTGAAACATGAAGATTGTTTTGCATCGGCCCTTGCACATAATTAGATGCATGATTGATAAAACTAGGGCTAGCCGATACATTATGCTCAATAGGTGATCCACCAACAACATATGGATTATTTGCATCTACAAAGGGGAATTGGGTATTCATATTACCTTTGTAGATTGTAGCAATTTGATGACGATCTCTTCATAGCAAGAACGGGCTGGAGACCGTTCAAAGCTTCGTCCCCAGCGGAGTCGCCAAAAAGTGTGTTCGCACACGAACACGTCACCGTATACCTTCGACGCCGGGGGTGATGC
Source organism: Triticum dicoccoides (assembly GCF_002162155.2). NCBI lineage: Eukaryota > Viridiplantae > Streptophyta > Magnoliopsida > Poales > Poaceae > Triticum > Triticum dicoccoides. The sequence goes on from NC_041391.1 coordinate 244,586,105, forward strand.
ACCGCAGCTCACGTCGAAGGAGACCCGGCCGGAAGCGCGGTACGCAGGCAATCCGGCAGATGCTTTTGAGAACCCGAAACCCCACACGCCCGGGAGGGACCCCGTCAGGGCTCGCGGCGGCTATGGGCTGCCCTAGGTCGACCTGATCGCCCCTAGGGCCTCGAGGTTTGCCGCCCTGCAACAAGAAGAACAGACGGAGAACGAGGAGAAGAAGAACTAGGGTTAAGGAGAAAAGATAAAAGATAAAAGGTGGTAGATTGATTGATCGATTGTGTGTTGTTCAATCGGCCATCACCCCTCAGGTATATAAGAGGCGGCCGGACTTCCCGTGCAAGGAAAAGGCTTGGATTCACGCCCAAAACCTTAGTCAAATTCGGATTGGTTTTGTCCGAACTTTCCAAAATTGTTCGGTTTAAACTGGCTGCACCTTGCGGGTAACTTTTGAGGTGGTAAACGACCTCGGATGGAAACGAGCCCAAACGAAATCTTGACCATTTTGATGAAAAGAACAACTTTTATGTTAAACGTTTTTTGATTAGAGTTCATCTTGAGGGTCAAATCGCTCGTGCAACACAGGCTGTTATTCACGCTACCCATCAAACAGGGTGTCTGGTGGGGCGCGCCACTTTTGGCTCGTGATAGTGCTGTATTTAGATGGCTCTAACTTTTTCATACGGACTGGGATTGGAACGATTCTTATATCAAAATCAATCGATTCGACGAGACGAAGACAATACATGTAGATCATTTTTCCATACGAGGCAGTCTTGGGGGCGTAATGTGCCGAATAGTGTTCTGAATACAAAATCTCAGTATTTCGAACACAACTTCGGCCTTCGAGATGAGATCAGATGGCAATGGCCCAAACTTCAAAGATGTTCGTATCGACAATACAAAACTTTTTCATGTAGAACACTTATCCATTTGAGGCCAGTTAAATAAGTTCTTGACTGTGCCAAAATCTGGTGTCAACAAAAAGGCATTACCTCTTTACTGCCTTCTTCGGCGCACCGAACACTTCATGTGGACGGATGCAGCTGTGGCCGGACTCGATGAAATGAAGACCTTACTGGCCAGTAATCCAGTCCTAACAGCGCCAAATATCGGCGAGCCTATGCTGCTATACCTAGCTGCAACAGATCAAGTTGTAAGCGCAGTGCTCGTCATCGAACGAGAGGTTAACGGATACAAATTCCCGCTCCAAAAGCCGGTTTATTACATATCCGCGGTCCTCACCCCATGCAAATCCTGATACCCACACTATCAAAAAATAGCATACGCGGTCTTCATGGCATCCCGGAAGCTACGACACTACTTTCAAGAGTGTTCAATTACGGTGGCCTCCGAAGTACCACTCAATGACATAATAAATAACCGCGACACTACGGGCCGGATTGCTAAATGGGCTATCGAGCTCCTTCCGTTCGACATAACATACAAACCACGGTGCGCCATCAAGTCACAAGTACTGGCTGACTTTGTCGCTGAATGGACAGAAGCAGAACTCCCTAAAGAGTATGGCGCGTACTCTAACTGGATCATGCACTTCGACGGCTCTAAAATGCTGGCCGGATTGGGAGCAGGTGTAGTCCTGTCATCTCCCACCGGAGACACGGTCCAGTACGTCCTCCAAATATTATATGCAGACTCCAACAATGCAGCCGAATATGAGGCTCTGTTGCACGGTCTTCGGATGGCAGTCTCTATGGGCATTCAACGCCTAGAAGTGCGCGGGGATTCAAACCTCGCAATATCACAAATAAACGGAGACTTTGATGCCAAGGATCCAAAAATGGCGGCCTACCGTAATGTCGTCCTCAAAATGTCAGCTCGGTTCGAGGGGCTCTAATTCCACCATGTGGCTCGAGAAAACAATCAAGCGGCGGACGTCCTCACCCGCATCAGCGCTAAACGTGACCCTGTCCCGCCTAACATATTCCTGGAAAGGCTGTTCAAGCCATCCGTAGTGTGGGAAGGGGAGTCCGGCAATACTAGCATGGATCCGAACACACCCCCAGATTCCGAACTATCAGACATAATCGGAGGATCCACCACCGAAATAACATCTTCGGCCCATGAAATCATGGTTGTAATCGCCCCGTGGACTAAGCCTTTCTTGGCCTACGTTAATAGGCAGGAGCTCCCAGAAGACCAAAATGAAGCACGCTGCATCGTCCGGCGTTCTAAAGCTTACAAAGTCCATGAAGGGGAACTCTACAAGAAAAGTGCGACCGGAGTGCTCCAAAGGTGCATCTCCAAAGAGGAAGGGCGGCAGCTCTTGGCTGAAATCCATGCCAGACTGGGCGGGCACCACGTCGCGGCTTGGGCACTAGTCAGCAAGGCCTTCCGTACAGGCTTCTATTGGCTGACGTCCCGAGCAGACGCACAGGACCTTGTCCAACACTGCATCGGTTGCCAGCTCTTTGCCAATCAGAGTCATATGCCCCCTACTGCTCTCCAAACAATCCCCATAACTTGGCCCTTCGCAGTCTGGGGGCTGGATATGGTCGGACCTCTTAAAGGGGGAAGCCATAAAAAATATACTTATTGGTCATGGTGGACAAGTTCACCAAATGGATAGAAGCCAAACAAGTCAAAATGGCCGAATCCGGACCAGTAATTGACTTCATATCCGGGGTCGTACACCGATACGGTGTCCCCAAAGCATCATCACTGATAATGGCTCAAATTTCATAGTCGATGAAGTGAAAACTTGGTGCGGCAAAATGGGCATTAAGCTTGACTACGCTTCCGTCTACCATCCCCAAACAAACGGCCAGGTCGAACGGGCAAACGGTCTCATCATGAGAGGCATCAAACCCAGACTAGTGTGATCCTTGACAGAGTCGGATACGCACTGGGTCGAAGAGCTCGACTCCGTACTCTGGAGGCTGCGGACCACACTGAATCGCACCACCAGATATACACCATTTTTTATGGTGTACGGCGCGGAAGCAGTACTACCCTGCGACATAATACATGATTCGCCACGCGTACGCATGTACGAAGAGAAGGAGGCCGAGTTAGATCGGCAGGATGACTTGGATGCCCTAGAGGAGGACCGCGACGTTGCAAAAGCCCGCTCCGCATTCTATCAACAGCAGGCTCAACGATACCAAAGCAGAGAAATGCGGGCCAAAACTTATAATATTAGCGAGCTCGTTCTACGCCTACCGGAGAAGAAGAAGGACAAGCTCAAACCCAAGTGGGAAGGTCCCTTCGTCGTTGACAAAGTTCTCACCGGAGGAGCGTACCGCTTACGCAATGCATCCGATAACAGACTCGAGCCGAACCCATGGAACGCGGCTAGACTCCGGAGATTATACGCCTAGCGCCGAACTCAGTGTTCGTCTCCTTGACCCCTCCTTTTTAATTATGCTCCCTCCCTTTTCCTGTCTCGACCCTTTTTTCCTCTTCACACAAAGTACTTAATACAGTACGGACACCCGGATCACTCCGGCCATACTATGTGTGTAAGCAATACCTGGGGGCTTCCTATTCGGAAGCTAAATATAATTACTTTAATGGCTTTTTGCCCATCACATATGCGTTCTTTTTCCATATGTGCCTTTTTTTCACCATTATATGCATCGATATGACTTAAGATGTGGCCAAGCTGGGTTGCCTGGCTCTTGTGTTTATGCCCTACGTTCCCGTTAATTCGGCTCGGGCATAAGGGGAGCACCTCTGCGATTGTTACTGCCGGTTCAGCCGGATGTGTACCTCAGACTGGGTGAAGCCGAAAGCTAGCATCCTTAAGAGAATATTTGGTCGGTGAACAAAAGATGTATTTGTTTATTACAATGTCAATCCCCAGAAGTTTTGTATCCTGTGCCCTTCTTCGCTGTCCGGACATGTGCATCGTTGCATGCGTACCCAGGGAAAGGAACCCCTAACGGAACTATTCTCCCTGGAAGATGTTTCTTACTATCCATGTAATATAACATAACTAGTTGGGTACTTGTCTGCTCAAGCACTTATGACCCCTACGCCTGTTGTCCATGCATACCCCGGTTCTGTATAACTGAGTGGGTATTTGGACACACCCCGGACTATAGGATCCGGGGGCTGAAGCGAAAAGGTCCTCCATGACAAATGATTTTAATCCGGCTAGGGACTACTTATGTCCATTGAATTACACAGTCACTTGGACTGACTATATTCCTCCTCTATACCATCCAACAGGTATCTAGCTTACAATCCTGTTGAGAATACTCTGCGGCTAATGCTACCTGGTCATATACCAGACTCACGGGAATTTCTTGCCCATCTGGCCCCGCCGGTCCGACTTCGGCCATATGGTTCGGGTCCAGCTTGGTGTAGCGCGTCCTCACCATAGCCCAGGCTTCTCTTGCGCCTTGCCGGTAGGCTGACATCTTCCACAATCGAAAGCGCCGATGTGCTCCTTGAAGCATATCCACAAGCTCCCCCATGCCATTCGGCAGGAAGCTTGATGGCCACAAGGCCTGAGCAATGCCCTACATCACCTGTCGAGCTCGCTCGTGCAGTTTTGAGAGGTCTTGTAGTAAATCGCCTGTAGATGAGGGCATCTCCTCCTCAGGGCAACCCGTTAACATTCCTACAAGAAAAATCCTTTCAATATACTTCCACGCCAAACTATACTACAGTTCCCCTAGGCACTTACCATAAATGCCGCGTCGAAGCCTTTTGTTCTCCTTCACGGAGTCCGCCAGCTGAGCGCGGACGTCTTTTAACTCCACGTCCAGCTGGACTTTAGCATCTTGAAGATTGTTCTTCTCCTGCCTAACTTGCATAAGAATGCGCTCGCCAGCCTTCAGCTGCCTTTTGAGATGTGACTCGTCATCTCTTACGCCCTCCGGATTCACCCCGAGATTGTCTGCAGAATTTTCTGTTAGACTTGTCATATCAGCCATTTACTAACTAGTGCATCTTCGTACAATTGAGACAAATGTTACCAGACGAGGGCTTCTGGGATCCCTCTACTTGGCAACTGTGGCCCTTAGCTCGGCCTTGCACTCCTCCAGCTCCCGAGACAATTGCTCATTCTTATCTACAAGGACCTGTGCATAAATTGATCCTTAAAATAGTTGTTCCAACTGTTTCAAGTCTCAGGGGCTACTACTATACATGCTTATCAAATTTTCTTACCCGTATATCTTTGGTATACTGGTCCGTCGCTCGGGCAAGCCTACCTTGAGCAGCTCGGATGTATGTGTCTCCTGAATTAAAGGCGTTAAATGCCTCTTCGGAAAAGATGTTGTTCCGAAGTATGGCCCATCGGCGCCGGTGATTCATGGCACTCTCTACTTCAGAATTCGTGGCCGAGAGCATAACCGCGTCCTCTGTCGGAGAACTATGCGGCATCGGCCCCACTCCCACCTCCGCTCTCGAAGCCGATTCTGGAATCCGGCTGGTGGAAGCGTGATTGGCAGGATCCCCGGACATGGTTCGGCTGCTCCTCTTCCTGCCGGGACACAAAGGGCGCTGTTATACTTCAAAATACCATAATCACAGGACAAGTTTTTGTCTTACCTCTATAGCGGTGTGTCGACCCTTACCGCCTTCCTCTTGAGCCTGCCCGATCTGGACGCCCGTGGCCGACGAGCCCCTAGGGGCTAGGCCCCGCGCTCCGACTGTCGTTTTTGCAAAAACACGACACCTCAAAGATAAGGCATGACATCTGAAAGGAGTCCTCTTCGGAGGATGGGGTTTTCGGCTGGGCTTACACGCGACGTTGGTAGTAGTCCGGGATAGTCGGCAATGATGGCCACTGAGGCGCCATCGCAGCTCACTTGATAAAATATCCCATTGACAAGCTCCACGGTGATATCCGGATCTTCTTCGAGTCCTGGATCTAGGGCCCTTCCGGGGTCCTTTGGCTGCGGGGAGGGGCTGGAGATTCCTTCTACGGCCCTCCTCAGTTCCTGCTCGGAAATATCAAGGCGGATAATCTTAGCGAAGGACGCCACAATAAGTAAAGCGGGGAAAGGAATAACGACTTACGCAGTTTGGAGGGTTGTGCATGGAGAATCCATCCCGCGGTTTGATATGAAGGAACTCTTCCTCTTCCCCTTTGTATAAATCGGACAATATCCTTGCCAGAGCAGTGGTGGAGTCCGGACCCTTACGGCCACAGCGGGTGACATCATCTTCCCCGTTGAAGTGCCACATGGGCTTCCCCCGATATTGAAGCGGTTGCAGTCCCCGCATTATGAATATTGCCATAACCTCGACTATCGTCAGTCCGGATTTGGCCAGTAACTTTATCCTTCTCATCAGGTAATGTATTTCCCTGGTATCCTCCTCTTGGGGGCCCCAGGGGCACCATCTTAGACGTGCCCTCGGCGAGGCGTTACTGAACTTGGGGAGACCTGTCCGGACTGGATCCGGAAGGGGAACGTCATCAATGTAAAACCATTCTGAAGGCCAGTTCTCTGGTGCCTTCTTGGGAGTGCCGGATAGGTATCCGGTCTCGGCAATGCGCCATACTTCGGCCCCGCCCACTTGACATAGGGATTATCCCTGGTTGCGGGGGACGAGGCAGAACATCTTCTTCCATAACCCGAAGTGAGCCTCGCAGCCTAGAAATAGCTCACAAAGGGCAACGTACCCTGCTACATGTAGTATGGAGGCAGGGGTAAAGTTGTGCAACTGGAGGCCGTAGAACTCCAGGAGCCCGCGAAGGAACGGGTGGATGGGAAACCCAACGCCCCTTAGCAGATGCGGGATGAGGCATATTCGCTCCTCTGGAGATGGATTAGGTGATCCCTCGGCCTGTTCCCCGCCGTTATAGGTGGCTATTCCGGCTCGACGGGGACCATGAACGCCGGTGGGAGAAACCCTTCGGTTTGTAACTCTATCAAACGGCTATGAGGAACTGAACACTCTTCCCAGTCCCCCGGCTTGGAGCGAGGAGAGCGAGAAGAAGAGCTGCGATGACCGGCCATGTTGGAATAGTTTTTCCGGAGCGCTCTGTTGGATGCTTGCTCGAGGGGGGAGAGTGAGGCTTGGATCTGAGAATCCCCGTCTCTTCGAATAGACGGTCAGCCTGAAGGATTCGAGGTGGCAAATGCAAAAATGCTTCGGCTCCTCGCATTCGCTCGACGCATGGAGATGGTCATTATTGAGGCATTGAAGACGAGGATTACAACATTGATGGGATGCCGGACACTATTCATCGTAACAGGTACTTTGGAGTATTTGGAGATGGAACCCGCCTTGCAATGCCGAAGACAAGACTGCACGCCGGACTCATCGTCATTGAAGCCTGGTTCAGGGGCTACTGAGGGAGTCCTGGATTGGGGGTATCCGGACAGCCGGACTATATACTTCGTCCAGATTATTGGAGCGTGAAGATACAAGACTCAAGACTCCGTCCCGTGTCCGGATGGGACTCTCCTTTGCGTGGAAGACAAGCTTGGCGATCCGGATATTGTATTTCCTTCCTTGTAACCGACTCCGTGTAAACCCTAGCCCTCTCCAGTGTCTATATAAACCGGAGAGGTTGGTCCTTAGAAGGCCGATCACAATTACAATCATAATCATCATAGGCTAGCTTCTAGGGTTTAGCCTCTATGATCTCGTGGTAGATCTACTCTTATACTACTCATATCCTCAATATTAATCAAGCAGGAAGTAGGGTTTTACCTCCATCAAGAGGGCCCGAACCTGGGTAAACATTGTGTCCCTTGCTTCCTGTTACCATCAGCCTAAGACGCACAGATCGGGACCCCCTACCCGAGATCCACCAGTTTTGACACCGACACCCACCCCCCTAAGACGCGCCTCCCTGCCTTGTGGCTTCCTCGTTTGCTTCTTGATGTCCACTCCAAGTCTCCTGGATTGCGTTTGTTCCAAAAATAACTCTCCCGGAGGTTTCATTCCATTTGGACTCCGTTTGATATTCCTTTTCTGCGAAACACTGAAATAGGCAAAAAACAGCAATTTGGGCTGGGCCTCCGGTTAATAGGTTAGTCCCAAAAATAATATAAAAGTGCTTAGTAAAGCCCATAAACATCCAAAACGGGTAATATAATAGCGTGGAACAATAAAAAATTATAGATACGTTGGAGACGTATCACTGGGTGAGTGTCTATTTCTCCAACTTTAGTTGAATTGAGTGTGGCTAAGCCCGGTCCTTGTTGAAGGTTAAAACAGCACAATTGATGAAAAAACATTGTGGGTTTGATGCATAAGTAAGAATGGTTCTTGCTAGAAGCGCGTAGCAGCCACGTAAAACTTGCAACAACAAAGTAGAAGACGTCTAACTTGTTTTTCTAGGGCTTATTGTGATGTGATATGGTCAAGGCATGATGTGATATAAATTGTTGTATGAGATGATCAAGTTTTGTAACAAAGTTATCGGCAACTGGCAGGAGCCATATGGTTGTCGCTTTATTGTATGCAATGCAACCGCCATGTAATTGTTTTACTTTATCACTAAGCGGTAGCGATAGTCGTAGTAACAATAGTTGGCGAGATGACAACGATGCTACTATGTAGATCAAGGTGTCGCGCCGGTGACATTGGAGATCATGACGATGCTTCGGTGATGGAGATCATGAGCACAAGATGATGATGGCCATATCATGTCACATATATTGATTGCATGTGATGTTTATCCTTTATGCATCTTATTTTGCTTAGAACGTCGGTAGCATTATCAGATGATCCCTTACTAAATTTCAAGGTACAAGTGTTCTCCCTGAGTATGCACCGTTGCTACAGTTCGTCGTGCTGAGACACCACGTGATGATCGGGTGTGATAAGCTCTACGTTCACATACAACGGGTGCAAGCCAGTTTTCCACACGCAGAATACTCGGGTTAAACAAGACAAGCCTAGCATATGCAGATATGGCCTTGGAACACTGAGACCGAAAGGTCGAGCGTGAACCATATAGTAGATATGATCAACATAGTGATGTTCACCATTGAAAACTACTCCATATCACATGATGATCGGACATGGTTTAGTTGATTTGGATCACGTGATCACTTAGATGATTAGAGGGATGTCTATCTAAGTGGGAGTTCTTAAGTAATATGATTAATTGAACTTTAATTTATCATGAACTTAGTACCTGATAGTATTTTGCATGTCTATGTTGTTGTAGATCAATGGCCCGTGCTACCGTTCCTTTGAATTTTAATGCGTTCCTAGAGAAAACTAAGTTGAAAGATGATGGCAGCAACTACACGGTCTGGGTCTGTAACTTGAGGATTATCCTCATTGCTGCACAGAAGAATTATGTCCTGGAAGCACCGTTGGGTGCCAGGCCTGCTGCAGATGCTACTATTGACGTTAAGAATGTCTGGCAGAGCAAAGCTGATGTCTACTTGGTAGTTCAGTGTGCCATGCTTTACAGCTTAGAATTGGGACTTCAAAGACGTTTTGAACGTCATGGATCATATGAGATGTTCCAGGAATTGAAGTTAATATTTCAAGCAAATGCCCGAGTTGAGAGATATGAAGTCTCCAACAAGTTCTACAACTGCAAAATGGAGGAGAATAGTTCTGTTAGTGAACACATACTCAGATTGTCTGGGTACCATAATCACTTGACTCAACTGGGAGTTGATCTTCCAGTTGATGTGTCATTGACAGAGTTCTTCAAATCACTGCCACCAAGCTATAAAGGCTTTGTGATGAACTATAATATGCAAGGGATTAACAAGACTATTCCCGAGCTCTTCGTGATGCTAAAGGCCGCGGAGGTAGAAATCAAAAAGGAGCATCAAGTGTTGATGGTCAATAAGACCACTAGTTTCAAGAAAAAGGGCAAAGGGAAGAAAGGGAACTTCAAGAAGAACGACAAAAAGGTTGTTGCTCAAGAGAAGAAACCAAGTCTGGACCTACACCTGAAACTGAGTGCTTCTACTGCAAAGGGACTGGTCACTGGAAACGGAACTGCCCCAAGTATTTGGCGGATAAGAAGGATGGCAATGCGAAAGGTATATTTGATATACATGTTATTGATGTGTACTTAACTAATGCTTGCAGTAGCGCCTGGGTATTTGATACTGGTTCTGTTGCTCATATTTGCAACTCGAAATAGGGGCTGCGGATTAAGCGAAGATTGGCTAAGGACGAGGTGACGATGCACGTGGGAAATGGTTCCAAAGTCGATGTGATCACGGTCAGCATGCTACCACTACATCTACCATCGGGATTAGTTTTAGACCTGAATAATTGTTATTTGGTGCCAGCGTTGAGCATGAACATTATATCTGGATCTTGTTTAATGCGAGACAGTTATTCATTTAAATCAGAGAATAATGGTTGTTCTATTTATATGAGTAATATCTTTTATGGTCATGCACCCCTGCTGAGTGGTCTATTTTTATTGAATCTCGATAGTAGTAATACACATATTCATAGTATTGAAGCCAAAAGATTGAAGTTTAATAATGATATTGCAAATTATTTGTGGCACTGCCATTTGGGTCATATCGGTATAAACCGCATGAAGAAACTCCATGCTGATGGACTTTTTGAATCACTTGATTATGAATCACTTGGTGCTTGCGAACCGTGCCTTATGGCAAGATGACTAAAACTCCGTTATCCGGAACAATGGGACAAGCTACTGACTTGTTGGAAATAATACATACCGATGTATGCGGTCCAATGAGTATTGATGCTCGTGGTGGGTATCGTTATTTTCTTACCTTCACAGATGATTTGAGCAGATATGGTTATATCTACTTAATGAAGCATAAGTCTGAAACATTTGAAAAGTTCAATGAATTTCAGGGTGAAGTGGAAAATCATCATAACAAGAAAATAAAGTTTCTACAATCTGATCGTGGAGGAGAATATTTGAGTTACGAGTTTAGTCTTCATTTGAAACAACATGGGTATTTTCACAATTAACGCCACCTGGAACACCACAGCGAAATGGTGTGTCTGAACGTAGTAACCATACTTTATTAGATATGGTGCGATCTATGATGTCTCTTACTAATTTACCTCTATCATTTTGGGGTTATGCTCTAGAGACGGCTGCATTCACTTTAAATAGGGCACCATCAAAATCCGTTGAGACGACGCCTTATGAACTATGGTTTGGCAACCAAAGTAGTCGTTTCTTAAATTTGGGGTTGCGATGCTTATGTGAAAAAGCTTCAACCTGATAAGCTCGAATCTAAGTCGGGAAAGTGTGTCTTCATAGGATACCCAAAAGAGAGTGTTGGGTACACCTTCTATGACAGATCCTAAGGCAAAATCTTTGTTGCTAAGAATGGATCCTTTCTAGAGAAGGAGTTTCTCTCGAAAGAAGTGAGTGGGAGGAAAGTAGAACTTGATGAGATAACTGTACCTTCTCCCTTATTGGAAAGTAGTTCATCACAGAAATTAGTTCCAGTGATTCCTACACCAATTAGTGAGCAAGCTAATGATGATGATCATGAAACTTCAGATCAAGTTACTACCGAACCTCGTAGGTCTTCCAGAGTAAGATCCGCACCAGAGTGGTACGGTAATCCTGTTCTGGAAGTCATGTTACTAGACCATGATGAACCTACAAACTATGAGGAAGCGATTGCGAGCCCAGATTCCACGAAATAGCTTGAAGCCATGAAATATGAGATGGGATCCATGTATGAGAACAAAGTGTGGACTTTTGTGGACTTGCCCGATGATCGGCAAGCCATAGAAAATAAATGGATCTTTAAGAAGAAGACCGACGCGGACGGCAATGTTACTGTTTACAACGCTCGACTTGTTGCGAAAGGTTTTCGACAAGTTCAATGAGTTGACTACTATGAGACTTTCTCACCCATAGCGATGCTTAAGTCTGTTCGAATCATGTTAGCAATTGCTACATTTTATGATTATGAAATTTGGTAAATGGATGTCAAAACTGCATTCCTGAATGGATTTCTAGAAGAAGAGTTGTATATGATGCAACCAGAAGGTTTTGTCGATCCAAAGGGTGCTAACAAAGTGTGCAAGCTCCAGCGATCCATTTATGGACTGGTGCAAGCCTCTCGGAGTTGGAATAAAAGCTTTGATAGTGTGATCAAAGCATATGGTTTTATACACACTTTTGGAGAAGCCTGTATTTACAAGAAATTGAGTGGGAGCTCTGTAGCATTTCTAATCTTATATGTAGATGACATATTGTTGATTGGAAATGATATAGAATATCTGGATAGCATAAAGGGATACCTGAATAAGAGTTTTTCTATGAAAGACCTTGGAGAAGCTACTTACATATTGGGCATCAAGATCTATAGAGATAGATCAAGACACTTAATTGGACTTTCACAAAGCACGTACCTTGATAAAGTTTTGAAGATGTTCAAAATAGATCAGTCAAAGAAAGGGTTCTTGCTAGTGTTACAAGGTGTGAAGTTGAGTCAGACTGAATGCCCGACCACTGTAGAAGATAGAGAGAAAATGAAAGTCATTCCCTATGCTTCAGCCATAGGTTCTATCATGTATGCAATGTTGTGTACCAGACCTGATGTATGTCTTGCTATAAGCATAGCAGGGAGGTACCAAAGTAATCTCGGAGTGGAGCACTGGACAGCGGTCAAGAACATCCTGAAATACCTAAAAAGGATTAAGTATATGTTTCTCATTTATGGAGGTGAAAAAGAACTCATCGTAAACGGTTACATCGATGCAATCTTTGACACTAATCCGGATGACTCTAAGTCGCAGACCAGATACATTTGAATGGAGGAGCTGTCAGTTGGTGCAATTCCAAGCAGAGTGTCGTGGCGGGATCTACGTGTGAAGTGCAGTACATTGCTGCTTCGGAAGCAGCAAATGAAGGAGTTTGGATGAAGGAGTTCATATCTGATCTAGGTGTCATACCTAGTGCATCGGGTCCAATGAACATCTTTTGTGACAATACTGGTGCAATTGCCTTGGCAAAGGAATCCAGATTTCACAAGAGAACCAAGCACATCAAGAGATGCTTCAATTCCAACCGTCATCAAGTGTCAAAAGGGGACATAGAGATTTGCAAGATACACAAGAATCTGAATGTTGCAGACTCGTTGACTAAGCCTCTTCCACGAGCAAAACATGATAAACACAAAAGCTCCATGGGTGTTAGAATCATTACTATGTAATCTAGATTATTGACTCTAGTGCAAGTGGGAGACTGAAGGAAATATGCCCTAGAGGCAATAATAAAGTTATTATTTATTTCCTTAATTCATGATAAATGTTTATTATTCATGCTAGAATTGTATTAGCCGAAAACTTAGTACATGTGTGAATACATAGACAAAACATATAGTCCCTAGTATGCCTCTACTTGACTAGCTCATTAATCAAAGATGGTTATGTTTCCTAACCATAGACATGTGTTGTCATTTGATGAACGGGATCACATCATTAGGAGAATGATGTGATGGACATGACCCATCCGTTAGCTTAGCATTATGATCCTGTCAGTTTCATTGCTACTGCTTTCTTCATGACCTATACAAGTTCCTCGGACTATGAGATTATGCAACTCCCGAATACTGGAGGAACACTTTGTGTTCTACCAAACATCACAACGTAAATGTGTGATTATAAAGGTGCTCTACAGGTGTCTCCGAAGGTGTTTGTTGGGTTGGCATAGATCGAGATTAGGATTTTACTCCGTGTTTCGGAGAGGTATCTCTGGGCCCTCTCGGTAATACTCATCACTATAAGCCTTGCAAGCATTGTGACTAATGAGTTAGTTGTGGAATGAAGTATTACGGAATAAGTAAGAGACTTGCCGGTAACAAGATTGAACTAGGTATTGAGATACCAACGATCAAATCTCGGGCAAGTAACATACCAATGACAAAGGGAACAACTTATGTTGTTATGCGGTTTGACCAATAAAGATCTTCGAAGAATATGTAGGAACCAATATGAGCATCTAGGTTCCGCTATTGGTTATTGGCCGGAGATGTGTCTCGGTCATGTCTACATAGTTCTCGAACACGTAGGGTCCGCATGCTTAACGTTCGATGACGATTGGTATTATGAGTTTATGTGATATGATGTACCGAAGTTTGTTCGGAGTCCCGGATGTGATCAAGGACATGACGAGGAGTCTTGAAATGGTCAAGACATAAAGATTGATATATTGGACGACTATATTCAGACACCAGAAGTGTTTCGGAGAAGTTTCTGATAAAACCGGAGTACCGGAGGGTTACCGGAACCCCCAGGGGAACTAATGGGCCTCGATGGGCCCTAGTGGAGAGAGAGAGGGGCCGGCCAGGGCAGGCCGCGTGCCCCCTCCCCTTGAGTCCGAATAGGACAAGGAAGGGGGTGGCGCCCCCTTTTCCTTTCCCCTCTCCCTCTCCTTCCTTCCCCTCTCGCCCTTTAGGTGGAAACCTACTAGGACTTGGAGTCCTAGTAGGATTCCCTTTTGGGGGCACGCCCAAGGAGGGCTGGCCGGCCTCCCCCTTGCTCCTTTATATACGGGGGCAGGGGGCACCCTAGAACACACAAGTTTACAATTGTTTTAGCCGTGTGCAGTGCCCCCCTCCACAGATATCCCCCTCGGTCATATCGTCATAGTGCTTAGGCAAAGCCCTGCATCGGTAACTTCATCACCGTCACCACACCACTGTGCTGACGAAACTTTCCCTCGACCTCAGCTGGATCTAGAGTTCGTGGGACATCACCGAGCTGAACATGTGCAGATTGCGGAGGTGCCGTACCTTTGGTGCTAAGATCAGTCGGATCATGAAGACGTACGACTACATCAACCGCGTTGTCATAATTGTAGGAATTTTTTTGAAATTACGGCATTCCCCAACTGGAACAACTAAGCAATTCAACTAGCACAAGATATATCAATATGAGCAAGTATGAATTGCGGAAAGTAAAGGGTGTGGGTATGAGATAACCACAAGTGAGTCGGGGATAAGGATTGCAATTTTACGCATGGATATTCGACCCGAATGGATAGGGTTTGGATGTGCTTTTCTATCCATGGGCGACACCCAAACCCGACCCGATTTCTCGTGGGTAGGGCATGGATATAATCTTCTACCCGTGGGGATACCCAATAACCCAACCCGATAGTATGACTTAATGGGAAACAATATGCTATCCCTACCCCACAGTCACATGTCCCACTACAATTTTACACTTTGTAATATAAAAAATTGCACAATCCCCGTCGTAACTTTTATTAGTTGACATGTGATAACCCACAAGTATAGGGGATCACAACAGTTTTCGAGGGTAGAGTATTCAACCCAAGTTTATTGATTCGACACAAGGGGAGCCAAAGAATATTATCAAGTATTAGCAGCTGAGTTGTCAATTCAACCACACCTGAAAGACTTAATATTTGTAGCAAAGTAGTATGGAAGTAACGATAACGGTGGCAAAAGTAATTGTAGCAGTTTTGTAACGATCGTAACAGTGGCAACAAAGAAGTAACTAAGCAAAGATCAATATGTGAAAAGCTCGTAGACAATGGATCAATGATGGATAATTATGTCGGATGCAATTCATCATGCAATAGTTATAACATAGGGTGACACAGAACTAGCTCCACTTCATCAATGTAATGTAGGCATGTATTCCGAATATAGTCATACGTGCTTATGGAAAAGAACTTGCATGACAACTTTTGTCCTATCCTCCCGTGGCAGCGATGTCCTATTGGAAACTAAGGGATATTAAGGCCTCCTTTTAATAGAGTATCGGACCAAAGCATTAACACTTAGTGAATACACGAACTCCTCAAACTACGATCATCACCGGGAAGTGTCTCGGCTATTGTCACTCTGGGGTTTGCCAGATCATGACACGTAGTAGGTGACTATTGACTTGCAACATAGGGTCAAGAACTCACATATATTCATGAAAACATAATAGGTTCAAATCTTAAATCATGGCACTCGAGCCCTAGTGAAAAGCATTAAGCATGGCAAAATCATAGCAACATCAATCTTAGAATATAATGGATACTAGGGATCAAGCCATAACAAAACTAACTCGATTACATGGTAAATCTCATCCAACCCGTCACCGTCCAGCAAGCCTACAATGGGATTACTCACGCATGATGGTGAGCATCATGAAATTGGTGATGGAGGATTGTTGATGATGACGATGGCGATGGATTCCCCTCTCCGGAGCCCCGAACAGACTCCAGATCAGCCCTCCCACGGAAGATTAGGGCTTGACGGCGGCTCCGTATCGTAAAACGTGATGAATCCTTCTCTCTAAAAAAATTTCTCCCTAAACATGAATATATGGAGTTGGAGTTGAGGTCGGTGGCGGTCCAGGGGGGCCACAAGGCAGGGGGCGCCCCAGGGGGTGGGCGCGCCCTGCACCCTCGTGAATGATATGTCTCCAACGTATCTATAATTTTTTATGTATTCATGCCGTGTTTACAATATTTTTACATGATTTTGTTATGATTTGGTTAGAACTAACCCAGACTGACGTTGTTTTCAGCAGAACTACAGTGGTGTTGTGTTGTGCAGAAATAAAATTTCTCGGAATGCGCTGAAAATCAACGGAGATTTTTTCTAGAAAATATTAAAAAAATACAGGAACAAAGAATTGCTGGAGGGGACGCCCATGGGCTCCACGAGGTTGGAGGGCGCCCCCCCCATGGCGCGCCCTGTGCCTCGTGGACTCTCCGTGGGCCCCCCTTTCTTGTTTTCGACGCCAACCTCTCCTATAAATACAGAAACCTCCAGAAAATAACCTAGATTGGGAGTTTCGCTGCCGCAAGCCTCTGTAGCCACTAAAAACCAATCGGGATCCTGTTCCGGCACCTTGCTGGAGGGGGGAATCATCACCGGTGGCCATCTTCATCATCCCGGCGCTCCCCATGACGAGGAGGGAGTAGTTCACCCTCAGGGCTGAGGGTATTTACCAGTAGCTATGTGTTTGATCTCTCTCTCTCTCTCTCGTGTTCTTGATATGGCACGATCTTGATGTACCGCGAGCTTTGCTATTATAGTTGGATCCTATGATGTTTCTCCCCCTCTACTCTCTTCTAATGGCTTGAGTTTTCCCTTTGAAGTTATCTTATCGGATTGAGTCTTTAAGGATTTGAGAACACTTGATGTATGTCTTGCATCGGATACCCGTGGTGACAATGGCATATTCTATTGATTCACTTGATGTATGTTTTGTGATCAACTTGCGGATTCCGTGACCTTGGGAATCTATGCATAGGGGTTGGCACACATTTTTTCTTGACTCTCTGGTAGAAACTTTGGGGCACTCCTTGAAGTTCTTTATGTTGGTTTGAATAGATGAATCTAAGATTGTGTGATGCATATCGTATAATCATGCCCGTGGATACTTGTGGTGACATTGGAGTATCTAGGTGGCATTAGGGTTTTGGTTGATGTGTTTCTTAAGGTGTTATTTTACTACAAACTCTAGGGCTGTTTGTGATACTTATAGGAATAGCCCAATGGATTGATTGGAAAGAATAACTTTGAGGTGGTTTCGTAACCTACAATAATCTCTTCGTTTGTTCTCCGCTATTAGTGACTTTGCAGTGACTCTTTGTTGCATGTTGAGGCAATTTTATATGATCTAATTATGTTATTATAGTTGAGAGAACTTGCACTAGTGAAAGTATGAACCCTAGGCTTTATTTCGAAGCATTGCAATACCGTTTCTGCTCACTTTTATCACTTGCTACCTTGTTTTTTTTATCATTTCATATTACAAAAACCTATATCTACCATCCATATTGCACTTGTATCACCATATCTTCGCCGAACTAGTGCACCAATACAATTTACCATTGTATTGGGTGTGTTGGGGACACAAGAGACTCTTTGTTATTTGGTTGCAGCGTTGCTTGAGAGAGACCATCTTCATCCTACGCCTCCCATGGATTGATAAACCTTAGGTCATCCACTTGAGGGAAATTTCCTACTGTCCTACAAACCTCTGCACTTGGAGGCCCAACAACGTCTACAAGAAGAAGGTTGCGTAGTAGACATCAAGCTCTTTTCTGGCGTCGTTACCGGGGATGTTAGTACTTGAAGGTATATCTTTAGATCTTGCAATCGAATCTTTTTGTTTCTTGTTTTATCACTAGTTTAGTTCATAAAAGAAAACAACAACAAAATGTAATTGAGGGTGCCTCATATGCTTCATCTTTTAAATATCTTTCGTGAAAATGATGGAAAGGAAAATTGTGCCAAATTGTTAGAAGAAGAAGTCTATAAAATGTTCGGCACTAAATCTTTGAATGATGAGCATGATTGCAATATTATTAGTATGAATTCCTTGAATATCCATGATGCTAATGATATGCAAAGCCACAAGCTTGGGGATGCTATGTTTAATGAAGATGATATTTTTAGTCCCCCAAGTTTTGATGAGCAAATTTATTATGATGAAAGCATGCCTCCTATCTATGATGATTATACTGATGAAAGTGGGTTTGGAAGAGTGTCAACTTTAGGAAGTAATGATCCCACTATTTTGGAGGGTGTTGAATCTTATTGTGATAATTATGAAAGTGGATTTGGAGAGGTCATGACTTTATTTAGTGATGAATCCACTATTTTGGAAGAGGTTCCAATTGATTATGAGAACAAAGTTCCTATATATGATGATTATTGTGATGACATGCATGCTATAAAGAGTAATGATAACCATGAAACTTGTAATCTTGATTTTAATTTTCAATTGGATTATGCCTCATATGATAGTTATTTTGTTGAGTTTGCTTCCACTATTCCGCATGAGAAGAATTTTGCTTATGTGGAGAGTAGTAAATTTTCTATGTTTGTAGATCATGAAAAGAATGATTTATGTGATGGTTATATTGTTGAATTCATTCATTATGCTACTGAAAATTATTATGAGGGAGGAATATATACTTGTAGGAATTGCAATAATATCAAGTTTCCTCTCTATGTGTTGAAAATCTTGAAGTTATGCTTGTTATGCCTTCCTATGCTAGTTGATTCTTTCTCCCATGAATTGTTTGCTCACAAAATCCCTATGCATAGGAAGTGGGTTAGACTTAAATGTGTTAGTCATATGCTTCATGATGCTCCCATTGTGTTTCAATTCTTATCTTTTATGTGAGCATCATTGAAATCATCATGCCTAGCTAAAAAGGCATTAAAGAAAAGTGCTTGTTGGGAGACAACCCAATATTTACCCCTACTGTTTTTGTGTGTCCACATGATTAAGCTACTGTAGTAATCATTTTGTATAGCTTTTGTTTCAATAAAGTGCCAAGTAGAACCTTTGGGAAGACTTGGGTGAAAGTTAATGTGATCTTGTTGTAAAAAAAAAAACTTTGCGCTCACGAGATTAGCTGTCATGTTTTACAGAAGAGTGATTTTAAGTTGATTCTTTTTGCAGAAGATTAATAGACAAATTCCTCACGTCCACCAATTTATTTCAGAAATTTTAGAGTTAAATAAGTATTTGAGAGTTACATATTACTACAGGCTGTTCTGTTTTTGACAGATTCTGTTTTCTATGTGTTGTTTGCTTATTTTGATGAATCTAGTGTAGTATCGGAGGGTATGAACCATAGAGAATTTGGAATACAGTAGATATAACACCAATATGAATTTATAATGAGTTCACAATAGTACCTAAGTGGTGATTTATTTTCTTATACTAACGGAGCTTACGAGTTTTCTGTCGAGTTTTGTGTTGTGAAGTTTTCAAGTTTTGGGTAAAGATTCGTTGGACTATGGAATAAGGAGTGGCAAGAGTCTAAGATTGGGGATTCCCAAGGCACCCCAAGGTAATATTCAAGGACAACCAAGAGCCTAAGCTTGGGGATGTCCCTAATGGCATCCCCTCTTTCGTCTTCGTTCATCGCTAACTTTAGTTGGAGCTATATTTTTATTCACCACATGATGTGTGTTTTGCTTGGAGCGTCATTTTGTTTTACTTTTTTTTGCTTGCTGTTTGAATAATATCCCAAGATCTTAAATTCTTAAATGTTAGAGAGTCTTCACATAGTTGCATAATTATTTGACTACTCATTGATCTTCACTTATATCTTTTTGAGTAGTTTGTCAATTGCTCTAGTGCTTCACTTATATGTTTTTAGAGCATGATGGTAGTTTTATTTTGAATAAATAGATGAACTCTCATGCTTAACTTATATTATTTTGAGAGTCTTTTAGAACAGCATGGTAATTTTCTTTGGTTATAAATTTAGTCCTAATATGATAGGCATCCAAGAGGGATATAATAAAAACTTTCATATAAAGTGCATTGAATCACTACAAAAAAAACACTTCCGTGATGATACCTGTTTGTCACAGTAGGTCGCGTTTTTTGTCATGCATGTACATCCATGACGATTTTATGACAGAATCAAGATAGTCATACCTGTGCTATCATAGAAGTGTTCCATGAGATTATCAAAATTATCATCACGGAAGTGTCCACTTCCATGATGATAAATTGCGCGTCACAGAAGTGCTTTCGTCAAGGGAGACCGACACGTGTATCCACTGTAACGGAACGCCGTTAAGCTATCGGGTTCGGTTTTGGATCCAATAACCCGTTAACAGCCCGGACCAATGGGGATTTTCCACGTGTAAAATCATCATTGGCCGTAGGAAACACGTGTTGCCTCACCGTTGGGACAGATGTCATCCACTCATTGGACAGGAGGCGCCTATGATAGGTCGACATGTGGCATGATCCAACAATGGCCCATTCTGGTGAAAAAGGCTGGCCCAGTAAAAATTAGCAGGCCGTCCCATATAAGGCCTACTTGTGTCAGGTCCATTTAAGCCCACAGCCCATACAAGATGTGCCAATTCGGCCCGTCAATGGCCCGTTAAAGATTTAACACCATTGCAGCCCATCGTCAGTTCGAGCCCGTTAACAGCCCGCTATATATTTGGGCTCAATATCGGCCCGATGAGATTTCGGCCTGTTAACGACCCATTCAATGGATGGGCCAATTTTCAGGATGTACATTTTTCGGCCTTTTAGCGACCCACTTAAATGTTGGGCTAATTTCCGGCCCGGTGTGTCTTTCAGCCTGTTGACGGCCCATAACTCTGATGGGCCATTTGTAGTCGGACCTGAGTTTCGGCCTTTCAGCGGCCCATTTAAGTGTTGGGCCAATTTTTGGCCCGGTGTCACTTTCAGCCCGTTGACGGCCCATAAATCAGTTGGGCCATTTGTAGTCGGACCTGAGTTTTGGCCTTTTAGCGACCCATTTAAGTGTTGGGCCAATTCCCGACCCTGTGTGCCTTTTGGCCTGTTAACGGACAATAAATTAGTTGGGCCATTTGTAGTCGGACCTTAGTTTTGGCCTTTTAACGGCCCATGCCCTTCATGGTCCAATACCAGCCTGGTTTCTCTTTCGGCCTGCTAAAGGCCCACAACACAATTGGGCCATTTACAATACGACCTGACTTTCAGCCTCTTAGCGGCCCATGCTCTTCATGGTCCAGTACAAGCCCGCTATCTCTTTTGGCCTGCTAAAGGCCTACAGTACAGTTGGGCCATATGTAGCCCAAACTTAGTAATGGCCCGTGAAATAAATTGGGCCTTGTCGGTGTCAAAACCGGCGGATCTCGGGTAGGGGGTCCCGAACTGTGTGTCTAGGCGGATGGTAACAGGAGACGAGGGACACAATGTTTTTACCCAGGTTCAGGCCCTCTCGATGGAGGTAAAACCCTACGTCCTGCTTGATTAATATTGATGATATGGGTAGTACAAGAGTAGATCTACCACGAGATCAAGGAGGCTAAACCCTAGAAGCTAGCCTATGGTATGATTGTTGAGATGTAATGTTGTGTCCTACGGACTAAGGCCCTCCGGTTTATATAGACACCGGAGAGGCTAGGGTTACACAGAGTCGGTTACAATGGTAGGCTACATATCCGTATCGCCAAGCTTGCCTTCCACGCCAAGGAAAGTACCTTCCGGACACGAGCCGGAGTCTTCAATCTTCTATCTTCGTAGTCTGGGAGTCCGGCGGATATTGATAGTCCGGCTATCCGGACACCCCCTAGTCCAGGACTCCCTCAGTAGCCCCTGAACCAGTCTTCAATGACGATAAGTCCGGCGTGCATAATGTTCGGCATTGCAAGGCGGGTTCCCCTCCTTGAATAATTCGGAGAAAATAATGAACACCAGGATAGTGTCCGGCTCTGCAAAATAAATTCCACATTCCAAACATAGAGAGAATAAAATACACTTAGCTCAATCTGCTGACATATTTATGCGGCGTGACATCACACCGCAGCCAAGCCTTCGTTTTGAATTGTTTTTATTATTCCGCCTTAGCACGTTTAGCGAAGCGGTTTCCTTGGCACGTCCTGTCGAAGCAGAGATCGTGTTCCCTTTTATTCCGGGATCCTCATCAATACGTGCGTGGGTAACCAACCGTTCCCGTCGCCACGCCTCCTCTATCGAAGGGGAATCTCAAATGGTCACGGAGACAGCCCTTGGTATTATTTCCCCTTTATAAGAGGACCAAGGCCTGTCCTTGTCTTTCAACCTCGCATCGAACCTTTCCTCTGCTCCCAGTTCCAACACCTAGAGCTTCAGATTCGAGCGCTTCGGATCCACAACAATGTCCGGCTCCGACCTCCAGGGCCGGTGGATCGGAGGAGGACATATTGAAGTTGCGTGAGGCCAAGTACCTGGCCTACGAAGTTTCGCACAGGTTGCCTGCCCCAGGGCAGGCCGTGCCAGCCCCCGAGCCCGGCGAATACGTTGTTTTCGCATCTCACCTCCGTCGGGGATTAGGCTTCCCGACGGATCCTTTCGTGAGGGGGCTCCTGTTCTACTACGGGCTGGACTTCCATGACTTGGCTCCGGAGTCCATCCTCCATATCTCCGCATTTATCATTGTCTGCGAAACCTTCCTCCGCGTCATCCCCCACTTCGGCCTGTGGCTGAAAACATTCAAGGTGGAGCCGAAGATGATCGGGGGGCGTCAAGCGGAGTGCGGCGGGGCGACCATAAGCAAGAAGGTCGATGCCCCATGGCTCGAAGGTTCCTTCCAAGAGGAACAGAGATTGTGGCAGCAGGAGTGGTTTTACATCACCGTTCCTAGGGGCAGCAAGCAAAAGAAGCTGCCCTCTTTCCGCCCGGGACCTCCACGGCAGCTGATGTCGTGGGTCAACCAAGGGCTCAATCTGGGGGACGTCCAAGGACATGCCCGCACTACAGGGCCGGATTCGAGACCTCCAAACAAGGGAGATTGACCTGGTCAAGGTGATGCAGGTCATGCTAACTAGGCACCTCCTACCCTGCAAACGTCGTCCTCTCCATTTATGGGAGTTCAATCCGGAGGGACCTCGTATCCTCCAGCATTTCATGGGTGCGACACCCTCGGAGATGTACGAGCTGTTCTTCGGACCGCAGGTGGCGTGTCCGGATTTGGCCTAGGATGCGGGACTAAGCCGCGATCGCCCGGATACTCAGGTAAATAGCTCAAAGCCCAGACATTCTATTTGTATGCCTTTCAAAAGATCGTCTCCAGACCCTTTATTCTTTACAGGAATGGGTGGCGCAATCAAGGCTGATAAGGTGTCCGGCCCCCTCCCAGAGACCGCACTGGAGCCTGTGCTGGTCAGAATGTTGGAGGTTGCGCCCATAGAGGGGGGCGACGTGGGAGATAAAGGAGCTAATACTTCGCCCGAAGGGGCGACCGAAGAGGAGGTAACCGAGGATCCCTCCCTTCGGAGGGAGAAGAGGACCGCCTCCGGAGATCCGGAGGTCAAATCCCCTAAGCGTGGGAAGAAATCCTCACCGGGGGGTCCGGCGTCCGGAGAGAATCCGGACGCGCAATCATCGCCGAAGGGCCAGCCCTCCAACGAGCCGTGAGTATGAAAGAGGAAATTAATTAATAAGGGAATACCTTCGTTGATGCTTCTGTAGGTAACCGAAAGATTTATATCGCAGTTCGGATCTGCAGCCATCTCAGATGAGTTCATCCTCGGGGGGCCTTCTTCCGGAAATGATGGAGAGCGATACGCCTCCGTCCGCGGCGCCGCCAGATGAAGCGGGCGAGCCTGAAGTGTCATCACGGAGGGCGTCCCCGAGTTCGGAGGGGCCAGAGAGTTCGGCACCCAGCAGCAGCCGGCCAGGAGAACTGAAGAGTCTGCTTGAGAGGGCGTCCATTTCAGAAGATCATCGTGCGTTAATGCGTATGGTGATTGGAAGGATTTCGTCCGCTGAGAGCGGATTGCTTGACGCTGCCATGAGCTTGCTAGCAGGATTTGAGGTATGCGAAAATAGCGCACCCTTTTGTCTTTTTAACAGTTGTGCATATAAAAAATGCGCCCTGTATAGATAGTAGCCCCTGAGACTCGGTAGGTTGTCAAAGACGACAGCGTGCCGAGGATCGAAAATCTAAACATCTCAGGTTATGAATACCGCCTTTCTGATACAGGTGGCGGATAGTCCGGGGGCCAGCCGGACTGATCAGTTTGCCGAATTGAGTCGACAACTGGACATGGCCGATGTTGACATCGCACTTGTTAATCAGCGACTTGACGAGTCGCAAGGTAAATAAATTCTCCGCAGCCGCTTTATTGAGTGGGTCAAAGCCCTCCTCTGATAAGTTATATGCTGTTTGTTCAGACGGTGTTGCTGCTGTGGAGAGCCTTCGGGCCGAGCTTGCTCAAGCTAAGGAGCAAGCCCGAAGGAGTGATGCGGCTGCTGCGAGGGCAGCCGAAGAGTTGAAGGCCGAAAAGGCCGCGCACAGCCTAATCAGGGCGGAGGTGGCCGAATTGGCCAAGAAATTAAAGGATGCTACCGACCGTAGCGAGGCTCTTGAAAAGGAGCGCCTATCGGAGCGGGAAGACCTGAAGAAGGCCACCGCCAAAGCCAAGGATGCCCGTTCTGCAATGCGGGCTATGAAGGAGGAGCTGCGCCAAGCCGGAGAAATCGTGGCTGGCAAGCCGTTTCTTATGCGTCGCCGGTTTATGGATGCCAAGTACGCTCAATTTGAGCGGCAGTGGAGTTCGGAGGATCCGTACATGGATTTGGCTGCGAGTGCGGCTGATGCCGTTAAACACTTCCGGAGCCAAGGGGATCACGAGGCGGAAGAGTTGTATTGGTCTCAATTCCACAGCCCGGATCGCGCTCTTCCTCTGACGGACAGGTTGGCCGAATGGGCCGAACTGAATAGACTGTCCGGACTGGCCATGACTGACATCGTGGCCCATATCTAGCCAGAAAGATCCAAGGCGACGAGCTACTTTGGCTTATTGCAGCAATTCCTTGGTGCGGTGCCGCATATAAGGGAGATGAAGCGGTCGGTCTGCATCGAGGGCGCGCGGATGGCCCTTGCTCGTTTGAAGGTGCATTATCCGGAGATGGATGCCACCGCCGTTGTTGCCCAGGGTCCGGATGGAAGCCGGCTCCCTGCCGAGCACTACTTCGGAGAAGTCATGCGCGGTGCTCGTAAAGTAGAGGCGCAGTGCTCAAAGAATGTAACGTTCAAATGAACGCAATACCTTGTAAATTAATGATTATAGTATGAATGCTTTTTATACTTGTGCTTCCAAGTAGTAAAACTTCTCCTGTGCGGCCGTTTGCGTATACTTGTGTATAACCTGAAAGATGCAGTCTTCGGCTTCAGCCCCCTTGCACAAGGTGCTGGGGTGTTCGCAAAATAGCGCTTTTTCACACTTTAATCCGACGTCTCGGTCCTGTTATAAGGAGGTGGTAGCGTAGCGAACGAGGCAATCCGGACTATGGTGCTTTATTTCTTTCACTTAGCCAATGGAGCTCGAGGGTGGGGCTATGATATAGCCCCTAATGGCACCGCACATTTCCGGATTCGGGGTGCGTATGTGCCTGACCGGGAAGCGGTCCTTCGTCAAGGCGGGGAATTCTAAACATTCCGGTAGTCGATCAAGTGGCTGACCAGACTCTCGCTATATCATGACAGTCAGTTTTCGGCTTTCTCTACTGAGGTGCTCGCCCAGACGAACTGGGGCACAATCGCAGTAGTTCTCCTGGTGCCGCGTTAGCCGGGTGATACGGAACGTAAGGCAGCAAAACACAGGAGCCGGGC
The DNA here is from genome assembly GCF_002162155.2 of Triticum dicoccoides. Classification (NCBI taxonomy): domain Eukaryota; kingdom Viridiplantae; phylum Streptophyta; class Magnoliopsida; order Poales; family Poaceae; genus Triticum; species Triticum dicoccoides. The sequence continues at coordinate 244,612,065 of NC_041391.1, forward strand.
AAACCCAACATTTGACCAAAGACATGATTCGGAGCTGATGCATATAATGCCTAACTTGAGACGCCGAACACTCCCGAAGGTGTTCGGACTTTATGATAACGGGCAGAATTATGCCCTAAGCCCCTTGTGTCCAGGTACGGGCATTGTCTTCTGACGCGGCCGATGCCAAAGCGTCAGGCTCCGCCTTGGCTATAGGAAGAAGCCGAGGGAGATTTAACAACAAGAGACAGTAATAAAAAGGTCTACGTAGGGTCTTAATCTGAAAAGAATCCTTGCGTCGGGTCCCTACTGCACGTCTGCGCCTGTGTCTCCGTTGCGCCGTTATCCTGGACGGGTACGCACGTTGTTCATCTGTAGAAAGAGAGGAACACTTTAGTTTTAGAAACAGTTCGTGCGAAAAATATGCAAAAGAATAAGTGTAAATGATTAAAGCTAGGTTTATATGAAACCGCAGTTAGTTGTGCGCGCAGCCCCTTGTGAGAGGGTATGCGGCTAGGGAGCCCCTAGCCTGCTGAGTCCGGATTCGTCTATCCGAGTCCGGGGTCTTTAAATGACCCGCGCACTGAAATGGCGCCATGTGGACCGGGCATCTTAAGTGTAAGAGACGCGTAATGTGGTATGGCGTTGAAGCGGACAAAAGCCTTTCGTCCCAATAGTGCTTGATATTCACTTTTGAATGGGACGATATGGAAAATTAACTTTTCGCGTCGAAAGTTGTTCGGCAACCCGAACACGACTTCTAGTAATATCGAGCCTGTGCACTTGGCGTAAGGGCCTGGCGTAACTCCTTTGAAGGAAGTGCGGCTGTGTCGAATTCTGGTAGGGTCTATCCCCATCTGACGGATTGTGTTTGAGTATAGCAGGTTTAAGTCACTGCCGCCGTCCATTAGGACGTTTTTGAATTGTAGTCCGTCTATTACCGGATTCAATATCAGGGGAGTCCGTCCCGCGTTTCGAACACTTCTGGAATAATCCAGGTGGTCGAAAGTGATTGGTTTTGATATCCAATCTCCATGGTTTGCTGGGCTGGACCGTGCGAAGCTCTTTTTAGAAAGTGCCGCACTGTTTTTCCGTGTCCTCACATGAAGTGAGTTTACTGCTTTGACCCCTTGTGGGAAAGTCTTTTGTTTTCCGGTGCCCTGGTGGCGGGGTTTATCTTCTTCGCTTGACGCGTCGAGCCCCTTGTGTTCGGCGTTTAGTCGGTCGGACTGTTTGAAAACCCAACAATCCATGTGGGTGTGATTTGCGGGCCTTCCGGGGGTACTGTGGATTTGGCATATCTGACCCAGAATTTTATGTAGGTTGGACAGTTCGTCGCTGTCATCCTTGAGGGGCTGAGTTTTACTATTTGGCCGTGAGCTTTTAAATCCGGTGTTGACTGCCGTGCTCTTTGGGCTTTTCTCTTTATTCCGGCGCTGCTCTTTTCTGCGCTGTGATTTTCCATTTCCATCTCTTATCTCGGATGTACTTGGGTCGCTGGTGCTGCATCTTGCCAGCCAGCTATCCTCTCCTGCACAGTAGCGGGTCATGAGGCTTGTTAATGCGGTCATTGTCCTCGGTTTCTCTTGACCGAGGTGTCTGGCGAGCCATTCGTCTCGGACATTGTGCTTAAAAGCTGCTAAGGCTTTGGCGTCCGGACAGTCGACTATTTGGTTCTTTTTGGTAAGGAACCTATTCCAGAATTTCCGCGCTGACTCTCCGGGCTGTTGAGTTATGTGACTTAGGTCATCTGCATCCGGAGGCCGGACATAAGTCCCTTGAAAATTTGCTCTGAACGCTTCCTCGAGCTCTTCCCAACTTCCAACAGTATTTTCTGGGTGGCTTTTGAGCCAATGACGGGCTGGCCCTTTAAGCTTGAGGGGTAGGTATTTTATGGCATGGAGATCATCTCCTCTGGCCATATGTATATGCAGTATATAGTCTTCTATCCAGACTCCAGGGTCTGTTGTTCCATCGTAAGCTTCTATGTTTATGGGTTTAAACCCTGCTGGGAATTCATGATCCAGCACCTCGTCGGTGAAGCATAGTGGGTGTGCGGCGCCCCTGTACTTGTACGTGCCGCTATCGTCGGACACTTGACGTGTTCCTTTGCTTATTGGGGCTGTCTTTTTGGGTCCGTAGATGGACCTGGCTGGGCCATTGGACGGTGGGGGCTTTATGGCCTCCTCGTCGAATTCTGGGAGCAGCTTACGCTTCGGGTAGCTCTTCGATTGGTGGTCGTTGCCGTGTTTATCTGCGGTTTTAAGTACTTTGCTCCATCACATTCGGAGCGCGTCTTCCGCTGTGTTGAGCTTCTGTTTTTCTTTCTTCAGGCTTCTTGCTGTAGCGATGAGCCTGCGTTTGAAAAGCTCTTGTTCGACGGGCTCCTCGAGTTCGTCGTCATTGGGGCTTGTTTCGTCTTCGGAGGGAGGTATATAGTTGTGATCCTCGACATTTTCTTCTGCCGCCCTTTCGTGAGGGATTGCTTCTGCATCCTCCTGCGCTGAGTCTTGCTGGAGGGGTTTGTCTTCGGCACTCTCTGTGGTATTATTATTTCCTGTGCCGGAATCTCCATTCTTGTTGTGGCGGGATTTAGAGCGGCGCTGCTGACGCCGGCGTTTGGGCTGCTTCTTTAGAGAATCCTCCTCCGCTGCTTTCTCGCCATCCCCTTCTTTTGGGGTATCCACCATGTAAACGTCATATGACGAGGTGGCCTTCCAGTGCCCTGTGGGCGCTGGGTCCAGTTCGTCTCCGGCATCATCGTTCATAGCGTCGATGTCCTCGGAGTCGTAGTCTAGCATGTCGGTTAGATCCTCGACAGTGGCTACAAAGTGGGTGGTGGGTGGGCTCTGAATTTCTTCGTCGTCCGAACTCCAACCGCCCTAGCCATAGTCCGGCCAGGATTCTCCTGATAGCGAGAGATGCCTCAGGGAATTCAGGATATCGCCAAAAGGCGAGTGCCGAAAGATGTCCGCGGCGGTGAATTCCATAACCGGCGCCCAATCTGGTCTAATTGACAAGGGCGCGGGAGGCTCGGAGTCCGGCGAGGAGTCCGGTGCCTCGGGATCACGAGTTCCGCAGGGGACAAGATCGGTATTTGGCTCCATCGCCGTGGATGTTGAAGCCCCCAGGGCGGCGTCTATCCACCGGCCCTCGTCATGGGCGATCGGCTCCGGGCCAGTAGCCGGAGCGGATTCGAGTGCGGCCACCAAAGCACTGTCCGGCGGCAGAGCTAGATCATGCCCATCGTCACAGTGCGGCGCGCTTGGCTGTGGCTCGACTCCGTCGGCGATCAAGTCTCCGCGGTCATCGGCCGTGAAGTTTAAGCTTCCGAATCTGACCTGACGGCCAGGGGCGTATCTTTTGATCTGCTCCAGATGGCCAAGAGAATTGGCCCGCAGTGCAAAGCCGCCGAATACGAAGATCTGTCCGGGGAGAAAAGTCTCACCCTAGACAGCGTTGATGGTTGAAGATGCCATCGAGCCTATCGGTGACGACACAGAGGAACTCTCAATGAAAGCACCAATGTCGGTGTCAAAACCGGCGGATCTCGGGTAGGGGGTCCCGAACTGTGCGTCTAGGCGGATAGTAACAGGAGACGAGGGACACAATGTTTTTATCCAGGTTCAGGCCCTCTCGATGGAGGTAAAACCCTACGTCCTGCTTGATTAATATTGATGATATGGGTAGTACAAGAGTAGATCTACCACGAGATCAAGGAGGCTAAACCCTAGAAGCTAGCCTATTGTATGATTGTTGAGATGTAATGTTGTGTCCTACGGACTAAGGCCCTCCGGTTTATATAGACACCGGAGAGGCTAGGGTTACACAGAGTCAGTTACAATGGTAGGAGATCTACATATCCGTATCGCCAAGCTTGCCTTCCACGCCAAGGAAAGTACCTTCCGGACACGAGTCGGAGTCTTCAATCTTCTATCTTCGTAGTCTGGGAGTCCGGCGGATATTGATAGTCCGGCTATCCGGACACCCCCTAGTCTAGGACTCCCTCAGGCCCACATGTTGCCCGCTTCAATGTCGGCCTGTTAACGACCCGGGAGGTAAGAGGGCCGACCATTAACTTTCGGCCTAGTAACGGCCCATTAACTTAATGGGCCCACTAAAGTTCGTACATGTCTTTAGGCCAAATTAGATAATTTGAGCCCATTACAACGAGCAATTATGCACAAGACCAAAACCGATCATGCAAAGGTACGGCATACAGGGAGTAACGTTGCACATCCAGCATATATTACAAGAAATTACATCCACTTGGCAATCAAAGATTGATGCCAGTGCAAATAAATGAGCAGAACCTAACCGTCTACAATGTCACAATCTGCAACCTCAGCACAGATGACGCCCATAAGCATGTGGGCAAGTTCTTGCTGCTTTGCTACACTCTCTCTGAAAACATTGATCAGTTGTTGTGTCGAACGACTTTGCACCTCTGATTCATCCACCATTTCCATCATTGCTTCAGCCATTAATTGGTTCACAAACATACATTTATTCCATTGCATTCGAGACAGAGGTGTAGGACCTTGAAGTATGTCTAGAGGGGGGGTGATTAGACTACTGGACCAATTAAAAACTTAACTTTTCCCAATTTTAGAGTTTGGCAGATTTTAGCTATCTTAGGACAAGTCAAGCAATCATCACACAATTCAAGCAAGCATGCAAAGAGTATATAGGCAGCGGAAATTAAAGCATGCAACTTGCAAAAAAGTAAAGGGAAGGGTTTGGAGGATTCAAACACAATTGCAGACACGGATGTTTTTGGCGTGGTTCCAATAGGTGGTGCTATCATACATCCACATTGATGGAGACTTCAACCCACGAAGGGTAACGGTTGCGCGAGTCCACGGAGGGCTCCACCCATGAAGGGTCCACGAAGAAGCAACCTTGTCTATCCCACCATGGCCGTCGCCCATGAAGAACTTGCCTCACTAGCGGTAGATCTTCACGAAGTAGGCGATCTCCTTGCCCTTACAAACTCCTTGGTTCAACTCCACAATCTTGTCGGAGGCTCCCAAGTGACACCTAGCCAATCTAGGAGACACCACTCTCCAAGAAGTAACAAATGGTGCGTTGATGATGAACTCCTTGCTCTTGTGCTTCAAATGATAGTCTCCCCAACACTCAACTCTCTCTCATAGGATTTGGATCTGGTGGAAAGAAGATTTGAGTGGAAAGCAACTTGGGGAAGGCTAGAGATCAAGATTCATATGGTAGGAATGGAATATCTTGGCCTCAACACATGAGTAGGTAGTTCTCTCTCTGAAATGGTAAGTTGGAAGTGTAGGTTTGTTCTGATGGCTCTCTCCATGAATGAAGAGGAGGTGGAGGGGTATATATAGCCTCCACACAAAAACTAACCGTTACACACAATTTACCAAACTCGGTGGGACCGATTCAACAGACTCGGTCAGACCGATTTAGTAAACCTAGTGACCGTTAGGATTTTCGGTGGCACTGACATGCAACTCGGTAAGACCGATTCGGTTAGGGTTAGGGCATAACGTAATCTCGGTAAGACCGATTACACAAACTCGGTGAGACCGATTTTGGTAATAATCTTTCTAGAGAGTTGGTCAGGTAAACTCGGTGGGACCGATTTGCTCTTTTCGATGAGACTGAAATGTTACAAAAGGGAAACAGTGAGTTTACATTGCAATCTCGGTGGGACCGATCGCTCACTTCGGTTAGACCGAAACGTTACGAAGGGAAACAGAGAGATTACAATCTCATCTCGGTGAGACCGAGATCCCTATCGGTAAGACCGATTTGCCTAGGGTTTGTGGCAGTGGCTATGACATTCGAACTCGCTGGCGCCGGATAGAAAGAATCGGTGTGACCGATTTTGGCTTTAGTTTTAGGTCATTTGTGGATGTGAGAAAGTAGCTGAGGGTTTTTGGAGCATATCACCAAGAACATGAAGAAAGAGGCTCGTTAATCAACACCTCATCCCTCCTTAATAGTATTGGCTTTTCCTATAGACTCAATGTGATCTTGGATCACTAAAATGTAAAATGAAGAGTCTTGATCTTTTGAGCTTGAGCCAATCCTTTGTCATTAGTATTTTGAGGGATCCACTTTCATCATCCATGCCATGCCATTCATTGAGCTTTCCTGAAATAATAGTCTTGGAATAGCATTAGCTCAATGAGCTATATGTTGTTATGAATTACCAAAACCACCTAGGGATAGTTGCACTTTCAAGAGGATATTGAACAGATTCAGATGGCGATTTTGGCAGGCTTGTATTATTGATAGTGGAGAGTGTCTCGACCACTGCATCACAACATAAATTAGGACGGGAACCAAACAGATTAATCATGAGTTATTGACATATTACCTGGCCTAGATTTACTGGAAAGAAACAATGGGGTTGCCTTGCTGTTTTCAGAGTTTGTCTTCATATCTTCAGCAGCCTGCACAAAATTAACACACTAGCATTGCTATCATTGGCCAAGTCAGATAATAGGAAAGCAACATTGACACAACGAACGGGAAACTAGCCTACACCAAATTAACACAATATGGCACAGCTATCATCAGCCAGGTAAGGTAATACAAAAGCAACATTGACACAATGAATGAATGGGCAACCAGAGAAGCACTACAATTCAGTAATGTGTGTGATATGAGATAGTACACTCATGCAGCTCAATATGCAAAACTACCAGGCAGTGTTCCTTAAAAAATCAACATTGGCGCCTTTAACATTTTGCTACAACTAATTTTAGATCAGATAAAGGTTAGATTCACACCGATTAACAAAATACATGTTGATGTAAAAATATAGTGGTATACAACAGGTACTTATATCAGCATTGGAGCATAGAGAATTCCCGCAAGATATTTTCGTCGAATAAGATCCCAATGGAGGAAGTCTTCTATCGTTTAACGTTATTTTCTGAAAGAAAGATGGGTAAGAAACATGTAGAAAATATGATCAGAATGCTATAAATTTTCATGATGCAAGGATACGCACATGCTTCTTAGAATGGAGTTGACATTCTTTTGCTGGACTGGAGCAGACTAGTTCTTTGGCCACTGTAATCTGCTTATTATCAGTGGGAGTTGGGTTTCTCTGTGTTGGAGCAGTATCTATGAAAAATGGAGTTGGTTTATTATCTCCTAGCATTGGGATCTTTTGCAAAGCCTGGTTTGTAACCCTTCAGATTCTAACATAGTCGTCTTCCCCTTGCATGCCTTATATAGAAGAATGGTGATTCAGTTATAAAACATGCTATAGCAGAGATGGAATAGGTACTGAAGAATAGAAAGGCATGACATATTGACATGTATTCCCTCCATCCGGAAATAAATGGATGGGTCTAAGCGTATTTCAGTTCTAGATACATCCAGTTTTATCCATTTTTGCGACATGTAATCCGGACTGAGAGAGTATGATGTAAGAGCTAGGGATACGACAGGACAACACAGTAAAAAAACACTGAAAACCCACTGCAGAAACAAAGTATTCAAACCCACTGATATGAGATAGTACACTCGTGCAGCTCAGGATGCAAAACTACCAGGCAGTTTTCCTTACAAAAATCAACATTGTGGCCTTTAATCATACATTTTGCTACAACTAAATTTAGATCAGATAAAGGTTGGATTCACGCCGATTAACAAAATACATGCTGATGTAAAAATATAGTGATATACAACAGGTACTTACATCTGCATTGGAGCATAGAGAATTCCTGCAAGAATCTTTCCTCACATACGATACCAGTGCAGAAATTCTTCTATCTGTTAAGCTTATTATCTAAAAGAGAGATGGGTAAGAAACATGTAGAAAATATGATCAGCATGCTATAAAATTTCATGATGCAAGGATACGCACACGCTTCTTAGAATGGAGTTGACATATTTTTGCTGGACTGGAGCGGACTAGTTCTTTGGCCACTGGAATCTGCTTATTATCAGTAGGAGTCGGATTTCTCTGTGCTGGAGCAGTATCTATAAAACCTGAAGTTGGTTTATTATCTCCTGGCGTTTGGATCTTTTGCAAAGGCCTTGTTTGTAACCCTTCAGATTCTAACATAGTCGTCTTCCCCTTGCATGCCTTGCATAGAAGAATGGTGCTTTAATTATAAAACATACTACATCAGAGAGATGGAACAGGTACTGAAGAATAGAAAGGCATGACATATTGACATGTATTCCCTCCATCCGAAAAAAAATGGATGGGTCTAGGCGTATTTCAGTTCTAGATACATCCTTTTTTATCCATTTCAGCAACATGTAATCCGGACGGTGGGAGTATGATCTAAGAGCTAGGGATACGACAGGACAACACAACAAAAAAACACTAGTTGAATGTAAAACTGTATGCTAGAGGAATACGTACAGAAATAACTAAGGCAACATTCGAACTCGGTGGCGCCGGATAGAAAGAATCGGTGTGACCGATTTTGGCTTTAGGTTTAGGTCATTTGTGGATGTGAGAAAGTAGCTGAGGGTTTTTGGAGCGTATCACCAAGCACATGAAGCAAGAGGCTCATTAAGCAACACATCATCCCTCCTTGATAGTATTGGCTTTTCCTATAGACTTAAATCATCTTGGATCACTAAAATGTAAAATGAGTAGTCTTGAGCTTTTGAGCTTGAGCCAATCCTTTGTCATTAGTATTTTGAGGGATCCACTTTCATCATCCATGCCATGCCATTCATTGAGCTTTCTTGAAATAATAGTCTTGGAATAGCATTAGCTCAATGAGCTATATGTTGTTATGAATTACCAAAACCACCTAGGGATAGTTGCACTTTCAATCTCCCCCTTTTTGGTAATTGATGACAACATATAGATCAAAGCTTCGACAAATGATAATAAGATTTAACAACATCGCCGCTTTGAGAAGTATAATGTGATAAGCAAGAGCTCCCCCTAAATTTGTGCATAGTTTAAGATTTGCTTTGGACTGCAAATGCACAAGGAATTAGGCTCATGGGTTACTCTTCCATGTCACATACATCTTGGTGGAGCGCTCAGAATGATAAAGATTGAATACATGCACTCATCACCAAGCAAAGTGAATGATCACATATGGATAAGATAAGATAATGTCATCAAACATGCATAAGTGTAGCTTATGATCAAACACATGATCATCAATGTCTCACAAGAACAACATAGTATCTCAAGCAATCAAAAGCAAACAAGTTTAACCACCAAAGCAAAGCAAGAGAGAAGAAAAGCAACACTCTCTCTATCTCTCTCTTGAAGCCTATGATCTATACATTTTTCTCCCCCTTTGGCAACAAGTTACCAAAAAGTTCATAGAAAATGCATAGTGCTAGATCGACTCTCGGGCTTGATCTTCAGGTGGTGGTGTCCGGATAACTCCAAGAACGAAGGCTTCAGTTGAAGTGGATGGAGCTGGAGGAGTTGATGCTGGAGCTGGTTGCACTGGAGCTGTAGGAGCTGTTGCTGGTGCAGATGATGTGGCTCTGGTGTCGGTCACAGGCACTGCAACTAACCTCTGGGCTCTAGGCACTCTGGCAAATACATTAGTGGTAGTCTTTCCCTGCCTCTCCTGCATGTCATCCTGTAGTTGCTCCACAACTGACTGAATCTCAGTTACTTTGACATCTAGATCATGGAATTTTAGTTCCATGATTCTTTCCAAGCTCTGGCCAATCCCTTCTCAATCCTTAGAGTTGATGCTATCAAGTAACCAAGCTGCTCCTGCTTGTTCTTCAAGAAATACTCAGATGGCTCCTCTTGAGTTGGCATCTTGGCAGCCTTCTCTTTCCTTGCCTTCTCCTTCTTCTCTTGAGCTTGTACTGATGACTCATTCATGACAACCAGATTGTCCTCAAAGTCTGGATACAGAGAAAAATGTTCCTTATCCAATTGATATTTCCCTGTGCCCATCTTTGAGTTAATCAACTTCTGAATCTGAGGGGCATATCCACAACTCCTCTTTTGGTCTGCTGCAGTCCTCTTAATGGTCTCAACCATAAGGCTCATGACCTTGAATTTCTGTGGCACATCAAACAAATGCAACATGTTGACTGCATGTCCTCTGATCATGTTGTGGTCACCAGACTTAGGAAATAGAGGGTGCCTTAGGATCCAGTTGATAGTTGGCAGCCCTGACAGAAGAAAGTGGACTGGCCCAAACTTATGTGTCTCTATGGCTTTGTCTGGGATCTCCTTATACATGTGTGCCATGGAATTGTGGTCCATCTTCTTCTTGGCATAGATATACAAGTCATCTTCATTCTCCTTTGGGGCATTGATCAGTTTTGCCCACTCCTCAACAGTTGACTGGTACCTTGTACCATCAGACATCCAAACTATCCTTCCATCTGGATAGAAGTGTGCTGTGGAGTAGAATTGCATAATGAGTTCATCATTCCAGTTGGTGAGCTTTTGCCCAACAAAATCTACAACTCCACAAGCAACAAAGCTGTCTTGCACTCCAGGATAGTGTTCTTCATTGTCTTTCATGTAGGTCCAGTCGACCCACCTCATATCACACACTATGGGATTCTTGTGCAACAAGATTGTCTCATAGAAGTCCTGCTGTTCCTTCGTATGGAACCTGTAATCAACAACAGTCCTTCTCCTTGTGGCATATGGATCTGTCATCCTCCATAGCCTCAACCCTGAGTCTTTTCTGATCCTCATGTCCTCAGCCACAGGATGGGCATCATTGTGGTCTGGTATCTTGGGTTTGAGCTTCCTCAGAACTTGTCCTTCTTCATCTTCCTCATCAGCAACTTCACGCACTGGGGCCTTGTTCTTCTTAGTGGCTGGAATACTCCTGGTATTCCTCTTTGGTGCAAGCTTGGGCTTGGGGGCAGCTTTGGGTGCTTCCTTGGGCTTTGATGTTGCAGCCCCTGATCTAATATCATCACCCATAAGCTTTTGTGCCTTGGGTGCTGGTGCAGCAACCTCTTCTTCCTCTTCAGAGTCTCTCCTCATTGAGGGATTTCCAAGAACCTGGGCAGTAGTGGTTCTGGCTCTCTTCTTCTTCTTATCCTGAGCAGCTTCATCTTCTGATTCCATGGTAAACTTCATAGTTTCTCCAGTAGGAACTTTCTTGGGTTTGGAAGTTGTGACTCTCTTTGCAGGTGCCTCTTTGGGTTCAGGCACTTGAGTGGATCCTCTGACCTTCAGCATAGGTGTCCTCTTGGCAGGAATCTTCCTATTGAGTCCAGGCTTTGTGTTCTTTGCTGAGCCATACTCCTTTTTGAGCACTACCTTCTTGGAGGTAGCCTCATCCTCTTCTGCTCTATAGTCCTCATCCTCAGAATATGAGGTTCTCTTCTTCCTTGTCCTGGTGGCAGCTTTAGGCAGATTGCTAGGAGTCTTCTGCTGCCATCATCTGAAGAACTGGAGGGACTAGTGCCCTCACTCATGTGAACCTACTCTTCTGACCTGTTCTGGCTGTCACTCTGGTCTGACATGCTGCAAACACTGACTGCTGACCCTATGAACAGTTATAGATGAGATAGAGTGGATGAGCATCACAAAATGCAAAGATTTTTGCAAAAGAATGATTCAAAAGTTCAGTTTTAGTTTTCCACAGAAAGCATTTCGGATCAACCGATTTTCAAACTCGGTGATACCGAAGCAGTTTTGGAACCTAAACTGAAGAACTCGGTTGGACCGAGTCACAGTTTGGTGGCACCGAGACTGCTAGGGTTTCACAAAGTCCTAAAATCGGTCTCACCAATTAGCAATTCTCGGTCAGACCGAGAGTTACTAGTCCAATGGCGTTAGCCAAATCGGTGGGACCGAGTTTTTCAACTCGGCGGGTCCGAGATGGTTTTGGCGGAAACCTAACCCTAAAATTTCGAATCTCATCTAATCTAAGGATTGCATTGACTGGATAGGAGTGTTTCAATCGTGGCAAGAATCAATAAGAACACAATGTGCTAGGGATCGGATGAGGATAGCACAGTGATCGAGTCCATACCCTAGCTTGGCGATGAACTCGCTACGGCGGCAACGGCGGGGGTGAAATCCGTTGACGGCGACGGAGACCAGCAACAGGAGGAGGCTGGCGACGAGGAGACGATCCGGAGACCCTGAAGGCAGAGCGAGCTATTGCGCGGGCGAAGAGGTTTGGAGAAATTTCCAAATTTTTGCCCGTGACTATATATAGCCCGACCCTGTCGGTGTGACCGAGTGGAACAACTCGGTGGCACCTAGATGCATAACTTTTTACAGTTACAGCAACTCGGTGTGACCGAAAAGTTCAAATCGGTTGCACCGAGATTGAAAACCTAGATCGACTTAGTGATCTCGGTAGGACCGAAATGGAGGAATCGGTCAGACCGAGAATCACAAAGAAGTTTTGGAAGTTTAAGTCTATGACGAATCGGGGACTCCGAGTGCTCCTCACACAGAGTGGTTCGAATCTGACTTGATCAAATTTTGTGATGTAGCATGAATAGAGTTTGAGACGAGAAAAGCATAGATAGCTAGAGAAGGTTCTTCGGCATTCTTGTCCATCCACTTGGCTAAAAGAAAAGAAGCCAATCACTCAAAACAACAAGTGGATGTCCTTGAATGAGTAAAATATGCACCAACATGCTCACACAATAAGATGGCAAATGAAATATGTGGCAAAACATGCACAACCAATTCTAGCATCTATCAAACAATTGGTGATGACTAGGTCATCTATATATGAGTATATTGACTTAGGAGTCAAATGAAAACATTTGATCATAGGTCATACTGATCATTTAAGCTCAAGTGGGGTTACCACTTTTACATAATGCATTGATGTGTTCACACCATTAGAGTTGCTTTGACTCAATTCTTAGAGTTAAGCTCCCCCTAGATGTGAGATCCCCTTATAGAGGGATGAACTAACCTTGGGTTTTGTCGATGATTACTTCATGTAGGTGTTGAAGATGTGGATGCTCAAAGTTGATGTAGATCATTTGGAGCAATCCTTTGGAGTGAGTTGCACTTTCAACTTACCTACATGGGTTAGTCCCACAAGGAACAAACAAGAATATCCATAGACATAGAGTGATGCACACACAAGATGATGTCCATGAAATCATTAGGGTTTGTGACTCCTTGAACTAGTGCAAGATGTGGAAGTTGATTGCACTTGTTCTTGCCATAATGATATGAGTGAAAAATGTTGGCGGAGTCACCCTCAAGAACTCTCTAGTTCTTCTTCTTCGGGATCCACATCATCTTGATGGGAATCCTTGGAGTTGTAGTTGTACTTGATGAAGTAGAACTTGACGTAGTCTTGGCAACCCACTTGACCGAGCCCTTAGGTGCTTATTCAAATGCATAAATCTCTTCTTGAAGCTTGTCCTTGCCTTTGTTCTTGTGGTCTTGTGGTGGAAGATCATCTTGTGCTTGTGTTCCCTTGAAGGAAGTAGGATCATACTTCTCTTGTTGAGGAACAAACTTCGTCTTGGGGTATTGATCTTCTTCCCACTCAACTCCATTGGCATTGAACTTTCGTTCAAAACCAACACCTTGATTCTTCCGGTGACTTCCTTGCTTGCGTACAATTTCCTCGAATTGCTTACTCCCGGCAAGGCTCTTGTAAACACATTTCTCTATAAGTCCCTTCAATAAGCTATTTTCTTGCTCAAGTGTAACTTGGCTAAGAGAATCATTAGTGGAATCAAGAGAACTACTAGAAGCAACAATATTGGATTTGACATTATTATTGTTGTTACTACTAGAGGAAGGATCTTTCTTGTACTTGTTACTAGACTTGACTTGAGGCATGTAAGTAGATAAGAGTAAACGCTTGGCAATGTAAGAAGAACTTTTCTTATGGAGATCATCATTGATTGCTTTTAATAACTCATGCTCTTGCTCAAGATTGATCTTTTCAAAGCGTAACTTCTCATGAGCCCTTAAAAGTTCTTGATGATCTTCAAAGATAGTTTCATGAGCTAACTTAAGAGTGTTTAGTTCTTTAGTTAGAAGATCAATCTTCTCCTAATCATTGTCATTCGTTTTATCTTGATTAGCATGATTAATTAACGTTTTATCATTGTATCCATCACTAGAGTTTTCAACAAGTAAATCATCATCCACAAGCAAGTCATCTTCATCACTATCGAAATCAACATACTCAGGATGTGTTACCTTTGGACCTTTGGCCATGAAGCATCTTCCAATTCCTTCATTTGGTGAATCAAATATGTCGTAGGAGTTGGTTGACACAAGTGCTAGACCGGAAACACCTTCATCTTGAGTATATTTGGAGTCGGAGTGATAGCTTCTCTCGGAGTGATTGTCGGAGTCGGAGCCGGATACCCATTCACCAACATGAGCTTGATGTCTTCGTTTTGTGTAGCTCCTTGATGACTTGTCCTTCCTTTCCGAATACTTGCTTCTCCATGAGGGTCTTCGTTCATAACGATCATCTCTACTCCTCCTCTCTCTCGATGGTGATTCTTCTCTTTTGCTTCTTCTTTTTGGAGAATCTTCTCTTCTTTTGTAGGGTGTCGTACACTCATTGGAATAGTGTCCGGGTCTCCCACAATTGTAGCAGTTTCGCTCTCGACTAGAAGATCTTTTGTCATTGTAAGACCTTGACTCGGATCTTCTTTCTTTGCTTCTACTCTTGTAGAATTTGTTGAAGTTCTTCACCATTAAGCTCAATTCGTTGAAGGTTTGTTTCTCACTTGATGATGTGGGGGCTTCACTTGAGGCTTTGTAAGCACCACTTGACTTGTTGTGAAGTTCCTCCTTATCCTTGAGTGACATCTCATGAGCAACAATTCTTCCAATGACTTCCATTGGCTTGAGATCTTTGTAGTTTGGCATCATTTGGATCAATGTGCACACGGTATCATACTTTCCATCCAATGCTCTTAGGATCTTTTTGATGATGAATCTGTCGGTCATCTCTTCACTCCCTAAGCCGGCAATCTCATTTGTGATAAGTGCAAGCCTAGAGTACATTTCAGCGACACCTTCACCATCCTTCATTTTGAACTTGTCAAGCTGACTTTGGAGCACATCCAACTTGGATTCCTTGACGGAGTCAGTACCTTCATGCATATCAATCAGAGTATCCCAAATTTCCTTTGCATTCTCAAGACGGCTGATTTTGTTGAATTCTTCGGGGCACAATCCGTTGAAGATGATATCACAAGCTTGAGCGTTGTATTGTAGCATCTTCAATTCTTCCACATTAGCTTCACGGTTCGGCTTTCTCCCATCAAAGAATTTACCTTGCAAGCCAATATAAATAATTGCCCAAACGGCGGGGTTATGTCCGAGAATATGCATTTTCATCTTATGCTTCCAACTAGCAAAATTAGTACCATCAAAATAAGGACCTCTACGGTGATAATTTCCCTCGCTAGACGCCAGACTCTCCTAGGTTGTGAAACCAAGGCTATGACCATCAAAAGCTATGGAAATCAAAGCAAATGGAGACCAAAGCTCTGATACCACTTGTAGGGCCTTGAAGTATGTCTAGAGGGGGGTGATTAGACTACTTGACCAATTAAAAACTTAACCTTTTCCCAATTTTAGAGTTTGGCGGATTTTAGCTATCTTAGGACAAGTCAAGCAATCATCACACAATTCAAGCAAGCATGCAAAGAGTATATAGGCAGTGGAAATTAAAGCATGCAACTTGCAACAAAGTAAAGGGAAGGGTTTGGAGGATTCAAACGCAATTGGAGACACGGATGTTTTTGGCGTGGTTCCGATATGAGGATTGTAGATCTTCACGAAGTAGGCGATCTCCCTGCCCTTGCAAACTCCTTGGTTCAACTCCACAATCTTGTCGGAGGCTCCCAAGTGACACCTAGCCAATCTACGAAACACCACTCTCCAAGAAGTAACAAATGGTGCGTTGATGATGAACTCCTTGCTCTTGTGCTTCAAATGATAGTCTCCCCAACACTCAACTCTCTCTCATAGGATTTGGATCTGGTGGAAAGAACATTTGAGTGGAAAGCAACTTGGGGAAGGCTAGAGATCAAGATTCATATGGTAAGAATGGAATATCTTGGCCTCAACACATGAGTAGGTAGTTCTCTCTCAGAAATGGTAAGTTGGAAGTGTAGGTTTGTTCTGATGGCTCTCTCCACGAATGAAGAGGAGGTGGAGGGGTATATATAGCCTCCACACAAAAAATAATCGTTACACAAAATTTACCAAACTCGGTGGGACCGATTCAACAGACTCGGTCGGACCGATTTAGTAAACCTAGTGACCGTTAGGATTTTCGGTGGGACTCACATGCAACTCGGTAAGACCGATTTGGTTAGGGTTAGGGCATAACGTAATCTCGGTAAGACCGATTACACAAACTCGGTGAGACCGATTTTGGTAATAAGCTTTCCAGAGAGTTGGTTAGGTAAACTCGGTGGGACCGATTTGCTCTTTTCGGTGAGACTGAAATGTTACAAAAGGAAAACAGTGAGTTTACATTGCAATCTCGGTGGGACCGATCGCTCACTTCGGTTAGACCGAAACGTTACGAAGGGAAACAGAGATATTACAATCCCATCTCGGTGAGACCGAGATCCCTATCGGTAAGACCGATTTGCCTAGGGTTTGTGGCAGTGGCTATGACATTCAAACTCGGTGGCGCCGGATAGAAAGAATCGGTGTGACCAATTTTGGCTTTAGTTTTAGGTCATTTGTGGATGTGAGAAAGTAGCTGAGGGTTTTTGGAGCATATCACCAAGCACATGAAGCAAGAGGCTCATTAAGCAGCACCTCATCCCTCCTTGATAGTATTGGCTTTTCCTATAGACTCAATGTGATCTTGGATCACTAAAATGTAAAATGAAGAGTCTTGAGCTTTTGAGCTTGAGCCAATCCTTTGTCATTAGTATTTTGAGGGATCCACTTTCATCATCCATGCCATGCCATTCATTGAGCTTTCCTGAAATAATAGTCTTGGAATAGCATTAGCTCAATGAGCTATATGTTGTTATGAATTACCAAAACCACCTAGGGATAGTTGCACTTTCAAGAGGATATTGAACAGATTCAGATGGCGATTTTGGCAGGCTTGTATTATTGATAGTGGAGAGTGTCTCGACCACTGCATCACAACATAAATTAGGACGGGAACCAAACAGATTAATCATGAGTTATTGACATATTACCTAGCCTAGATTTACTGGAAAGAAACAATGGGGTTGCCTTGCTGTTTTCAGAGTTTGTCTTCATATCTTCAGCAGCCTGCACAAAATTAACACACTAGCATTGCTATCATTGGCCAAGTCAGATAATAGGAAAGCAACATTGACACAACGAACGTTTGGGCAACTAGCCTACACCAAATTAACACAATATGGCACAGCTATCATCAGCCAGGTAAGGTAATACAAAAGCAACATTGACACAATGAATGAATGGGCAACCAGAGAAGCACTACAATTCAGTAATGTGCGTGATATGAGATAGTACACTCATGCAGCTCAATATGCGAAACTACCAGGCAGTGTTCCTTAAAAAATCAACATTGGCGCCTTTAACATTTTGCTACAACTAATTTTAGATCAGATAAAGGTTAGATTCACACCGATTAACAAAATACATGCTGATGTAAAAATATAGTGATATACAACAGGTACTTATATCAGCATTGGAGCATAGAGAATTCCTGCAAGATATTTTCCTCGAATACGATCCCAATGGAGGAAGTCTTCTATCGTTTAACCTTATTTTCTAAAATAGAGATGGGTAAGAAACATGTAGAAAATATGATCAGAATGCTATAAAATTTCATGATGCAAGGATACGCACATGCTTCTTAGAATGGAGTTGACATTCTTTTGCTAGACTGGAGCAGACTAGTTCTTTGGCCACTATAATCTGCTTATTATCAGTGGGAGTTGGGTTTCTCTGTGTTGGAGCAGTATCTATGAAAAATGGAGTTGGTTTATTATCTCCTAGCATTGGGATCTTTTGCAAAGCCTGGTTTGTAACCCTTCAGATTCTAACATAGTCATCTTCCCCTTGCATGCCTTATATAGAAGAATGGTGATTCAGTTATAAAACATGCTATAGCAGAGATGGAATAGGTACTGAAGAATAGAAAGGCATGACATATTGACATGTATTCCCTCCATCCGAAAATAAATGGATGGGTCTAAGCGTATTTCAGTTCTAGATACATCCAGTTTTATCCATTTTTGCGACATGTAATCCGGACGGAGGGAGTATGATGTAAGAGCTAGGGATACGACAGGACAACACAGTAAAAAAAAACACTGAAAACCCACTGCAGAAACAAAGTATTCAAACCCACTAATATGAGATAGTACACTCATGCAGCTCAGGATGCAAAACTACCAGGCAGTTTTCCTTACAAAAATCAACATTGTGACCTTTAATCATACATTTTGCTACAACTAAATTTAGATCAGATAAAGGTTGGATTCACGCCGATTAACAAAATACATGCTGATGTAAAAATATAGTGATATACAACAGGTACTTACATCTGCATTGGAGCATAGAGAATTCCTGCAAGAATCTTTCCTCACATACGATACCAGTGCAGAAATTCTTCTATCTATTAAGCTTATTTTCTAAAAGAGAGATGGGTAAGAAACATGTAGAAAATATGATCAACATGCTATAAAATTTCATGATGCAAGGATACGCACACACTTCTTAGAATGGAGTCGACATATTTTTGCTGGACTGGAGCGGACTAGTTCTTTGGCCACTGGAATCTGCTTATTATCAGTAGGAGTTGGATTTCTCTGTGCTGGAGCAGTATCTATAAAACCTGAAGTTGGTTTATTATCTCCTGGCGTTTGGATCTTTTGCAAAGGCCTTGTTTGTAACCCTTCAGATTCTAACATAGTCGTCTTCCCCTTGCATGCCTTGCATAGAAGAATGGTGCTTTAATTATAAAACATACTACATCAGAGAGATGGAATAGGTACTGAAGAATAGAATGGCATGACATATTGACATGTATTCCCTCCATCCGGAAAAAAATGGATGGGTCTAGGCGTATTTCAGTTCTAGATACATCCTTTTTTATCCATTTCAGCAACATGTAATCCGGACGGTGGGAGTATGGTCTAAGAGCTAGGGATACGACAGGACAACACAGCAAAAAAACACTAGTTGAATGTAAAACTGTATGCTAGCGGAATACGTACAGAAATAACTAAGGCAACATACACGTGTATGATTGGGAAACTAAGATGGCATTGCAACAAAGCACTAGAACATCACTTCAATGTAAAAAAACATGGTATGGTAGACAGATGAAGTACATACGAATGAATAACAATGTATAAGATATTCAGAAGCATGATGTCCAAATTAAGCAGATGGCATTGCGATAGAGTAGAATGACAGTACTTGAATTTGAAAACATGTTATCATGAATGGAATAGGTACTGAAAAACAGGAAGGCATGACATATTTACATGCATGATCAGCATGCTAAGCACATGGCATTGCAACAGAGTAGATACACTCCAGGACATTATATGCATGTTGTACCCATATCACAGGCCAAGTTAGAGCAAGGACCTTGTGGGGTGAAGAGGATTCATCATCTTTCTGCAAGTCTTCTAAAGAACTGCCTTTACATGTTCCATCATATTGGGTATCATTGACAGCAAGTTTATTGGCCTTTACATTGCTCCGTGAGGTTCTTGTGGATATATCAGTGTGTGCAATTATATCTGACATGCATGGAAGACAACTAGTAGTTAGATTTATGTAATGAGTGCCTATAGGAGACAACATAAATAGTAGGACTGGGGTTAACTAGTAGCAATAGGTCTCATAAACTAAAGGGAGAACACAAATGAAAGCTACAGAATATGTATCGTTTGTACTCGAGATTAACTAGTTGGCACACAAAAGTATTAAAGAACAACATAGGTAATACTAGAAGTGGTATAATACTATAATCACCAGCCTATGGGATAGCGTTGGCTGATGGATAATAACTATAGAATAGCGTTACCTAAAGAACAAGTACCTTAGCTGAACTATGGAACATCGTTAACTCCTGAACAAGACCTGTAAGAGATCAGCATGAATATACAGTGAAATGTGATGATCTATTTTCCATGCTTAGATGAATAACAAAGCCATAAATGTTGCACACAAGTAAGATGAGGGTACAACCTACCGGGCTGCCATCCATAGGAGTGAGCATCATGTGCTGACTTGTCGATGGCCCTGCAGTTGTTGTGGCTGTCCATGTCGGGCACGCGCATTCGATGCAGGGAACTGTTGAGTGGGGACTATATCTCCCTTCTGGTGTATGCTTCCCTTGTTGGAGCAGCTGCGGTGAGTCGGAAGACGGTGTGTCTGAAGATGCAGATAACGCATAATGTTAAGAACGACATATCTCTTTGATCTGAAGAAATACACTAAGAGATCAACAGCAAGGTACGAGAGTGGTCACATGTCTGTTGACTGAAGACTAAATTGGGGTCGCACGATTTTATTTTATTTTGGTACTGTCCGATCTACGCCGGATGGCATGATGGCCGTCTTGTGTCTCCTGGCTGACACTGTTCGGAATCTTCCCCCAAGAGCCGGTGACAACCGGCAGAGCAGCCTGCCTCCACCGTCTGTGGCCCAAGCCAAAACCCCGCTCCCCGCCCCACTGCACTGTCATGGTTGCGCCGCCCTCGGGCCAATCCACAAAGACTCCCCGTCATCCAGATCCGGCGGCGGTAGTACCTTCAACCCACACAACTCTAAAAGATAGCCATCTAAGCGCTACTTCCGCGGCGAACTTGTGGCCCTGCACCCTTATGTTAGACACCAACCAACCGGCAGCCTTGGATCTCCGCCGCCTCGAGGGGTGCTGCTTCCCATTGGGAATCGATTGGCCAGAATAAAAATTCAGACAACTGACGCCTAAATAAAGTGATTTGAGATGAGGGTGCGACCTATCTGGCGGCATGGTGAAGTAGGCAGGTCCAGCTGCCGAGTCGGTGAGGCCGTCGCGGTTGTGGTGGCGATCGGCGGCAGGGAAACAGCGATGTCGCGACGGTCGACAGCTACGGGGAAGCAGCACCGGGACTCTGGACGGATCCGAAGTTGGAGCCGCTCCGGTGCCATGAACAACAACGGAGGTGAATTGGCTCCGATACGGTTCAGGCGGTCGTCGTCAAGGCAGCTCCAACAGCACAGAGTAAGAGGCACACGGCCCAGTGCATGATGGCAAATGGACAGCGTTTCCGGCATTAGGGAGGAGGGCGGCTGTGAAATTGGTGCGGTGGGGGGCACCATGGAGGAGGGGCTGCGGTTTCGCGGCTCGGGAGAAGGGAGCTTCCCTGGGAGAAGGTGATTAGGTGCCCACGAGGTATGAATGGGGGGCGGGGAGGGGGGAATTGGGAGGGGAGTGGAACCATGTCTTACGGATGCATTTGTGTGAAATGTGAGGGGGAGTTATAGTTCTACCCCTGCCTTTAGGCTTCTTGGCTTGGGTCTGTGTACTGAGGGTCGGGGATAGTAGAGTAACTTTGCTTCTCCCCAAATAGTGGGCGGGAGCGATTTTGGGCGAGGAGGGCGTGTTTTGAACTATAGTGGGTGCAAGCGATTTCGAGCGAGGAGAGCGTGTTTTGAAATAGTAGGCACGAGCTATTTCGGGCGAGGAGAACGTGTTTTTCCGACCATGGTTCATGAATTATTCGGCACATGTTATTTTGGCCGAGGAGAAGGCGGCTTGGATGAAGTTACGAACCTACCCTCGATGTACAACGGGCCAATTGATGTGTGTCCCACATAGGACGGTAATTTTGCGTCTCCCATTTATTTGCTCGGGTGAATTCCACCGAGCAGAGGATGTTTAAAGGTTCGTTCAAATTTGGGGAGAACGAGCATACACATCTACCTTACAAAGTCAATTCGAATCAAATTTTGAAATATTAGCTTGCCACTTCTTTTTTAGATGGAGAGATGATGCTCGGGAGTAATGTGTTTTTACATGCTCATTGCTAGCGATTTACTATATGACAAATAGTTGACCCACTCAAAAACGCGAATCAAACCCAAAAAGAAATATCTCGATTCAATAAAATAGCTCATTCACAAGGTCAAAATAGTGAACTAAATCCAAAATTGAACACCTCAATCGAGTAGCATGTTGTATAGTATTATAGTACTCCATGAACCTGTTAAATGTCAAATTAATGAACTTGTTTGATATACGCATATATCCGTTCATGTGTGGATTGCAGACAACATGTTCTCCAATTTAAATATTTGAATGCAAGTTTATATCGAAACATGGTTTATATCAGTCTTTGATGCATAAAACACGACCTCCCCCTCTCCCGGACTCCTGTTCTCTCTCTCTCTCTCTCTCT